>NW_011494956.1:2620361-2673474 GCF_000754665.1 Bison bison bison
AAGGCAATGGCAACCCACTCCAGTGTTCTTGCCTGGAGAATCCCAGGGACGGGGGAGCCTGGTGGGCTGCCGTCTCTGGGGTCACACAGAGTCGGACACGACTGAAGCAACTTAGCAGCAGTAGCAGCGTATATTATTCTATAGAAACATAAATTGGTGTTCATTTTGCCTCTGATTTAATGAAACTCTGATGCAAACTCTGGTCTAGGATTTTTTTTTTTTTTTTGAGGACCAGATTTTAATGTGGTTTCTGAATCAAGTTTAAATTTTTCCAATTAAAAAAATCAATCAATGAGAAGTTCAGTAGGAAAAACAAGGGTTTGAGAGGGTAGGTGGCAAGCTGATGATGTTGAGGTTTGGGATATCAAGGGAATGCCTTTGTTATAGCGTATAAGTAGTACATTGGTTCCCTCTTCCAGCTAGTAGATGGAATCTTTTGCTTCACCACTCAGAGCAAAATTTAAAGAATTTAGCAGCAGAATATCTAAATATTGGGAGGTAGCACAAGGGACAAGGGGGGAAGAGCACAGAAATTTTTACCTAAAAAATCTGGGCAATTCTTTTTAAAATATATACTAAAAGCATGATTAAACACAATGGAAACAAAGCATACATGTCCACTTCCTCATTTATACAAAATGAAGAGAACAGGGCATCACTTCCCGAAGAGAGGCTTAGGAAAAATCAGAATTTAGTGCAGAATTTAGAAGTACCTAGCACTTCCCTGGAATTTTTCCTACTCAGTAGTGAGGAAATAATGATTCCTAAGAACTGCTTAGAAGAATCACAGTCTGTTTGGTATTTTAAGAAGTCTCTATCGCTAAACATAAATTAAATATTTTGGGAGTGGGGGAAGAATGTAGTGAGTTACAATGTTTCAGAACTTCTGGACTCACAGATAGTATGAATATGACTATGAATTTGAGTACGAGTTTGAGTATGAACTCGAGGTTGAGTATGAGTTTGAGTGGCTTCCCAGGTGGTATTAGTGGTAAAGAATCTACCTGCCAAAGCACGAGACATGAGACGCGAATTCAATCCTTTGGTCAGGAAGATCCCCTGGAGGAGGGCATGGCAAACCACTCCAGTATTTTGCAGCAATTCTCTTGCCTGGAGAATTCAATGGACAGAGAGGCCTGGCAGGCTATAGTCCATAGAGTCGAAAAGTCGGACATGAATGAAGTGACTTAGTGCACATACACACATGAGTTTGAGTCTGAGTTTGAGTTTAAGTGTGGGGTAAGCAAATGATGCCAGAGTTCAGGCATCAGAAAGTCCTGTCATGTACTATCTGAATGCCTTAAAGCAAGCTATTTAACCCCTCTAAAGGTCAATTTGATCTTCTGTAAAGTAGGAATAAAAATGCCTACTGAAAAAGTTACAAGGATCAAATGAGGTTACAAAGGATTTACCAAGAACTAAATATATTCAGCATGATGTCTAGACCACACTATTTCTTGATACTTCACCCACTCAACACACAGACAACAAAAACCGCAAATTTTTGCAGCCAAGAAGGAAGCAAGATATTAGAAACAAGTTTGCCAGTGAGCAGACAGAGAAGATTAGCTCTCCTGCCCACGCAGCTGGTCCATTACCAAGAAATCTACTCTTTGGGAACAGAAGACCCTTTAGAAGTTAAAGGGGATCCCTACCATCCTCCTTTATCTCGTCCTCATTTTCTCTTCCCCTTCCCCCTCCTCTAGATCATTAAAGTGTCTAGAAGGAATAATGTCTTCAAGTTTATCAACTAATTACTTAGCAGAGATTTATTTTGTGACCATAGTAGAGGGACAAAAAGTACCTGAGGATAGGATGTAACATATTCTCTAAGGAGGCTCCTGAATGAACAATGAATAAATGAATGAAGGACCTGTAGCTGGACAGGCATCCCTGGATGGGCAAAAAGGGAAGACTTAGAGATTTTAGCAAAGCCAAAGACTTGAGACCAGTCCTATATGAGCAGCAGGTATCGTTATGATTAACAGGAGCTGTTTTTTATTGCTGGCTGATTCTGTTCCAATTACTGTGTAAAGGGCATTTATAACAATGATTTCTTTAATCCCTGTACTTAACTCTAGGAAAATACCATTATCCCCATTTAACGGATATGGAAATGGGAACTAAGGGAAAGGAATGGATGCTGCATTCCACAGCATGTCAGAACTGAGATGTAAGTCAAGTTCTAATCTAATTTCAGAGCCTGTGTTCTTAACCAATTCTGTATACTGTATCCCTCCCAAAGAAAGAGAATATACCTCTAGTCTGATGATATAAGGAGCTCCTTCCATCAAAAGCATGGAAGCTAGTCAAGAGTAGTGCTTGATGGAGGGGAAGAAAGAACCTATGGATTTTGGTTTGGGAGAAACAGCCATAAGTGAAGGAAAAAAGGAAAAGAGGCAGCAGTCTTGGATAGACATGAAAAGTGGGAGAGGTGAGAAAGAAATAAAGCAAAGTGCGAGAGAGAAAGACAGGGAAAGAGAATGATAGAGAATGCCTTCCTCCTAGGAGAGTAGAAGTGTTAACAGAGCCAGCTGGGGAGGTGGGCAGGTGATAATGGAGAAACATGATAAGAGGGAGTGTGATGGCGACAGTAAAGAGATGCAGTTAACATTGCTCCAACCAGGAGCTGTGCTAACGAGCTCTGTTGAAGCTACTACCAAACAGCTGTTCAGAGACCTTTGGCAGTTTCAGAATTGCTCTGCAACCCCAAGGGGCGCCCAGCCCCAATTCCTGAATCACAAGGTTAGAGGATCCATTCAGTTAGCTCTTTTTCATTTTCTTATCTAAATCAGCCTGCTGAGGAAAGATTGGTTCAGGAGGGAATATACTTATCCTTTGAGAAATGGAATTAAGATATGTTTCTTTCCAACTATATTGAAAACTAAAAGGGAAAAAGTGTTCTTCTGTGTGTGTGTGTGAAGTTGCTTTTCCTATATATTCAGAATTTCTTCTTCTTTTTAAAATTGGGATATATTTGGACTTCCCTGGCTTAGACGGTAAAGTGTCTGTCTACAATGCGGGAGAACCAGGTTCGATCCCTGGGTCAGGAAGATACCTTGGAGAAGGAAATGGCAACCCACTCCATTACTATTGCCTAGAAAATCCCATGGATGGAGGAGCCCGGTAGGCTACAGTCCATGGGGTCTGAGAGTCCAAAGAGTTAGACACGACTGAGCGACTTCACTTTGCTTTACAATATTGTGTTAGCTTCTGCTGTACAATGACATGAATCAGCTACATGTAGGCATATATCCCCTCCCTCCTGGATTTCCCTCCCAACCCCCCAACCCATCCCTCTAGGTCACCACAGAGAGCTGAGCTGAGCTGCGTGTGCTTTATAGTGGGTTCCCACTAGCTAACTATTTTACACATGGTAGTGTGTATGTCAATCCCAATCTCCCAGTTCATCCGTCCTCTCCTTTGTCACCCTGTGTCTGCTCATCTCTACATCTGCATCTCTGTTCCTTCCTGGCAAATATATTGATCTGTACCATTTTTCTAGATTTCATATATATGCATTCATGTACAATATTCGTTTTTCTCTTTCTTACTTCAGTCTGTATGACAGTCTGTAGGTCCATTCATGTCTCCATAAATGACCCAATTTCATTCCTTTTAATGGTTGAGTAATAGTCCATTGTGTATATGTACCACATCTATGTAGTCATTCGATTGTAATCTCACATGTTCTCTACTATACCAGAAATATCATTACTACATTTAAGGCAAGCCACAGTGTCAAGTTAAACAAATGCAAATTCTTGCATATAGAGTTTGCCTCACTAACTGTCAATGAATCACTTCCTAACTAAATGTTAGGCTCCCTTCCATTCCAGGCATGCCCTTGCTTTCAAGACAGAGCTCTCAGGAGTTGAAATACTTTGTCTCTTTTCCTGTATATGACTTTAAGCAAGTGACCTGCTATGAAACTTCTTAGAGTACTTTCTCCTACTTTATGCTTTAATTCAGAATCACTTATAGATGAACGTCTTCTACCCTGGCATTTAGCTTTAATTAAACAATGAAATTCTTATAAAGGGGCTGTCTTGCTAATATTGAAGCAGGCCTCCAACTGTCTCTTCTACCATTTTCTCAGCTTCTATAGACCTTTTCTCTTTTCTCCATTAGAAACAAAAAACTTGGAGATATAATCAAATGATCTGCACCTAATCAATGTAAATTTTTATTCAGACCCTTTGATGTCACTTTCAATCAAGAAATTTGGCAATTAAATAACTCATTCATTTAATTGACTCTCCCTTGCCTATTTTACATATACTCAATTACTTGAATCACTCTGACCAAATCATGCATTTTTGTTATCTGCATTCTTCTGCCATCATTTCTTATTTTCTAAAGTGGACGTTCCCTTTAAGAATTTTTTTTTAATTAGCATTTATCAAAAAGTTATAAAATATATTGGGTTGGCCCAAATGTTCATTCAGGTTTTTCCATTAGATGTTACAGAAATCCCTGAACAAACTTTTTGACCAACCCAATAGTTACTATGTAGTTTTTTTATAAGTAAAAGTAAAATTTTAACTATGGAGAATTGTCTCCATTAATCATTAAGGCATCTTTTTAAATAGGAAAGAGTACAGATATACTCTTATTTTGAACACTACTACCAATCAGTAAGATAACCTAATTTATGGAGATAATGTTAAGAAATTTAAGGGAAAGTACAATGATGGATTAGAAGAAAGACGGGAGTTTTTCTTTTTGAAAGATAGAACAAAATTTACTCTATGGCATATTAGAGGTATAATTAGAAATATCAAGGCTACATTTTAAAAATTTTCTTAATTATGTACACCAATAATGTTTGAATTGCTTATATAACATTGACATCCTAGAAAAGAGGAAAAGAACTTAGTTGACAGATATTGTTTCCATTGATCAAAATCTAATTTAATTTGATTATCATTAAGGAGGTTAGTACATGAAGCCCACTTGACCATCTGTAGCAAGGAGGTGACTTTTGCAAATTTAGCCATGTATGGTAAGCAATTATGTCAAGGCAGTGCAGTGTTAGCCCCAGAAGTACTCTTTATGAAGTGTCCATAATCCAGCTGAGGTATGGTGCCATTAAATTTTTTTGCCCACCCCCCCCAACTCTTACAAAAAATAAAGGTAAAATGTGCACTATAGCAATGACTGTGGTCTACCATAATTTTAAAAGTTCAGTATATGATCAGGGAAAAAGACAAAACACAAAAATGGGGTAAGGAATTTCAATAGCTTTTTGTTTAGATAAAAGTTTCCCTCTCTTATGATACTAAAAGCATATCTTTAAAAATCCACAAGAAAATCTTGTTGAGAAATGCACATTTACCAGAAAGGCTTTTAATGATCATTTCAACTATTAAAAAACTAGGCTAAATTATTACTTTTGGCAAGCTATCTGTATATATGAACTAAATATAAACCTTATACAGAAACTGTTTTTCTTCTACTTTCTCCTTTTGTAGTGTCCAGGAGGCCTTCAGCCTCTATACTCTGATGAGAGGTACCAAATTTGTCACACAGTAACTTTGAGTTAAAAGTACATTGGCCTATTTTTCTGAACACAAAATTGGGACATACAGTCTGACAAAAGATTCTGTGGCTTGTCCAGTGAAAGACATAGTCTGGAATAAATGTCAGACACCAAAAATATAGGCAATTCTAAGATGTTTCAATAATTTTTGGTGATAGAACATTTAGAATCAGGACTGGCCCAGAAAATTCACAATAGTAGAGTGTGATCTGTACCCTGCTTTTGAATATCTTTGTTCTCCAGTGTTTTGGTACCCACCCTACTTCTAGATTATCTAAAGGAATCCCACAGTGTCTCATGGAATGTTGAAAAACCCATGTTTTGTGCAAACTAGGGCTGGAGGTTGTACCCTTGTCTAGGTCAGCTTTGGCAATATTCACCAGGAAAAAATATAGAGACCGGAGCAGTAGAAGAGACCCAGTTCCCTCACAGACTATTACGCTCCAGAGCCATTCAGGACAGTGAAATATCATTTGTTTCTTAACTAGGGAAGCGAAAATTACACTATTAGCATGATGGCAGAGTTGAGTGGTCGGGGCTGGAATTCAAGACTTACAGTTGATTGGCTGTTTTAGTTATCTATCATTGCATAAAAACAATCCCAAATGTGGTGTCTAAGAACTACTGTATATATGCCTCATGATTTCATGGGTTAGAAATTAAGTCAAGTCTCAGCCATATGATTCTTTTGTTTCATTAGGCATTGACAGAAGCTTAGGTTGTATTCAGCCAGCAGGTGGGCTGATCTGGAGGGTCTAACAGGGCTTCACCTATATATCTGATTATTTGGCAAGGTCAATGGGGCTGATTATGTCGACCAGGAAACCCAAACATGGCCTCTCCATAAGGAGAACATGGCAGCCTCATTGTTGAGACATGTTACATCATGGCTTGGGACTTCAAAGATGAGTGTTCTAGAATATAAGGACAAAATTGCATGATTTTCATGACCTCGCTTTGGAGACCACATGACATCATATCCATGCTACTCTATTGGTGAAAGCAGTCATGGGGTCCACCCAAGTTGGGACCTAGACTGAGCCCCCTGATGGGAAGATGTCACAGATTTGGGCCACATTTGTAAACGACAACACCAGGATTGAATGACTAACCAGAGGGACACAGACAAATTCATTGGAGCTTTACAGGGGGACTTTTTCTCTGGGAAGCCAACCTATAGATAAGACTCTTGAACAAGTTAATTTTTACATTGTACCATGATTCTCAGTCAGAATCTACTGCTTTTGATATTTGTACATGTTCTTAAGGAATATGTAAAAGTATTAATCTTAAAATAAAGAACTAAGGTACATAAATAATCAAGCAAAATATCCTCCAGACACATCTATTCATTGGAGCCCAACATATATACTAAAAACTGCTTGTCAGTGTTCATTCTATTCCTTCTCTCTATGTCAAATGTTGTCTCTGATTCTCTCCACTCATCTGAATCAGTCATTCATCAACACATACAGTAAATCCCATGAAGTTTTCCCCAATACTTATGGTGCACCAAACCAGTTTCTCTCACTGCATTTTTTTGTTGTTGTTGTTACTGTCTCTATCATTTGACTTTCTTTTACTGTTAAGTGTTTCAGTTCAGTTCAGTCCAGTCGCTCAGTCGTGTCCAACTCTTTGCAACCCCTGAACCGCAGCACGCCAGGCCTCCCTGTCCATCACCAAACACCTGGAGTTCACCCAAACCCATGTCCATTGAGTCGGTGATGCCATCCAACCATCTCATCCTCTGTCGTCCCCTTCTGCTCCCGTCCCCAGTCTCTCCCAGCATCAGGGTCTTTTCAAAGGAGTCAGCCCTTCGCATCAGGTGGCCAAAGTATTGGAGTTTCAGCTTCAACATCAGTCCTTCCAATGAATACCCAGGACTGATCTCCTTTAGGATGGATTGGTTGGACCTCCTTACAGTCCAAGGGACTCTCAAGAGTCTTCTCCAACACCACAGTTCAAAAGCATCAATTCTTTGGCACTCAGCTTTCTTTATAGTCCAACTCTCACATCCATACATGACCACTGGGAAAACCATAGCCCTGACTAGATGGACCTTTGTTGACAATGTCTCCACTTTTTAACATGCTGTCTAGGTTGGTCATAACTTTCCTTCCAAGGAGTAAGCGTCTTTTAATTTCATGGCTGCATTCACCATCTGCAGTGATTCTGGAGCCCAAAAAATAAAGTCTGACACTGTTTCCACTGTTTCCCCATCTGTTTGCCATAAAGTGATGGGACTGGATGCCATAATCTTAGTTTTCTGAATATTGAGCTTTAAGTCAGCTTTTTCACTCTCCTCTTTCACTTTCAACAGCAGGCTCTTTAGTTCTTCTTCACTTTCTGCCATAATGGTGGTGTCATCTGCATATCTGAGGTTATTGATATTTCTCCCAGCAATCTTGATTGCAGCTTGTGCTTCTTCTAGCCCAGCGTTTCTCATGATGTACTCTGCATATAAGTTAAATAAGCAGGGTGACAATATACAGCCTTGATGTACTCCTTTTCCTATTTGGAACCAGTCTGTTGTTCCATGTCCAGTTCTAACTGTTGCTTCCTGACCTGCATACAGGTTTCTCAAGAGGCAGGTCAGGTGGTCTGGTATTCCCATCTCTTGAAGAATTTTCCACAATTTGTTGTGATTCACATAGTCAAAGGCTTTGGCATAGTCAATAAAGCAGAAATAGATTTAGGTTTACATTTTCTGACTCCTCAGGTGAAGTGCAAGCTCCTTAACTGCACGAATTATTGCATCCTTCATAGAATCTAGCACACTGATTGCTGACTAATTCAATAATTAATTGATTAATAGACTATTCTCCATAAACTACAGGAATTTTATTGCATATAGCTGTTAAAAGTTAGTTTAAAGTATTCTATAATTCTGCTTTGAGAGCATGTCACGTTTTGCATAACGGAGAAACTTCTCGATAAGTGATAATGATTCTCTACAGAACGAGAATATATTCATTCTATAGAATAAAAGACTAAACCAAGTAAAACATAGCTACTCTGGGTAGTACATCTTTCACTTCTTGGAGAATAACTTAGGACCTCAACTTCATCTGTAAAACAGAAATAGTTGCACCTACTTTACAAGAAAGATGGTTTTAAGAATCAAGTGAGATAATGTTTTCACCACGTCTAGGACTTTGAAAGTACCAATAAGTTAGGATAGCAGTAACTGCTTCAGGAGAAAGTGCAATTGTTGATTTCACTATCCTGATCATCTTGTCCTCTGAGATTCTGACATAAGAAATCTCAAGATAACATATTCTGCCACTCTATTTTCTTTCAGTGAAATGGTTCTACAGAGATTTAAGAACACACTGACCACTAAAGCTGTTTTCTATAAATTGGCAGCAGAATAACATGTGTTAAGAGCTCAGGCTCAGGAGTCAGATCCTTCTGGGTTAAAATCCCAGTTGCAAGTCTCCTTAGCTCTGTGAATGGGCATGGTGTTTATCTTCACTTTGCCCTAGCTTATTTATCTGTAAAATGAAAGTGGCAATACTATTTATCTATTATTATTATTATTTGAGTACAATTCCGTTCAGTTCAGTCACTCAGTCATGTTCAACTCTTTGTGTCCCCATGGACTACAGCACACCAGGCTTCCCTGTCCATTACCAACTCCCAAAGCTTGCTCAGACTCATGTCCATCAAGTCAGTGATGCCATCCAACCATCTCATCCTGTGTCGTCCCCTTCTCCTGCCTTCAATCTCTCCTAGCAAGAGGGTCTTTTCCAGTGAGTCAATTCTTTGCACCAGGTAGCCAAAGGATTGGAGCTTCAGCTTCAGGATCAGCCATCCCAATGAATATTCAGAACTGATTTCCTTTAGGATTGACTGGTTGGATCTCCTTGCAGTCCAAGGGACTCTTAAGAGTCTTCCACACCACAGTTCAAAACCAACAGCTGGCTTCTGAGTACACTTAGCATGAAGTCAATGTTCTACATGTCCAGGATGAATTTTGGAAGAGAATTTAGTCCACTCTTTGTCTTTAAATATAGAAAAGTAAAATGTAGAGTTTGAGAGAAACCTCAGAAGTAATCTAACTCAGGTCTTCAATCATACCAAAATGCTTTATAAATACCTTCCATAAATTATTCAGACTTCCATGGAGGAAATTCATTACTTCAATCTAGCTTAATGTAACATAAATTGTTTCTTATTGAATCTAATTCTATTTCCATATAATCTCACATTTTAATCCTAAACATATTCTCTATAGTATAAGAAAAATGTAAAATCCATTTTTCTTTTCAATAAATTATTTAAGATTATCATCATATATCTAAGAGTCTTCCATTTTTCTTTTCTTCCAGTGGCTCCTCATATGCCCTGATCCCTATAATTTTTCTATCCTGTTGTCTCACCACCATGTTGATTCTACATTCCTTTTAGTGAGAAACAGAAATGAAGACAATAAAATAAACAAGCAGGGAAGAGTTGGGGCATTACCTCCTTGGTTCTAAGGACTAAAATTTTATTGAATGCAAAATATACTGACTCAATTGTCAGTGCAATCATGCCATTGTCAAGCACAGGGTTTTTTTTTTCTTCCAAGCTACACAAAAGCCTATGAAAGTTTATAGTAAGTTTATACTGTGATTATTGTACATTATTTTTAAAGCTTTACTTATATTCATAAAATAAAAAATATATTTCCATTTCTAAGCTATGAAGTACATGTGGTCACAGAATTCATCCCATAAAACAAAGAATTGACAGAAAAAAAAACTCTATAGACTATCCATTTCAATAATATGTTAAAGACATTCACAATAAAAAAAATCAATATTAATTAAAAAACTTAAATAACATTATATGGAATATTTTAACTTTTTAATATTATATTACAAGAAAATATTTTAATAGAGAATTTATATTTTCAGCCTAACATAACAAGTTATTAGTGTAAATGTTGATATGTTTTAATGATGAAGTTAAGTTACATGACATTTTCAACTAAAATTTAGAAGATAATAGATAACTCTTATAAAATTTTTTTACTGACCTGATAAAAATTTTGGCCCAGTTAGCTAAAGCTGAAACATACAAACTTATTTGAACAGGTTTTTCTGTCATAGAAGAAACTTACAATCAAAATTATTCAGTGGCCCACCAAGACAATGAAAATAGAAGTTTGCCTTATTTTTTCCCTGTCTCCCTCAACTTATCTTAGATTAAGGGTTTAATCTTTACATTACTTGTATAATCGTGTATAATAAAGTATAAACTATAGGCACATCAGAAAAATTAAATTAGTAGTCAAAGAGTCTTAGGTTTTAAAAATACAATAATAACAAATAGGAATAAAGATTACTAAAGAATTATTTTCAGAAAGAATATTAAAGAATATGGAAAGAATAATAAATTCCAAGACCAGGAAGAGATCCTAATTCTGATTTTTATACTTGGTTCAAGTTGGCCAGGAATTTCTGGAGTTATTCAAAGACACCTTTTACATTTGTGGCTAGTTTGACCTGTCCTATCCTAGAGTAATCAAATATCACCAAAAATGTTAAAAATCCTGGGTCTAGCAAAGTGTAGCCAAGGGGTGTGTAGTGAAGACTGAAATCCTTTTTTGAAATATTTATTTATTCATTCATTTCTTTGGCTGTGCCTGTCTTAGTGGCAGCATGTGGGATCTTTGAACTTCATTGCAGCATGTGGGAACTAGTTCCCTGACCAGGGATCAAAACCAGGTCCCCTACATTGGAAGCGTAGAAGTATTAGCCACTGGACCACCAAGGAGATACCAAGACCAAACCTTTTAAACCAAAAATTATGCTTAGATTAACACTGCTTTGGAGATCATTTTATTTTCTACATGCAATCCCTATTACTTTGCAAAAGAATTAGTGAATCACACATAACAGCCAGAAGAAGCAGTTGGAAAGTAAAGCAATATAGGCCCAAACATCAAAATAAGAAAAAAATAAAATAAAATATAAATCCCAATAATTTGAAATGTTAACTTCATAGTTTTATCTCTTCTGATTGATCTGTTTTATCATTCCTCTCTGAAAGGAGTACTCTTTTCTTGGATATATGCTAACCATTAGGATACTGTCTAATTTCACTGTGATAAAGGCTGATTGTATTCACTAGTTATCCTGCCTAAAAAAAGAACACCCTGAGTCAAGAAGACAGGATATAACAGGGTGCTGTAGGCATCCTTTGTGTTTAAATATCCAATCTGTGTTTCCCTGAATAGATATCTAAATGACATAGTACCACATTATCCACCAAGCTTCAGAACAAAATAATGTAACCCAATTTAAACAACCAAATACAGTTTTGAATATCATAACTTTTTCATATCGCATCTCATTTTATTTATTATTAACGAGATTTCCTCATTAAGATTACTTACTAAAATAAATTTAGAATGCCTCTATCATATAATTTTCTTCTTGGCAACTAGAATGCATAGTTGTAGAATTCAAAACTTTTGTGCTACTTTTTCATTCATTTAGGCAATTTGAGTGTATTAAAAGATGCAAAGGATATCTATCCTCTATAGAATTAGAAAGTAGCAGTTTCCTTCACTCATAGAGAATGCTCTAGTAAGCAAATACTTGCTTATCTGTATCCTCTTTTCCGTGAGGTCTAAGATTTAATACTCTTTAATAAATTTCACAGGGAAAGCGAGGAACAAATGGAAACAGAAAAGAGTTCTGTTAAGGCTAATTAGCCAGATTGCCAGAGGACTTTAATTTCAGGATCAGAAGATCTTAAGATTTTGGTTTATAATTTGATAATTGATCACATGGCCTGACAGTCAAGTTAATAACAACCAGAAACAAAAGTAGTGTGCATTCTGCTACTAATTTTAAAGGTAAATTTTAATTATTTAAATCTAGTCTACATATTAGGATTTTAACCCCTATAAAATTTAGTTATGATAGATTAATTTCTGAGATTTTTTTTAAAAACCCACTATGATTGTGCATATGTTGGCTTTACCTTGTAATTCTATATATCTTTGAATTTATATATTTTAAGGTTATATCATTAGGTGAAACACATTCATATTATATACCTTTTCCCATCCCTTTGTTATAAGTCTTTCCACATGTTTTGCTTAAGTATGTCACACATATCTAGAGTCTTTTTTTCACCTAAGAGCGAGATCTTTATTTAAATAACTTACTTAACTAGCATTTTATCTTTCCAATCTTTTAAATAATGTCAATTTACAAAGCATTATAGTCTCAATTTCTGAACTTCAATTATTTTTTTCTAGAGTCTTTTAAAAAACCAATGTATCCAACTTGAAAGTCTTTGACATTTAATAGAAGACATTAATCTATTAACACTTATTGTGCTTACCAATCTGCTAAAATAAAATTTTCACAGAAAATTTTCTGGTCTATAGCAGATGTTCATTAAATAGTTGCTGAATATTTGGCCTGTTTTTTCTCTTCCTTTCCTGATTTCTATTGAGCTAACAGTGTTTTATCTTCCTCTTTCTTTCCCTCTAACAGTTTGGAAGTTATGCATTCTATTTTCATTCTTTCAGTAATTTATCACCAAGTCTTAGATAATTATTTTGATGAACAAATTTTATAGATGTTTATTTTAACTAAGACATTATTTTTATACATTTGTATCATTTCTAACTATTCTTCAGTCTAATTTACCAAAATAATATCTGTATGAAACAACAATGGACCTGTGTCAGACAAAGAAATATTTGTGAACATAGATATTTAAATGTGCTATTCATCCATTTTAAAATTAAATCAAATGACTACAAAATAATAAAACTTAAAAACAAGAGATTCAATGTAAAAATACTTAAAACTCCAATATAATACACTGTATTTTATAAAATAGTATTCAATAAAGACAGAAATGTTTCCTTTTAAACAATTTTTAATGGGCTATTGAATTCACCAAGCAGGATGAGGTACCCAATAAATATTCATATCATTATGACCTGGCTTTGATTGTCATTCTCATGAGGCTGCACATAACCATTGAGTTGCTACATGACTCAGATTTTTCACTGATGAAACTGTATGTTTCTTCTGCTGTCAGTGATGTGTAATCAATTGGTGCAGCTTTATTTGTACTGTCTACAGCACAAAAGCAAATTGAGATTAGCATAAATAATTGTAACATTTAACCTTTGGCTAGCATGAAGCCATACATAAGTACCAAAATAAAATGTTGGGAAAGAATCATCCATTCCACAATGTAGATGGACAAAACCTATGAAAGTCAAATGAGATAAGAAGTGTCCCTGTTAATTAATCTTCAAGCATACTAATAGAACTATTACATATTGGCATTTTTAGAGAGATAATTCATTATACAAATAAACTCACAAAGAAAAGAGATATTTTTCTCACTCACATGGAGAATTTTCATAAAAGTGATATTTTTCCCTGTCAGTAGTAGGGTGAAACAGTAAGGGCCTAACAATAGCAAAAGAGAAAAGGTGGCAAGAATACACAGATGAACTATACAAAAAAGGTCTTAATGACCCAGATAACCACAATGGTGTGGTCACTCACCTAGAGCCTAATATTCTGGACTCAGAAGTCAAGTGGGCCTTAGGGAGCATTACTGCAAACAAGGCTAGTGGAGGTGATGAAATTCCAGCTGAGCTATTTAAAATCCTAAAAGATGATGATGTTAAAGTGCTGCACTCAATATGTCAGCAAATTTGAAAAACTCAGCAGTGACCACAAGAATGGAAAAAGCTAGTTTTTGTTTGAATCCAAAAGAAGGGCAATGTCAAAGAATATACAAACTACCATACAAATTGTGCTTATTTTGCATGCTAGTAAGGTTATACTCAAAATCATTCAAGCTAGGCTTCAGCAGTACATGCCATGAAATTAAAAGACTCTTACTCCTTGGAAGGAAAGTTATGACCAACCTAGACAGCATATTAAAAAGCAGAGACATTACTTTGCCAACAAAGGTCTGTCTAGTCAAGGCTATGGTTTTTCCAGTGGTCATGTATGGATGTGAGAGTTGGACTATAAAGAAAGCTGAGCACCAAAGAATTGATGCTTTTGAACTGTGATGTTGGAGAAAACTCTTGAGAGTCCCTTGGACTGCAAGGAGATCCAACCAGTCCATTCTGAAGGAGATCAGTCCTGAGGGTTCATTGGAAGGACTGTTCATTGGAAGGATGTTGAAGCTGAAACTCCAATATTTTGGCCACCTGGTGCAAAGAGCTGACTCATTTGAAAAGACACTGATGTTGGGAAAGATTGAAGGCAAGATGACAAGGGGATGACAGAGGATGAGGTGGTTGGATGGCATCACTGACTCAATAGACATGAATTTGGGTGAACTCTGGGAGTTGGTGATGGACAGGGAGGCCTGGCATGCTGTGGTTCATGGGGTTGCAAAGAGTCAGACATGACTGAGAGACTGAACTGAACTGAACTGAAAGTTATGCTCAAAATCCTTCAAGCTAGGCTTCAGCAGTACATGAACCAAGAAATTCCAGATGTACAAGTTGGATTTAGAAAAGGCAGAGGAACCAGAAATCAAATTGCCAACATGCATTGGATCATAAAGAAACCAACATAATTCCAGAAAAACATCTACATCTGCTTCATTGAGAACCTTACCTGCCTCCTGAGAAACCTGTATGCTGGTCAAGAAGCAATGGTTAGAACTGTACATGGACTGGTTCAAAATTGGGAAAGGAGTACTTTAGGGTTGTATATTGTCACCCTGCTTATTTAACTTATATGCAAAGTACATCATGTGAAATGCTGGGCTGGAAGAAGCACAAGCTGGAATCAAGATTGCCAGAAGAATATCAATAACCTCAGATATGCAGATGACACCACCCTAATGGCAGAAAGTGAAGAAGAATTGAATAACAGCCTCTTGATGAAGGTGAAAACAGGAGGGAAAAAGCTGGCTTAAAACTCAGCACTCAAAAAACTAAGATCATGGCATAAGGTTCCATCACTTCATGGCAAATAGATGGGGAAAAAGTTGGAACAGTGACAGATTTTATTTCCTTGGGCTCCTAAATGACTGCAGATGGTGACTACAGCCATAAAAATAATAGATGCTTGCTCCTGGGAAGAAAAGCTATGATGAATCTAGTGCTTGCATGCTAAGTCACTTCAGTTGTGTTTGCAATCCTATGGCCTGCAATCCTATGGACTGTAGCCTTCCAGGATCTGATATCCACGGGATTCTCCAGGCAAGAATACTGGAGTGGGTTTCCATGCTCTCCTCCAGGGGATCTTCCTGACCTGGGGATTGAACTCACGTCTTTCATGTCTCTTGCATTGGCAGGCAGGCTCTTTACCACTAGCACCTAGACAGTGTGTTGTTGATCAGTAGCTCAGTCATGTCCATCTCTTTGCAATGCCATGGACTGCAGCACGCCATGCTTCCCTGTCCCTCACCATCTCCCAGTTCACTAAAACTCATGTCCATTGAGTCAGTGATGCCATTCAACCATCTTGTCCTCTGTCGTCCCTTTCTCTTGCACGCAATCCTTCCCAGCATCAGGATTTTATCCAATGAGTCAGTGCTTCACATCAGATGGCTAAAATACTGGAGTTTCAGCTTCAGCATCTGTCCTTCCAATTAACATTCAGGGTTGGTTTCCTATAGGATTGACTGATTTGACCTCTTTGCAGTCCAAGGGAATCTCAAGTGTCTTCTCCAACACCACAGTTGAAGAGCATCAGTTCTTCAGTTCTCAGCCTTCTTTGTAGTCCAGTTTCACACTCATATATGACTACTGGAAAAACCATAGCTTTGACTATGTGGACTTTTGTTGGCAAAGTAATGTCTCTGCTTTTAATACACTATCTAGGTTTGTCATAGATTTTCTTCCAAGGAGCATGTGCCTATTAATTTCATGGCTGTAGTCATGGTCCACAGTGATTTTGAAGCCCTAGGAAATAAAGTCTGTCACTGTTTTCATTGTCACTGTTTTCATTGTTTCCCTATCTGCCATGAAGTGAGGGAATGGATGCCATGATATTCATTTTTTGAATACTGAGTTTTAAGCCAACTTTTTCACTCTCTTTCACTTTCATCAAGAGGTTCTTTACTTCCTCTTCACTTTCTGCCATTAGGGTGGTGGCATCTGCATATCTGAGGTTACTGATATTTCTCCTGGCAATCTTGATTCCACATGTGCTTCATCCAGACCAGCATTTCACATGATGTACTCTGCATATAAATTAAATAAGCAGGGAGCCAATATACAGCCTTAATGTACTCCTTTCCCAATTTTGAACCAGTCCATTGTTCCATGTCTGGTTCTAACTGTTGCTTCTTGACCAGCATACAGGTTTCTCAAGAGGCATTTAAGGTGTTCTAGTATTTCCATCTCTTTAAGAATTTTCCATAGCCTGTTGTGAACTACACAGTCAAAGGCTTTTAATAGTCAATGAAGCAGATGTTTTTCTGGAATTCTCTTGCATTATCTATAATCCAACGGATGTTGGCAATTTAATCTCTGGTTCCTCTGACTTTTCTAAATCCAGATTTCTAAATTCCAGATGGAAGTTCTTGGTTCATGTTCTGTTGAAGCCTAGCTTGAAGGATTTTGAGTACTATCTTGCTAGCATGTGAAATGAGTGCAATTGTGCGGTAGTTTGCACAATCTTTGGCATTGCTTTTCTTTGGGATTGGAATGAATATTAGGTCTTTTAATACACTACAGAGTGTATTAAAAGAAAAAGACATCACTTTGCTGACAAAGGTCTGTATAGTCAAAGCTATGGTTTTTCCACTAGTCACGTATGGATGTGAGAGTTGGACCATAAAGAAGGCTGAAAGCAGAAGAATTGATGCTTTTGAATTGTGGTGCTGGAAAAGACTCCTGAGAGTCCCTTGGACAGCAAGGAGATCTAACCAGTCATTCCTAAAGGAAATGAACCCTGAATATTCACTGGAAGGACTGATGCTAAAGCTGAAGCACCAATATTTTGGTCACCTAATGCGAAGAGCCAACTCATTGGAAAAGTGATGATGCTGTGAAAGATTGAAGTCAAAGGAGAAGAGGGCAGCAGAGGATGAGATGGTTAGATAGCATCACAGACTCAGTCGACATGAATCTGACCAAATTCCTGGAGACAGTGAAGGACAGGGAAGCCTAGTATGCTGCAGTCCATGGGGTTGCAAAGAGTCAGACACAACTTTAGCAACTGATGAACGACAGTAGGGTGAAGAGGCATAAATCTATAGTACGTACCCTTTCTGACCTTGTGATGGCAGAATAATGCATTAGGATGTCCGCTTCTTAATCTTTTATTCCATACCATAAGGATCTGTTCCTTACATGGCAAAATGTATTTTACAGATCTGATTAAATTTTAAAAATTGGAAGATAATCCTAAATTATTTGTGATCACAAGCCTTCTTATATATGAATGAAGAAGGTAAGAGGATCAGAGAAGTAGACATAGCAACTGAAGTGAAACTCAAAGTAATGAACTGATGGCCTCCAAGTCGGATGGGGTCACAGACAGGAGGAGAGTAGCTTCTAGAAGCTGGAAAAGGCAAGGAAACAGATATTCCCCTAGAACATCTAGAAGTAATGTAGTCTTGCTGATACATTGGCATTAGTCCAGGGAGACCTATTTCAGACTACAGAACTCTAGAATTGTAGAAGAGTAATTTTGATTTTGTTTGTGGTAATTTGTTATGGAAGTAATAGAAACTAATACAGACCTCCACTCATAAGAAATTCTGAATGGAAAGGAAAAGTCATTGTAGGCTGGGAAGAGTAGCAACTGAGACCCAGAAAGGATAAATAATTTTTTCCAGAGTTAGTGATAGAAAGTGAATTCATATGTAGATCTTTTGAAACCATTACTCCCTACTATATTATTAAGAATTTGGAACTCTCTCAGTGCAGAATGAGTAGAGTCTGTCCAAAGGTAAAGTGAAAATTTGTTCTTTTCATGGCCAAAGCAATAGGAAAAATTAAGCTAAAATACCTTCACTTCTACATAAAAATAAAATGCTTTATAAGTCATTAAGGAATCTCAGATTTTTGCATAGTTCTGCAGATAACTCACGGAGAAGGCAATGGCACCCCACTCCAGTACTTTTGCCTGGAAAATCCCATGGACGGAGGAGCCTGGTAGGCTGCAGTCCTTGGGATCGCTACGACTTCATTTTCCCTTTTCACTTTCATGCATTGGAGAAGGAAATGGCAACTCACTCCAGTGTTCTTGCCTGGAGAATCCCAGGGACGGGAAGCCTGGTGGGCTGCCATCTATGGGGTCGCACAGAGTCGGACATGACTGAAGCAACTTAGCAGCAGCAGCAGATAACTCAAACATCAACAATTTCAAACTACTCTTACACTGGAGGGGTTCTTGAATTGCACAAAACCTGACTGAAAGGAGTCACACACAATGACATTTTCAGGATGAAGAGGCTTTTATGTAAAATGCCATTTTAAATGAATTAGAGAAAAAACATCATGCCTAAGCATACATATTTTTAATCATGAGAGTGGTTCAAATTCTCTTTAAAAGAGAATTTCTGAGAGACAAAAATGATTTTAAAATAGTAAACAATTTTCCCATTTTTAAATTTTCCAATTTTAACTAAACTGGAACTTCCTGAAAAACAGAAATAAGTTTGCCAATGGTTATTCAAGGCATAATTTCTGGTGCCTAAACAATGGTGACCAAAAGGGGCGTATTGATTACTTTGAGTAACTTCTTTGAGGTCCAGCAGGGAGCTGGTTAGGTTCTTTTCATATTATTACATTCTTTTATAGACTCTACTGGGTCCTTATCTGCTCAAAGATTTTTTAATCCTTCTTACATTTGTTGTTCTATGACATTATTGGCAAAAGTCTACCACATTAAGTAGCTAATCCAGTGGTTGTCCCCTAGGCAGTTACAGATAACCTTTTCTCCTGTTTGACATTGAAGATCACAGTGATCTATGGTTCCTCCACCTCAAATATTTTCAGTCCTCTTTTTGCTTTTGCCTCCTTTATTTTTGGACTATAGTTGCTTTATGAGGTTCTGTTAGTTTATGCTGTACAGCAAAGTGAATCACTTATACATATACATATAATCCCCTCTTTTTTGGATTTTCTTCTCACTTAGGTCACCATAGATCACTGAATAGAGTTCCCTCTGCTCTACAGTAGGTTCTCATTAGTTACCTATTTTACACGCAGTAGTCTATGTATGTCAATCACAATCTCCCAATCCACTTTTCCCAAATGTTGAGGCTTCTCAACAGGTGTCAAGCCTAATTCCTCTATTTTTACTATTGATTGCATTTACTTCACTTTCTCTGAGATAGAGTATCATCCTAAAACTCTCCTACTTTCTACCTCCAAAAATTCCCAACTTAACAAAACAAATAATAGTAATTAATTGGCCTTACCTCTTTAAGTACTCAGATTTCTCTTTCTGTCTCTATTTTTTTAGTACATACTAGCTCATTTCAGCGGAGAAGGCAATGGAACCCACTCCAGTACTCTTGCCTGGCAAATCCCATGGGCGGAGGAGCCTGGTAGGCTGCAATCCATGGAGTCGCTAGGAGTCAGACACGACTGAGTGACTTCACTTTCACTTTTCACTTTCATGCATTGGAGAAGGAAATGGCAACCCACTCCAGTGTTCTTGCCTGGAGAATCCCAGGGACGGGGGAGCCTGGTGGGCCGCCGTCTATGGGATCGCACAGAGTTGGACACGACTGAAGTGACTTAGCAGCAGCAGCAGCTCATTTCAGTCTAATTTCAGCACTTTTCTTGACTGAAATTATTCTGCCATACATGACCACTGACTTTCAAAATGCCAGCTCTTATACTCTCTCCAGTCTTTTTTATGTTTGTTTTCCTCATATTGTTTTTCTCTATTATGAATGTTCTCCTTCTTCAAACTGTCATCATCTAGTCTTTCAGAGCATTAAATTCTATGAATCTCTTTCCTCTTTTCTGATTGTTCCTTTTCTCTTTGGCTAGATTGATCCTCTGTCTTTTTTTAACCTACTTTCATAAGTATTTCCTCTCTTCCACATGCACTGCATCCAAATATTCTATTATTTTACGTAAAATGTAATTTAAAAGAATGAGTCATAATTATAAAATCCTTAAATGGAAGAGTGGTATAAATAAACATTAACAGAGAAAAACATTCTAGAACCTAAATATATGTATTTTAGCCAAAACAATGGTATGACATTCTCCTATTTTTCTCATTGTTTTCACTTTTTCTTAAATTAATTTATTTATTTTAATTGGAAGTTAATTTCTTTACAATATTGTGGTGGTTTTTGCCATACATAGACATGAATCAGCCATGGGCGTACATGTGTTCCCCATCCTGAACCCCTCTTTCCCATCTCCTTTTCCATCCCATCCCTCTGGGTGTTCCCAGTGCACTGGCTTTGAGTGCCCATTTCATGCACAGAACTTGGACTGGTGATCTATTTCACATATGGTAATATACATGTTTCAATGCTATTCTCCCAAATCATCCTATCCTCGCCTTCTCCCACAGAGTCCAAAAGTCTGCTCTTTACATCTGTGTCTCTTTTGCTGTCTTGCATATAGGGTCATCATTACCATCTTCCTAAATTCCATATATATGTGTTAATATACTGTATCGGTGTTTTTCTGACTTACTTCACTCTGTTTAATAGGCTCCAGTTTCATCCACCTCATTAGAACCCATTTAAATGCATTCTTTTTAATAGCTGAGTAATATTCCAATCCCAAAGAAAGACAATGCCAAAGAATGCTCTAACTACCACACAATTGCACTCATCTCACACGCTAGTAAAGTAATGCTCAAAATTCTCCAAGCCAGACTTCAGCAATATGTGAACCGTGAAATTCTTGATGTTCAAGCTGGTTTTAGGAAAGGCAGAGGAACCAGAGATCAAATTTCCAACATCTGCTGGATCATGGAAAAAGCAAGAGAGTTCCAGAAAAACATCTATTTCTGCTTTATTGACTACGCCAAAGCCTTTGACTGTGTGGATCACAATAAACTGTGGAAAATTCTGAAAGAGATGGAATATCAGACCACCTGACCTGCCTCAGGAGAAACCTATATGCAGGTCAGGAAGCAACAGTTAGAACTGGACATGGAACAAGGGACTGGTTCCAAATAGGAAAAGGAGTCTGTCAAGGCTGTATATTATCACCCTGCTTATTTAACTTATATGCAGAGTACATCATGAGAAACGCTGGGCTGGAAGAAGCACACGCTGGAATCAAGATTACCAGGAGAAATATCAATAACCTCAGATATGCAGATGACACCACCATTATGGCAGAAAGTGAAGAGGAACTAAAAAGCCTCTTGATGAAAGTGAAAGAGGAGAGTGAAAAAGTTAGCTTAAAGCTCAACATTAAGAAAACTAAGATCATGGCATCTGGTCCCATCACTTCATGGCAAACAGATGGGGAAACAGTGGAAACAGTGTCAGACTTTGTTTCTGGGGGCTCCAAAATCACTGAAGATGATGATTGCAGCCATGAAATTAAAAGATGCTTACTTCTTGGAAGGAAAGTTATGACCAACCTAGACAGCATATTAAAAAGCAGAGACATTGCTTTGTCAACAAAGGTCTGTCTAGTCAAGGCTATGGTTTTTCCTGTGGTCATGTATGGATGCGAGAGTTGGACTGTGAAGAAAGCTGAGCGCTGAAGAATTGATGCTTTTGAACTGTGGTGTTGGAGAAGACTCTTGAGAGTCCCTTGGACTGCAAGGAGATCCAACCAGTCCATCCTAACAGAGACCAGTCTTGGGTGTTCATTGGAAGGACTGATGCTGAGGCTGAAACTCCATTACTTCAGCCACCTCATGCAAAGAGTTGACTCATTGGAAAAGACCCTGATGCTGGGAGGGATTGGAGGCAGGAGGAGAAGGGGACAACAGAGGATGAGATCGTTGGATGGCATCACTAACTCGATGCACATGAGTTTGGGTGAGCCTCAGGAGTTGGTGATGGACAGGGAGGCCTGGTGTGCTGTGATTCATGGGGTTGCAAGAGTTGGACAAGATTGAGCAACTGAACTGAATATTCCATTGTGTATATATACCACAACTTTATTATCCATTCATCTGCCAATGGACATCTAGGCTGCTTCTGTGTCCTAGCTATTGTAAACAGTGCTGCAATGGACATTGGGGTACCCATGTCTCTTTCAATTCTAGTTTCCTCAGTGTGTATGCCCAGTAGTGGGACTGCTGGTAGAGATTTTTGAGTATATCATATTATCTGTAAACAATGATAATTTTTTGCATTCCTTATTTCTTAATTACATTGGTCATTAATTCCTGAAAAACTTTAACTGATAACTGTGGAAGTCATGATCTTGTGTTTCACCATTAAGCTTTAATCTCGAAATGTATTTTTATCACATAAAAAGTTATATTTATTTCTCTGTTGCTAAGACATTATTATCAAAGGTGAATTAAAATATACCACTGTGATTTTTTACATCTGTGGAAATGATTATACATTTTTTCTTATTTGAATGATTAACATGAATTATGGTCATATTTTACTTTAAATAGTTTTGTAAAATCTATATTATATCATTATGTATAACAGGATTGAATTGCTGAGGGATTCAGCATTACAACAAGTCACAGAAAAAAATGTAAACCTATTCTGGATTAAATGTGAGAAAGAGAAAAAAAATGGAAGGAAGGAAGATGAAGGGAGGGAAAAAGAGGAAGGAGATGGAAAAGGAGGAAAGATGAGAAAAAACAGAAACAAAATCCTTTATTCAAATGAAATCTAATATGATGATTCTAAGAAATGATAAAAGCATGACTACTCTAGTGAAGTGAGGGTAACAAGCACAGCATTGCAATTGTTCAGCCATCCTGAAGAATCAGAACATTTTTGATGCACCTGAATTGAACTCTGAGGAACAGAATTTGTTTTGTTTTGTTTTTCCTTTTTTTAACTTTAGTTTTTGAGGTAACATGATTTATAGCATTACATAAGTTTCATGTGTACAACATCACACTTCTACTTCCATATACCCTTACAACATGCTTACCGCCAGAAATTTAGTTTCCATCTCTCACTACACAGTTGATCCCCTTTACCCATTTCATCCAGCCACCCATCCCTACTCCTTTTTTTTTAATATAAATTTATTTAAATTGGAGGCTAATTACTTTACAATATTGTATTGGTTTTGCCATACATTGACATGAATCCACCACGGGTGTACATGTGTTCCCCATCCTGAACACCCCTCCCACCTCCCTCCCCATCTCATTCCTCTGGGTCATCCCAGTGCACCAGCCCCAAGCACCGCGTCTCATGCATCGAACCTGGACTGGCGATCCATTCCACATATGATAATATACATGTTTCAATGCCATTCTCCCAAATTATCCCACCCTTGCCCTCTCCCACAGAATCCGAAAGACTATTCTATACATCTGTGTCTCTTCTGTCTCGCATATAGGGTTATTGTTACCATCTTTTTAAATTCCATATTTATGTGTTAGTATACTGTACTGGTGTTTTTCTTTCTGGCTTACTTCACTCTGTATAATAGGCTCCAGTTTCATCCACCTCATTAGAATTGATTCAAATGTATTCTTTTTAATGGCTGAGTAATACTCCATTGTGTATATGTACCACTGCTTTCTTATCCACTCGTCTGCTGATGGACATCTAGGTTGCTTCCATGCCCTGGCTATTATAAACAGTGCTGTGATGAACACTGGGGTACACGTGTCTCTTTCAATTCTGGTTTCCTCGGTGTGTATGCCCAGCAGTGGGATTGCTGGGTCATATGGCAGTTCTGTTTCCAATTTTTTAAGGAATCTCCACACTGTTCTCCATAGTGGCTGTACTAGTTTGCATTCCCATCAACAGTGTAAGAGGGTTCCCTTTTATCCACACCCTCTCTAGCATTTGTTGCTTGTAGACTTTTGGATAGCAACCATTCTGGCTGGCATGAAATGGTACTTCATTGTGGTTTTGATTTGCATTTCTCTGATAATGAGTGATGTTGAGCATCTTTTCATGTGTTTGTTAGCATCTGTATATCTTCTTTGGAGAAATGTCTGTTTAGTTCTTTGACCCATTTTTTGATTGGGTAGTTTATTTTTCTAGAATTGAGCTGCAGGAGTTGCTTGTATATTTTTGAGATTTATTCTTTGTCAGTTGCTTCATTTGCTATTATTTTCTTGAGGAACAGAATTTGAAATCTCAAACATGCTTAACTCATTTATTTATTCGACAGATTCTTTATTATAAAAGGTATATATTCAAACAAGCTAATTCAAATACTAAACAGTATTAAATGAAATACAAAAGTATCTTTCACTACCCTCCCTAGGCTTAAATACTCTAAACTCTATTCTTTTTTTTCTGAAGTGTAATTGACATAATATTATACTGATTTCAGTTGTACCACATACAGATGCAATGTTTCTATACATTGCAAAATGACCACCATGATAAGACTATTTACCATCTGTCACCATACCAAGTTAACTTTTAGGATTTATTCTCTTGGCAACTTAAAAGTATGCTGTACAATATTCTTGAACAAAGTCTCCATGCTGTATCGCCATGGTTTATTTTATAACTGGAAATTGTACCTCTTGACTCCTTTCAGTCATTTCACTCACTCCCCAATCTTTCTCCTCTCTAGCAACTATCATTCTGTTCTTGTATGTAAGATTTTTGTTTTGTTTTGCTTTGTTCATTTGTTTTGTTTTAGATTCCACATACAAATGAAATCATATAGCACAAGGTTGATGTCTCCCTGTGTAAATTCCCTGAGGGTACATCCTTAGCATCTAGATACATTGCAATCAATCTTCCCCTGACTTCCAGCAGATGTTTTAAGATTAACAAATGAGTCTCTTTTATATAGTTTAGATGTTTTTAAAACTAAAGCTTTTGTACTGGGTCATTTGATGACTGAAACCACACGTGAGCTCTTTAAAAGGAGTATCTTGGTTCATTACATCCCTTTGTATCCCTTGGATGCAAACCCCACTGGTTTTCTAAACCAAACATTTGGAGACTCGTTTCTCTGGCGCAAGTCCCAAAGGTTGGGGTGCCTGATATGGAGCACGTGTTGTGTGCTAAGTCACTTCAGTTGTGTCTGACTTTTTGTGTATCTATGGACTGTAGCCTGCCAGGCTCCTCTGTCCATGGAATTTTCCAGTCATCAATACTGGAGTGAGTAGCCATTCTCTTCTCCAGGGGATCTTCCAGACCCAAGGATTGAACCTGGGTCTCCCTCATTGCAAGCAGATTCTTTACTGTCTGAGCCGTCGGAGAAGCTCTTACCCTCTGTTAATTCTTTACTTCTCTATTACCCTCTCATTCACTGTGCTTCTGCTTCTCTGGAAGCCTTCTTCTTCAAACATGCCAGGTCTCATTCAGCCAGTGTATCTGTACTAGAACCTCCATGTTGACTGCTCAATCAAATCACATACCCTTATTCATAGTCGAATAAAAATTTCTCATGACAAACAATTCTGCCATATGTTCACTTTCAAAATTCTGAGATACATAGATACAAGCATAAAAAATTTGGATTGAATAGGTAAATTTCCCCTGTGTTCTATACTTTCTGCATCCTTGGAGTAACATTCTGCAAATTACTTTTTATCTCCTTTACATCATCCAATTCTTCACCCCATTAGTTTCTCCCACTTAGAACCCAGATGTGTTTATTATTTTCTTAAAGAACCACAATAACAAAGACCTCTCTGGTCCCTGCTTCCCTCTCAAGCTTCTTATCTCTTTCCCTTCTGCCAAAATTCTTGGGGATAAATCCATACTGTAGCACCTAACTTCTCATCTTTCATTTCAGACCATCGCACCTAACTTCAGACCATCTTCCTCCTGCCCCTCTACTTCTCCTAAACTATCTTCATCATCATTATTAACAACTTACCAATTGTTAAGTTCAAGGGCACCTTTTAAGATCCTCACGTCACTTGACCTTTCTTCAGGACATTCAACATGACTGAGTCCTTACCCATCTCAGCTCCCCTTTCCCATTACCCTGACTTCGTCCTTTATTGGCTCTTTCCTAGAACACTGTAATAACTGGTTTCCCTCCAATCTGTCTTTTCCACCACCTCCAGTTTTCTTTCTAATACCCACATCTGTTCAATTCAAAGAAGATTTTGGGAGTTGCCAAAATAAAGAAGATAATTCTAAGGGCAAATGTTCTCAATATGATATTAAGTGAGTAAAACATTTTACAAACTGTATAAACTGGTATGACTAGTATAACTTCAACTATATATGAATATATGTAATGTATATGAAGCATGTATATATAAACATGTGTGTATTTTTTGTGAAAAAAAAAATAAAAATGTGAACATGGTTTTCTGTTAGTAGAATCCTGAATGCTTATTTTCTAAATTAGCATTTATTACTCTTGTAATTTAGAATAAAATGTGATGTGTAGTATGTTAGAAAGCATTTAATTTTATTTGAGGCATGAAAAAGTACAAGAAAGCTAAAGATGTAGCATTGCTCTAGCCAGTTTTTGAAGAATAAAAGGGCATTTTCCAGGTAGAAAAAAGTGTCTTTTAGTAGAAAATCCAGAGATGAGGAAAAAAACACAGAATATTCCAGTAGGCTAGAAAATATGGTGAGTTCTCATTATGATAATCTTCTCTATAGTCCTTGTTAGCATAACGATCTCCAAATACATCCTTCAAGGTTTTTCATAAAATTTACTTCTGCTGACCCATGGTCACCTCTCATTGTAGCATAGCTCTCTTATTTCTGTTCCCCTTGACTTAGACCATGCCACCACATTACATAATAATAGAACAGTCCTCATTGATTGGCCGGATCCCAAACCCTTGTTTCCTACTACAATTTCCCTGCCTCTGTAGTTGTAACTTGCACGGATTATTTCTAGGCAGTAGCATAGAAAGTGACAGATGAACACAATATCCCCGTCTACCAACTCCAAATCCAACCACTCATATACCAGACACTCCAACCACACATATACCCATACTCACACTCTTAGATCTTTCTTCTAAGGTGTATCATCTCCATCGGCATAAAAATGCCATAAAAACCAGCTCAGTGTGGAAGCTTTTATAAATGTCTTCCATCAATATTTCTCATAGGATAACTTCAATAAAGAGCACAAATAATCTATTTTCTGAATTTGCTACTTTTTAGCAAAACTTCATCTTGAGATGGCTGCTTTCTAATCTTTTCACCAAAAGTTATTTCATAAGAATGACTTAAATGTGTTTTAACAAGTAACAAATGCACAATGAGTAGGATCAAGTCAGCACCACTGCTATTTTTCTATCTAAAACAACCATTCAAGTTGGTATTAATTTTGATGTGAGTGAACAGGTTAGAGGGATGGAAATAATACTGGCCTGGAATGTAGGGAACTCATATTCTTGTCCTGAGATTGCTAACTGCCTATAGGACTTTGGGAAAAATACTGCAATTCTCAGTCCTTCAACCTCCTTATCTCTAAAATGAAGTCTTTGAAATAATTTAACCAAAAATGTCTCTCTGACTCTAAAATTCAATGTCTATAAAGAAATATTATATGCAAGTTTACCATAACTCTGTATCTCATTTTGCCCATTTGCAAATCAAACTTTAATATCATTTTCAACACTGATTTTTATTTTTACCTTTGAATAACAGTGATAAAACAAACTAAATTATCCTGAACTTCAATTTGAAGCCAACTTTCTCAAACACTAGAATAATGTAGTGTTTTTGTCACTGTAGACAAAATGTTTATAGGCCTAGAAACACAGCATATTTTCATTCCTTAGAAGACAATTCTTAATACTATTATACTGAAATCAAATTCTGTCTTCTCTGTAGAATTGTGAGCCACATTATTAGATGTCTTAACCATAAGCATGACTTAAGATCTAAGACATCTGAGTAATAATTGTTTTAGTATTTTCAATAAAATAAACAGTCTTTTCACTGTGTGATACTAGCCTTTAAAGTAATAAATGCATTACCTTCTCACAGAAATTAGAGTGCAAATGCCGAACATGCATGTCAGCAATTTTAAAAACCAACAATATATTAAGCACTGAGACACAAGCAAAATTAGGCTGTCACATCCCCCTACACCAAAAAAAAATAAGTGTTACCTTCTGTTTGTGGAACCAGCTCTATTTTATAATGTGTGTTCAGTCATTTAGTCGTGTTTGACTCTTTGCAACCCCGTGGACTGTACTCCACCAGGCTTCTCTGTCCATGGATTTTCCAGGCAAGAATACTGGAGTGGGTTGCCACTTCCTATGGTAAAAGTAAAGTGAAAGTGAAAGTGTTGGTTGCTCAGCCGTATCCAGCTACTGGACTGTAGCCTGCCAAGCTCCTCTGTCCATGGAATTCTCCAGGCAAGAATACTGGAATGGGTTGCCATTCCCTTCTCCAGGGAATCTTCCCCACCCAGGAATAGAACTCATGTCTCCTGCATTGCTGGCGGATTCTTTACTGTCTCAGGCACCAGAGACACCCCCATGGTAAAATAATTTAAACATAATTTAAAGTTACAACTAACGCTAACATGCCTGGTCAATATCTTTAAAATAACTAGCTAAATAATAGCTTCTTTTACTGTATTCTATTACAATTTTTTTCATATAATAGATAAATTTTGAGTGATTTCCCAGGACTAGGTATAAAAAACAATTACCTAAATTGACTACATACACTGATATCATTTAGCCAAAGCAATGTAAAACAATTTTATCTTCTTTGAAGTAGCAGTACTTAGTTTTGTCAAGAAAATCACTGTACCAGTAGAAACTCCAAAATTAATTTTAGAAGCTTGGAATCCCCAACAGTTATCATTTATCTCTTCAATTTATGGCTTGGTCACATCCTAATTACAGACACATGACTATGAAAGTCAATGATATTTTCCAAGCATGAATCTGTTGTTTTACCTTCAAGATTTAAAAAAAAAAAAAAAAAATCCAATCTCTGACTGCTTACCACTAATATTAACAAAAATCATCCTAATACATTCATGGGCATATTGAAGTCTCTATAGTGCCAAACAACTGGAAGAGTCAATCAAATTAGATGTTGAAGATTTCAGTACTGGAAAAAATTCACTAATTTATCTTTCACTTATAACCAAATCTAGGTCTATAAAAATAAACTATAATTTTAATTTGTTTATGTTTATGGCCAAACATAAAGGAAGTCCGAGTCTTTATTTTTCAACCAAATGTATACAGCTTAGATGTGCAATAGAATTTTTAAATCATAACCCTTAGCTCCACATAATAAGATTTCAAAGATTTCCTGATTGATTAATCAATTGCACAACTTTCAGAGTAAACACATAGCAAAAAAGAAAAAAAAAAAAACCCATAAATTCTTTGTTTTCTAGATTTTCAAAGATATAATGAAAATATAACTTTCATTATATCTTTGTAAACATCAGAAATTATATTTTCTCATTGATCAATTAAAGCCTGTTTACATGAAACTGTAGCCATCAGTTTTTTTGTGTTAAAGAATTTTAAAATGCATGAGAAACTTGGTCGAATAACAGTAAAATTACGTCCATGCATTAGTATTTTTAAGAGGCCAAAAAATGATATTCTATTGCCATGATGAGACTAGAATTAATTTAAATAACTTTGGGCTTGATTCATGAAAAACAAAAATACTTACACAGTAGGGGGGCATTATTTCTGCATTTTTTTTTTATATGCACAAGTCATGGTCTGTATTCAGCTTCCAATTCAAAAAGAAAAGTTGCAGATTTATGTAGGCAGGTTTTTGTGTGAGTGCACAGTTCCAAAGTGAAAAATAAATACGCCTGTAGAGAACTTATGCCTTTTAGCAGAGTGTTAAAAGGATTGTAGGCTGAACTCCAGGCAAAAAAATCTCATCCCAATAAATTATTACCAAAATGTTAGCAAGCACCACGTTGTCACACTCAGGCAGCAGGGACATAATGGTGACACAGAAGAAAACTGCCACATAAATCACTTTAAAATAGCCCTTTGCTCAGTATAGGGGGAAAACTTCCCTCCTCAGCTGATTCTCATCTTCCACCTTTTCATCTCTGTGATAAAATGGCAACTGTCCAAATCACTAAAAATAATTTAAAATAAATCCCTGGAGATAGTGCTGCCAAACTTAGTAAAGCCTTTCATAATTATGAAAGAAACAGATAGATAGAGAATGTGTAAGAAAAACTCTTTTCAGAAATGGTCTCCCTTTTAAATCTGAATTGATAAAGTTAATCACAGGTTTTAAACTAAACCAGAAGACATATAAATACTGATCTTTTTTCTTAATTCTTCTTGGGAAATACATCTTTTATAAAGTATAGAAATAAAAAACAGTGGATTATGTTAGTAAAATAGTGTGGCATTGTCAGGGCCATTTCCATAGAGGGGAATGCAATTAAATTCATGAAAAAATGTTCTCAGGATTTTTATGTATATCTTGAAAAGCCAAATTTAAGCATTCAGATCACAACTAAAATTATTTTTTAAATAACCATTCAATAGGAAAATATATCTATTAAAGTCTTTGAATTAAATGGGCTTTGAATTAAATGGGCTTTGCAATTATGATCATAAAAAGTCATTCTAGTGGCAAATAAGTCAATATTATTTATATTTTCTTCAAAATAAAATAGTCTATGTGTTTTTGAAAGACATATTTGCATGTTTATAGAAATAAAGTAGCTGTCAAAAATAAAGTTAACCAATTTTATTTTAAGAAAGTAGGTAGAAACACTGTCATAACTCTATAGTGTCTCATGTTCTTAAAAAAAAATCAATTTTGTTGCTCTTTATGCCTTACACAAATTGGAAATCTTAGCTACCTCAGAAGTGCATCCTGTGAAAAAATTTTATCTTCAGCTTTACTTTTTAATCATGTTTTGAAAATAACTCAGGAATAAACCCAGGCATTCAAGATAATTTTATTAATTCTGTGAAAACTATTGCATCATAACCCAAAGAGCACTCAACTACTTTACTTGTCAATTTTGAAACAGAAGGACTAGTTACTGTCTTAAATTTAGCATCTGTCCTTAAGATGAAGCAGAAGAAAAAAAAAAAAAAAAAACAACTTGCAATTTAGACAGTTACCAAATTACCAAACTGTATAGCAACTCTTAATGAGCAAAACCATTAACAATTTTCCGACTGAAGCCCCTGTTCAAATACCTCGGACACCTTGTTAGCACAGAATGAGGTGTTCAATCAAGAGACTGGGAATTGGAAGTACCAGGGCACAGTTTTGAGTGGTGATTACAAGGGCGAGAGGGTGAGTGCCAAAGTAACAGTCTTCTACCCTGCAGGAAGCTGAGAAACCTTCAAGTCTACATTTGTAAATCAGGCCCGGTGATTACAGCAGTCACAAGCAAAGAACATATGAAACAATTATTTGCACCATTCTTTCACTGTTTTAATTTGCTCTTAAAATGAACAAGATGATCCCCAGAGTCACTGGCACTTTGTCTTTATAAATTTAGTGCATGCTCTAGGATTTTTCATGGCACTATAAGCAACAGAAAAGACTAAAGGAATCATTTCAAAGAACATTCTTTTTTCTCACAAGCTATATAATTATTCAGGTTTGTTGTAACTTTAAATGTACAAAGAAGTCTGCAGTTTATTTTAGTAAGTTTAGTGGTTGACTCTTTTTAAAACCTAAGATATGTGTTGGTTAATTATTCATTTCTAATTTTTGTGTTATATTTTTCTATCTAAATGAAGTGACTGACACTGAAACGCTTGCGTTAAACTGATGAGAGTAGCACAATATGTTTCCAGGTTTTACCTGTCTTAATCTTTTTTCTGCCAACTGATAGCTTACAAATAAGTTACTGAAAGATTTTTACCTTAGACTCTAGTAGTTAAGGTGCCCTCAAAATTTAATAATTGAGCAATATAAAACTTGTGTGTAAGAGAATATATTTAAGGAAAACATTATTTTTAAAATAAACATCATTTTTCTTAAGTGAAAAAGTTGCACTGAAAAAACAACACTAAACAGAAAAGCAAACCTTTAAAACACCAATATATTAGACTGATTTTATTGCTATTAAGCACATTTTTCAACTGAGTTGCCTATTGATAGAATTAATATTTAGGTGTCATAAAACAAAGAGTTTATAGGTAGAAAAAGGAATTGTAAACATATATTTAAATTTTTTATTCATGTTATAAAAATCACATATGTGCATAATTTTTCTCTTCTGAATTATTTAAAGGATGATATTCTAATTGTTTGGGGGATAGTTTTGCTAATTAATTACAGAATTACAGACACGAGGATCTACATATAAGATGGATGATTATATTATTATATCTTTATAATTTTATAAACAACTTTGTTATGAGTTAACCTGAAAAAGAATTTTCAAAAGAACTTACTTAAACACAAATTTATTTTATTATCTTTTATTTCATGCAAACATATTAAATGCTAGATTCTAAGTCTGTATTTTCTTCAATATTTGTGTACTGGAAACTATAAAGCATTTTTAAAAAACTTCAATCCATTTTCAAATTTGAAAACATCACAACATCCTATTTATATAAGCAAGAAAGGAAAATAATACAATTTTAACTACTCACAACTGATTTCTGAAAACCTATTAAACAATATGATTGTCTATTTTTGAAACAGGTTTATGTACTTTCCTAGAGAGCTTTCTATTTCCTCTTGACTATTATTTCTGTCAGTTTGTTTGCTGAATGGTACAATATTGAGTTTCCAGATTTTGATTTCCCATAATAAATCAATGGTTTAAAATACTGTAAACTCATATGAGAGATTACCATGTAATTTTGTAATGTATTACAATCACATCATTTGTCCCCAAACCCACAGAGATTATTGTTAAAATGCTCCCTTTCTCAACCAGTAAAATCTTATCCAAATGTAGAGGGCGCTGTTGTTCATGTATTTTGAAAGTGTTTCATAAAGCAAAATAGATTCAGCTAATAGTTTAGTATTTGTTTTTCAATAACTGCCTGTAAATTACAGTGGAAGTATTAACATGCAAAGCCTGAATTTAAATTTAAAGTAAATGTTTATATACTAAGTCATTAAAGTTGTTGTATTTGCCATCAAGGATATGTGTATTTTTAATCAACCGAGTTCTAACAAAACTTCTATCCATTCTAAACATCCTGATTACTAGATTCTATACAAATATTTCAATTTTTCATGGCATAGTTATATAAATGAATGATCTTGTGCTTAGAAGATGCATGCTGAAAATTCTAGAGGTGTCATTTTCAAATAGTTCAAAGAAAAAAAGAAGTAAATGTGGAAAACATGCAAGTTTTTTAAATTATGCTTCCAACATTTTCTATATTTGAAATTTTTCAAAGTAAAATCTTGAGGGAAATATTCTGGCTACGTAGCTCATTTTTAATTTCTATGACTATTTCTGTTAGTTTTTTTTCTAAGTAAGCATACATTTTAAAAGTATTTCACTGAGCATGCTAGCTTCTTTTTTGGCTAACTTTTAAAGCAGTCCTAAAACATAAAAGCTTATTTTGATTATATGACAAATAGAATATTTCTTTCATTTATGCATTGAAACAGAGCAGAGAAAAATAATTTTAAAATAAAAATTTATATTCACTCCTATTTTTACAAATGTTTTGAAATGAGTATATAAAATAGTGATTTCTCTGTGTTTTAAACATTTTCTCCAATATGAAATCATTTGAGTTCACGTCTTTTGTTCTATGACATATGGTTGCTGTAAAGAAATTTAAAATAGATTTAAAAATGCAAGTAAATCGTAGTCAATCTTGTTCTAAACACAAAATTTAGGTAAGCCATTGTTATAACTTAAAAAATCAGTTTTTAAGTTCTAAAAATTTGAATGCAACTTTATATAGAAAGCATTGAATAAATGCTGCACAAAACAAATCAGCACTTTACCAGAAATGACAAATACTATATAAGCATTAAAATTCTAGATTTAAAATGCATTAACTTAGAAAACTGAAGCCAGACACTAAAAACAGATTATATTATTCTAATGTAGTTTTTATTCTTAATTCTTTACATTTAATGTAATGTACTTAGAATTAACCATTTCATGTTTTCTTTCCATTGTTGTATATTTGCTATATCTAAATGTATTTTTTAAATATTTTTATATGGTGATATATGCCGAATAAAGTTAAGAAAAGGATATTCTCTCCAGTTAAGATTACATTTGAAATCATCCAGATTTTGAATATTTCTTTTTTTGTTTATATTATCAGGCACTATTGAAGCAGCAGTAATACCTCTCTTTTTCTTTGAAATTTAACTTGCAGAAAAAAAGAGGGAGAGAACATGAGTGACTAGAATATGTAAATATATATTCCATGTATATCCATAAAATGAAATCACTAGAGAAACATAAATATAGCTTAAAGAAAAGTTCTGACTGTAACTCAGGCATAACTTTTCACCACTTCAAGTTATTTTAAAATCAAAATAAGCATGGCAGAAAGCACAAGAAGAAAAAGCAGTTCACTAAAATGGCTCGTAATTTGCTCTTTTGAATAGGGTATCTGAAAGTTTGTCCGGTTAAACTGTATCTAATCTAGCACAAGTAGTCATTGTCTGATTTTTATGGTATCCATGAACATTCAAGAAGTTTTCCACCTTAAAAAACAAGGAGGTTGGGGTAGGGGACAGTAGAGGGGGAGGGCTGATCCATAACTAAGTAACAGTTGCCTTTTATGATTGGCAAGTTCTTTGGGACCAAGATGCCCCCCAGCCTGACTGATGAGGACGCTGAGATGCAGTTCGGCCCTGTCTTTATGTCAAATCACTGCCATCAAAACAATGGCTCATATTACATGAAAATCTTGTGCAAATGAGCCATAATGGGAGTGAATGACAATCTTGTAAGACCATGCAGCAGGGTCCTCCTTTGATTTGAAATACTGTTAATCTTTCAAACATAGCACACTAAGTATACTTGGCAAATCCTATATGAGAAAGTCCCTGTAGTTTAGAGTCAGAGAGAAACAAGCTGAAGTGAAATAGATACCAATAAAAAGTTCCCTACTGGCCATGGATTTCCATTTTACTTGTCATTTTTTATTTTTGTGGTGGTGTTGTTTTGGTAGTTGTCATTTTGGTTTAGTCTTTTTCATAACATTTATATTTTATACTTCCTTACTGTAAAATTTCAGTTACAATTGTTTTACATATATTGGGTTGAATTTTAAACAGCTGCTGTTGAAAATTATTTTGAAAAAAAACTTAGGAGGGATATAATTTGAGAATGTGTGAAATTCCTTATTTACATGGGCTTTTGTCATTAATCATCGTGGACTCAGACTGGTGGTTTATATGCTGTTATGCCAAAACATGAGAGAGGAGAGAACTTTCAAGCATGGTGTTTTCTAGAGTAAGAAAAGAGTGATTTAGGTGTTTCTATTTCTAAGGTGTTTTAAGCAACCATGGAAATATACCTCATGTGGAGTTATAGATCACCCTTTAGATAACAAAAGGCATTTTCTTTCATTTACTAGTATCAAAATCAAACTGTTGGTTGAGTAGCCAAATATGTAAGGCACATGGAGACTAACGCAAGCTGAGTCAATCACGGTAATTCAGTGCTGGTAGGAAATATGCCTCTTCAGTTGTGCTCTGCTTTTGAAGTGTTGCCTAAAAATCAGCCTTGGGCTTCAAAGAGAGAAGGATTATAGCCTTTATCCAGCAATTAATATGGCTGGAACTCAGAATGTCAGCGTCTAACCACGATCTTGGCCGAATAGGAGCATAGCAGGAATTCATTCTCCTTTAAGACTTGGAATAAATCATAAAAATGAATAAATAAGCAGTGAAATATCATGAATGTGTGACAGCAAAGAAAGGGGGAAAAAATAAACCCTGCTTGTTTTCTTGACATGCAGACAAGCCCTCCCCAAAAAATGATGTCCCCAGTCCTTTCAGTCTTCTCCACCTAGAGCATTTTAATCTCCCACCAACTGTTTAACAGAGAGAAGTGCTATTAGAGAGAAAGCCATTCCTTTTGCTTCTAACACAGATCAGATGACAACCTCTCCAAGGCCCTCCTCTGTCAGAGTTCAAGGGTTCAAAGATGGTCAGAATATCAAACACCAGAAAAGCAGCAGGATTTTGCAGGAAGAGTTTAAGCACATTAGATTAGGCAGAGCAGGCAGAAGAGACACCCGTGTTAGGTTTCATTTTCATACTCAATCTCATTTTAAGTGCCTTCTGCCAATAGCTTAGGGTAGACGAGTGAGCCCCTTCTGCTACTGGGTTACTGTAGAAGGCAAGTCCTTAAAATACCACACATTTCTACTTAATATTCTGGTATGTTGGAGGTCAAATATTAAACGACAAAATGTTCTCACCTCACCTCCATAACAATAGCGTATTTGGAATTACTCTTTCAACATGATGTGTGTAATTTGGTCTAAAGGCAAAAAGGTGTCATGTCACTTCTTCTAGGAGTTGTGAACAACAATGAAGGAAATCTCTCATTGAGTTTGGGGAAGATTCTCTCTTAAACATGGTAGACCTTCCAGAACAACCAAGCAATCTATCCTTTAAAATCATAGAGTTGTTGCTGCTTGTTTACTGACATATTTTTCTACTGACTCTGAGAAAAACCCATATGTATTTACAGAAAAGTGTGGCTTCTCATGACAGGCTAAACCATGTGTTTGATTAATAAGAAAAGTCTATTGCTCCGTACAGAGGTTTTTGTGTGAAGACACTTGAACAATGAACTCCAGAAAATCTAATATTAACAGAAAAGTTTAATATGTAATATAGCCTCTTTGACATCACACACATTTTACCCTCAGATTCCACACATACAGAATTGAGATCACAAAGGCATTTGACTTTATTTTTCTTGCATTTAAGATATATCCTGTATTACAGAGCTTTGCATTTGATGCTCTTATGAATGGGCTGATGGTGACTTTAGTTCCAAGAAAGTTGGAAAGAAGAGGAAAAGTTGGTTGATGGACTAAATCTCTAAGAGAAGGCAAAGTGATAGATTTGGCCTCCTTGTGTTAAAAATGGGGGCAAAATATGTGTTCATAAACTTAAGCAGGATTTTCCCCCCTCTTCTATTTTTGTCATCTTGCTTTTGAAACAGTGACATTCCCATTCCTAGTTTAAGTATGAGAGAGCCCACCATGGCTATTTTGCCACAGAACAACAGGGTCATGAGTGTAAGCAAACATGAGTCAAAGAACGATGGGGTCAAAGAAACAAAATTTGTCAGCCAGGAAAAGGGAAACAGGAAGCTGGGAGCAAACCTGCTTTTAAGAGTTTATCAGGATGATTACTTTTTAGATGGGCAAAGTTCTCTGATAACACCCATTATCCAGAAACCTGGGGTTTGGACAATGTCTACTGATACAAAGCATACCATGGAATTTCCCTATTATGATTAGTTGTCAGTAGAGCTCAATTGTTCTGTCCAAACTATTTAAAACTAGTTTCTAAAGAACCATAACCAAAGTATGGTTTAATGTTAACTAGATCCACTCACAATCCCTATCCTGTCCTTACCCCTATCAGTGCCCCTCAAGAACCACACAGCTATAAATCAATATGTGCCTGCATGCATGCATGCTAGGTTGCTTTCAGTTCAGTTCAGTTGCTCAGTCGTGGCCAACTCTTTGCGACCCCATGAACCACAGCACGCCAGGCCTCCCTGTCTATCACCAACTCCTGGAGTTCACCCAAACTCATGTCCATCAAGTCGGTGATGTCATCCAGCCATCTCAGCCTCTGTCATCCCCTTCTCCTCCTGCCCCCAATCCCTCCCAGCATCAGAGTCTTCTCCAATGAGTGCAACTCTTCACATGAGGTGGCCAAAGTACTGGAGTTTCACCTTTAGCATCATTCCTTCCAATGAACACCTAGGACTGATCTCCTTTAGGATGGACTGGTTGGATCTCCTTGCAGTCCAAGGGACTCTCAAGAGTCTTCTCCAACACCACAGTTCAAAAGCATCAATTCTTCAGCGCTCAGCTTTCTTCACAGTCCAACTCCAAACATGACCACTGGAAAAACCATAGCCTTGGTAACCTTTAATTCTTTGAGACCCCATGGAGTGTATCCTGCCAGGCTCCTCTGTCCATGGGATTCTTCAAGCAAGAATATTGGAATGGGTTGCCATGCCCTCCTCCTGGTGATTTCCAGACCCAGGGATCCAACCCCATCTCTTATGTTTCCTACATTGGCAGGTGGTTTCTTTACCACTAGTGCCACCTGAGAAGTCCGTAAATAAATATATACATAAGATATAATATAAATATGACAGATGTGTAAAAGTCTATGTTTATTAAATAAAATCTATTTAACTGCATTACTACATCAAAATATTTTGTTCTGTAAAACTTTTTGTTATTGGTGTGCATATGAAATTAGTATTTTCCATAATATTAATATGCTGTGAAAAATACAAAATTTTTAAAAACAGGAAGAGAAAAAAATGTGATTATTGTGTCCTATAAAGCTGAAAAGGGAAAGCCAGAGGAACCAGAGATCAAATTGCCAACATTCACTGAAATTGCCAACATTCACTGAAACATTCATTGAGAAAGCTAGGGAAATCCAGAAAAACATCTACCTCTGTTTCATCAACTACACCAAAGCCTTTGACTATGTGGATTGTGATAAACTTCGAAAAGCTCTTAAAGAGATGAGAATACCAGACCATCTTACCTGTCTCCTGAGAAACTTGTATGTGGGTCAAAAGCAACAGTGAGAACCCTGTATGGAACAACTGATTGGTTCAAGATTGAGAAAGGAGAAAGACCGGGCTGTTTGCTGTCACCCTTCTTGTTTAATCTATATGTTGAGTGCATCATGAGAAATGCCAGGCAAGTTACAAGCTGGAATCAATATAAGCAGGAGAAACAACAACAACCTTGTATATGTGGATGATATCACTCTAATGGCAGAAAACAAAGAGGAACTAAAGAGCCTCTTGATGAGGGTGAAGGAGGAGAATGGAAGAGCCAGCTTAAAAATAATATTAAAAAAACTAAGATCATGGCATCTGGCCCCATTACTTCATGGCAAATAGAGGGGGGAAAGATGAAAGTAGTGACAGATTTCCTCTTCTTGGGCTCTAAAATCACTGTGGATGGTGACTGCATCCATGAAATCAGAGGACATTTGTTTCTTGGCAGGAGAGCTATGACAAATCTAGACAGTGTGTTGAAAACCAGAGACATTACCCTGCCAACAAAGATCCGAATAGTCAAGTCTATGATCTACCCAGTGTTCACATACAGTTGTGACAGCTGGACCATACAGAAGGCAGAACACCAAAGAATTGATGCCTTCGAACTGCAGTGCTGGAGAAGACTCCTGAAAGTCCCTTGAACAACAAGGAGATCAAACCAGGAAATCAACCCTGAATACTTGGAAAGACTGATGCTGAAGCTGAAACTCCAGTATTTTGGTCATCTGATGCAAATAGCTTACTCATTGGAAAAGTCCCTGATACTGGGAAAGATTGAGAGCAGAAGCAGAAGAGGGCATCAGAGGATAAGATAGCTGGCTGGCATCACCAATGCAATGGACATGAATTTGGACAGACTTTGGGAGATGATGAGGAAGAGACAAGTCATGCCACAGTCCGTGGGGTTGCAAAGAGTCAGACATGACTGGGCTACTGAACAACAATAAAGCTGAAATTTCTACAGGGTCCTTAATACTTTCCTTTTTATTTTTATTTGGTAAACTCATTTCTAAGTCTTCTTGTCTAGTATTTTAAATTTTTATTCATCTAATCTTTTACATGGGTTCAAACTGCTAAACAAGGTGTGAAAATTCTTCTTCTTATCCCTCTTTCCATTTTTCTCTTATCTAGACAGATAATTTTTATGTTTTTTTCACAATCTTTATGTATATACAAGAAATATAATCAATCACTTTAGCCCCTCTGAAACATGCATCTCTTCCTTCTTTCCCTCCTCTTATCTTTGTCTCTTACTTCATTGTTATGGCAATGCCCTCTTTTTCCCATTCATCTACTAACTTACTCCATGTGCCTCCATCTTTTCCTTTTTCCTCCTCTAACAATGGAAAATATATTTTTTCCTCCTAGTCCAACTGTTCTACACCTGCTCTACACAGGATTTTTGGCACTGACTCAAAACTTCACTCCTCAGTTCCCCACTTTCTTTTCTTGCACCCCCACTGTTACTTCTCAAGATTCTCAAGCAATTTACATTTAAATAATTAAAATTTATTTCCTCAGTTCCACCAGTTCCATTGCATGTGCACAGTAGTCACATGTGGCTAGTGACTACTGAACTGCTTAAATGCAAAACATACCAGTTATATCATTAACAAATATTTTGTCCCTTTCAGTAGGTTGTCTTTTCATTTTGTTGCTGGTTTCTTTTGCTGTACAAAAGCTTCTAAGTCTAATTATGCCCTATTTGTTTATTTTTGCTTTTATTTCTTTTGGTTTTGGAGAAGACCCCCCCCACAAATTACTACAATTTAAGTCAAGGAGTGTTCTGCTTATGTTTCCCTCTAGGAATTTTCTATAGTTCACTTCTGGTTTGTTTTTGACCTTTGTATTAAAGTATTTAAGTCTTTCCTCAAATGTCTGGAGAGTCTTAGCTCTTCATTCATATTTAAGAGTGAGTCCCCAAGAAACTGATCACAGGAAATCTCCCAGAACACAACTGCTAGAAAGACAGCACAGGTCCACTGAACCAAATGGTGATTTGTCCCTGTCTTTCTCTGAGACTCTACCTCTGCTTTCCCATAGCAACATCAATACCCTCTCAAAATGACAGTGTCAGCCTTGGATTCCTAGGATCACCTAATTTGGTTCCCCACAGCTAAATGGCTCAATCTCCATATCTCAGTCCCGTTACTTGGAAGAATGAATCTGATTGGCCTGGTCAAGTCAGCTTTTGTGGTCAGTGGTCATGAGAGACTTAGTTGGTCCATGAAAACTGCCTCTTCTCAGACTACTAGAGCTGGAAAGGTTCTTTTAGAAAGAAGCATGGAAATCTGGAGAAAATTATTAACCTCTCTAACACAGCAACAGAAAAATTCCAGATCGTTTCTAGAGCACACTAGCCAACAAATGAGTTGAACCAGTCTACAGTGGCAGGTATGGGTTCAAAGACTGGCGTGAACCATGACTCAAACTTCATTGAAGTTGTTTTAATGTTGGTTTACTATTGATTTGGCAAACAAGAAATGCAAAGGACAATCATCAGGTTAAAGACACAACTCAGGAGATACAGCTCCCCTTGCCTTCCTAGATCCTCAAAGTTTTGTCGAAATTTCAAAGTATTTGGTAGCACTCACAGAGTGAGGAACCAGGTAGCTTAGCAAATTCTATAACCTCAGTCTCAGGCTCACTTTTATTTATTTTTTTGAGTGGCTGGAAGAGAAGCATATCCGCACTTCCCTTGACCACGCAGGAAAAAATAATGTGCTTACCTTATATTTTGCATGATATACTCTGTATTATCATTAGGCCTGCTGGAGCCACAATACGTAATATAAATGAGTGAAGAAACTGTAGAGCAAGGTCTATAACAGGGAAAGAACACTGAATAACGATAACTGACACCCAGCCTCTGCATAGGTAACACCCACACCCAGCCTAGAAAACCAGGACTGGAGAGATTGTAATATGTGAAGAAGAAACTGATATTTAGTTCTAGGTGACTATATTCTTGCAAAAAAGATGTTTTTCTTTATTTTCTGTTTTATAGAAAAAGTCAGAAATCAGATTTCTAACTGATATTTCTGGACTTTGAAATGTTGGCAATTAATCAAGAATTTTTAACACTCCCTGCTGGTCAAATGAAACATACCTACTGATAGAAACAGGCCTGCATACAGCTACTTTGTGAATCTATCTGCACATAGCTTAACATACATACACGATACCTTATGCAAATCTAATTATTCCTCCAGGCAGAATCCAATACAATCAAGAAAGAGGAATTTATCCTCATACACCAATTTTCCACAAAATCACAAGATGTTAGAATAGGAAAAAATATTGGAGTTCAGTGACCAGAACTTCATTATTTTATAGATAAGATAGCTGATGTCTAAAGAGATTTAACAACTTGTTCAAAGCCTTAAAGATAGTAAAATATAAGTATGTCAATATTTTTGGATTTTCTTTGAAGGGTGGTAAGATTCCTTGAGTTCTAAGATATAATTCATGGCAAGGCATCACAGCTCCACAGGCTTTCTAGCTCAATCTTATTTTAGTCTGAACCATAATTCATCAAAAAGCTTTATTTAAATTCCTTTCACAAAACCAACCAAAATTTTTTAATATGCCATCTAGAAGTTTTGATGTAACTAAAACATAAAACAGTGGTGTGATTATGCTGCAATAAATAATATCAATGTTAGTCTTTACACACTATTGGCAAGGCATGGCTCTTTAACTCCCCTCTACTTCACTTTATACATGGAACTGGTAAAATGCTATATTTATTTCAGGGTGCATTTGCCCAGGTAATTTGCAAACTCCAACTCTGGTTCTTATGCCCAGATTTTTTTTTTAGCTCTTTTGACTTCACACATTGAAATTTATGGTGCATTTCACAGTGCTCCCTGCTGTGGGCCTCATCAGGTCCTGGCTGCCAGGCCACTAGGAAACAAGAAATGAATGCTGGAACACCCTGTGGCTGTTCTTAACTAAAGAACTGCAAACATGACCAAAGTTCCCTGCAAATCCTCCTAGATTGTCAGAAGAAAAATGGTAACAAGCTGCAGCCATTCAATGAAGCAATATTTTCCTTATTACTTGCAACGTCTTTTATTTAGCCTCAACAGTATCATATTTGAAATGATTTCATGACTCGGGGCAATACCCGGTAGCCATCTGTTCTCTCCGATTAGCTGTCAGATGAGTAGAATGTTTTTAGTCAATGTTTTCAAATTACTTTAAAATACCAACGAATTCAATATTTGTTCATGACAGTAATGAGGAATATTTTCATGTTTTCATCCCAAACCGAAAGTTCAGTTTTCCAACAATCTAATACTATCTCCATAGTCACTGGTGCAAATGGGTGGATTCTGACTTAAAAAAAAAAAAAAAAAAGGAAAGCAAAAGAAAAAATGAAAGCGACAAAAATGTAGAGATGGGTGGGATATACCAGAGCTTCCTTTGCACTTGCAATTTTTAGGAGTAAATCTTTAATTTAGAGATTTCTGCCTACCCACCACTGCAAGCCCCTTCAGGGCGATGATCTATCAAGTTCTGACTGTCTCAAACTGTTTGTGCCCAATTCCACATCGATCACACTCACACTTGCTGCACTTTCAACCAGAGAGCCAAGAAACAATAATTTTCAATTAAGAAAGCAGAAGAAGACTTGGGGATTTGATTTATGGTGCATGACTAATTATCAAATAGCTGGCCTAATGAAAATTAAGCTGCTGGTTACTACAAAGATTTGACTTTATTTTCTTGAAGAGATACTGATATGATCCAGAATGTAATTTATTGAAGGAGTATGATGCATTTGAACAGTCATAGACATGTAAATGAGATAATTATCATTTTTAAGTGACAGGAATAATTATTTATATTATGATGGATTTTATATTCAAAGTACATATACATCTGAAATAAAAGATAATCTTTGCTTATAATAATAATTTTCACTCCTTTCTTATGCTACTGGAAGATCTAAAAATATCACACATAATATAAGGATTGGAGGCTCTCTTTCCAAAAAAGAAAGCTAACATCAATAACTTTGTAATGTTTTTGAAGATTTCTTGATGTAAATTATTCAGAATGAGCAAATGAATGAAAATTGAAAACCATATAAAATATTATCAATTAATGTGTCAGATCAGATGTATAGTTTATGCTATAGTTTTTTCTTGTATTGTTACATACAGGTTTACAGATACAAATGCCAAAATCATAAATATGCTTCCATGCAGTTTACCTTTGTTCCATAAAAAAAGCAATTTAATGCTATGTCATGTGTGATGTTCTTTGCCACACTGCCTTAGCCTTATTTCCATGATTTTTTTTAACTTTACTTCACCTCAAACATTTTCTTGTGCAACCAAATTGAACCATTCCTTGTTTCCTAAACATCGCATTGACTCCCCATCAATCTTCCTTCATTCCCGTGTCTACAAATTTCCCCCAAACCCACATCTCCAAATTTCACGATCTTTCAAGCCCAGTCTCAGATGTTACATTCTTCATATAATGAGCAAAAGTTTTCTCTCTATCCTTTCCTTGTATCCTGCAAAAATGTCTCCATTTTCTGATAGTTCACATATAGGTGTGGTCATAGCCAGACCAGTAGTTCTCAATTTTGGCTGCTTGATGCTGCTGCTGCTGCTGCTAAGTCGCCTCAGTCGTGTTGACTCTGTGCGACCGCATAGATGGCAGCCCACCAGGCTCCCCTGTCCCCGGGATTCTCCAGGCAAGAACACTGGAGTGGGTTGCCATTTCCTTCTCCAATGCATGAAGGTGAAAAGTGAAAGTGAAGTCGCTCAGTCCTGTCCGACTCTTAGCGACCCCACGGACTGCAGCCTATCAGGCTCCTCCGCCCATGGGATTTTCCAGGCAAGAGTACTGAAGTGGGGTGCCATTGCCTTCTCCAGGCTGCTTGATGAGGACCTGTAATATCCTTTTTTTGACTTCTGTGTTGAATAATGGGTGTTTTCAGTTCATTAAAATTTCTCAAACTACATACTTATATGCACTCTTCTAAATGCATATATTATACCTCAGTAATAAGCAGGTTAAAAAAATGTCAATGCTGTGACTCCAATCCAAACCAATTGAATTAGAATCTCTGGGGAAGTAGCTTTGGGCATTGGTATTTTTTGAAAGTTCCCTAGCTGATTCTAATATTTGGCAAGCTATTCAGAACCACAAATCTAGTTGGTGTCTTCAGAAGTTTTTGTTCTCTTCCAGAGGGAAAAAGAACACTGAGATAACCAAATGTGAACGGACAACACAAACTATGGCAGTCCTAACCATAGACATTCTTCCAAAGAGTTTTCTGTTTGATTCTTTTCTAAGTAATGTGCTTGTGATTTATAATCATTACATGTTTCAGAATTGATAAGCTATTTCTGAGAATGCTCATTTCTAAAATGTAATCATTTCAATGGGTTTGATATTACTGTAGTGTTTGTGATGCTATATTTATTACAGTTGTATAAATATAACAGCTGCCCCTTCTGATTTTGTGCCTCCCAAGGCCAGGAGCTGGTTCACCTTTTTCAACAAATCAGTCCAGTTCAGTTCAGTCGCTCAGTCATGTCCAACTCTTTGAGACTCTATGAATAGCAGCACGCCAGGCCTCCAACTCATGTCCATTGAGTTGGTGATGCCATCCAACCATCTCATCCTCTGTCGTCCCCTTCTCCTCATGCCCTCTTTCCCAGCCCTGAATCTTTCCCAGCATCAGGGTCTTTTCCAATGAGTCAGTTCTTCGCATCAGGTAGCCAAACTATTGGAGTTTCAGATTCAACATCAGTCCTTCCAATGAACACTCAGGACTGATCTCCTTTAGGATAGACTGGTTGGATATCCTTGCAGTCCAAGGGACTCTCAAGAGTCTTCTCCAACACCACAGTTCTTCAGCATTCAGCTTTCTTTATAATCCAACTCTCACATCCATACATGAGTACTGGGAAAACCATAGCCTTGACTAGATGGACCTTTGTTGGCAAAGTAATGTCTCTGCTTTTTAATATGCTGTCTAGGTTGGTCATAACTTTCCTTCCAAGGAGTAAGCGTCTTTTAATTTCATGGCTGCAGTCACCATCTGCAGTGATCTTGGAGCCCAGAGAAATTAAGTCTGCCACTGTTTCTACTGTTTCCCCATCTATTTGCCATGAAGTTACAAATATTCATCACAATATTACTTTGACATTCCTTGGTCAACTATTAAAAGGAAAAGAGAAGAAGAAAGAAAGTCAAAGTAGGGTAAAAAAGAGACAAATTTTGTGTCTACCCTTAGCTATTTCATTTAAGATGGCAAAAAATATTAGAAACAAGCTTATTGCTTCAATCATAATATATCAGGATCAGAAAATCTTTTTTGAAATAGTTGGTCTTTAGTGAAACTTATTTTCAACTGTCTTAAATTTATTCATACAGATACTAAATAATGTTTTATTTCTTATTTTTTATTGTCACATAAGTAATATAAAACATACTATTTCAACCACATTTAACTGAAGGGTTCAGTGGCATTAAGTACATTCACATTGTTGTGCAACTCTCACCAGCATCCACCTCCCAATTTTTTCACCTTCCTAAACTGAAACTCTATCCCTATTAAACCTCAGTTCCAATTCCCCTGTCCCACTCCTCACCCCCAACCCCAGCCCTTGACATCTACCAATATAGTTTCTGACTCTATGAATTTAATTGTCCTAAGTACCTCGTATAAGCAGAATCAAACAGTATTTTCTACTTCATGCATAGTATGTACATATGTCAATCCCAATCTTCCAATCCTTCCCACCTTCCCCTTTCATTGGAATAAAGCATCTCAATGACAACCCTCCAATACATTTGCATTCTACCCTATGTCCAGAACTGTCTTTCTAAAGTACAGATTTAATCGAGTTCCTACCCTATTTGGGCTTCCCCTGTGGCTCAGCTGGTAAAGAATCTGCCTGCAATGCGGGAGACCTGGGTTTGATCCCTGGGTTGGGAAGATCCCCTAGAGAAGGAAACAGCTACCCACACCAGTATTCTGACCTAAAGAATTCCATGGACTGTATAGACCATGGGGTCGCAATGAGTCAGACATGACTGAGCAACTTCCACTCTTACACTTTTATGATCTTTAACACATATCCATCTCCTTACCACCTAAATTTAGGTTTGGGGGCCAGCAGATGGCTGGGAGTTTCTCTGAAAGGTCAAATTTCAAGTCCCACTCCAGAACCACTGAATCAAAATCTGCTTTTAAAACAAAAAATATCCAGTGAACTGTGTGCACACTGAAGTTTGATGAGCTCTAATCTAAAGAATAGTAAAGACAAGCTCATTATTATTTATCTCTCATCTTGCTCTTTCAGGCTTATTTCCAGCTAATCCTTCACTCCCAAGTTGTGTCCCTAGCCATGCCAGCTGACTTAGAACAAGCCAGCAATTTCCTGTATTTCCACATGTTGTTTTCTCTTTCTTGGCTGGGCTGCCACAATTCACCTGGTGATTCACCAGGTAAATTTCTCAATACAGCTTATTCTCTTTGTCTTTGAAGCAAGGTCTCCCAAACTCCGCAGGTGGAATTAGAATCTTTTTCTTCTTGCTTGCTGCTGCTGCTGCTGCTGCTAAGTCGCTTCAGTCGTGTCCGACTCTGTGCGACCCCATAGACGGCAGCCCACCAGGCTCCCCCGTCCCTGGGATTCTCCAGGCAAGAACACTGGAGTGGGTTGCCATTGCCTTCTCCAATGCAGGAGAGTGAAAAGTGAAAGTGAAGTCCCTCAGTCATGTCCAACTCTTAGCGACCCCATGGACTGCAGCCTACCAGGCTCCTCTGTCCATGGGATTTTCCAGGCAAGAGTACTGGAGTGGGGTGTTCTTCTTGCTTACAAGGCTCTAATTTAAGAGTTATCAAATTATACTGTAAATAGTGTTCGTTTTTCTGCTTTTATTTAGGCTGTGCGCTCCTTGAGAGTAGGAGATGCATCTTGATAAAGCCTATGGTCCTTTCTAGCAATATTTTAGACATGAAGGAATTAAGTCAACAAATTCTTTATGAGTGCTGGACAAAAGGCCTAGATGAGGCCATACTTAAAGACAATGTTTTCCTTTTACAAGGGTGTACTTGAAAGCTACACATTTTGAAGCACTATATTGTGGTTATTTATTGATCCCTCTATTTGCAGAGGAATAAGACATACTAAATTAGAGATTTAGGAGTGACCTGAGACATAACCTAATCACCTACTCCTTCTGTTTCAAAGATGATCCAAGGTGATTAACCTGTAACCAAAGAACAGATCTTTTTACCTCCTCTTTATCTTCTGGTATATGTTTTGTACACAAATTGATGCTCAATAGATGATTTTTAAATAAAAGGATAAACAAATGATATTTTGAATGTGAACTTGATGTTCAATAAATGATTTCTAAATAAGAGTATAAACTAATTTGCATTTTTAGTATTACTTTCAAAGTTAACCCTGACTGACTTATATAAAGTAAGATACAAAAAAGAGTTTAGCACAGTGTTAGCATAGAGTCAGTGATCAATAATAAATATATGCTCTTTCTACCAGACTCTCTTCTTTTTAACTTAAATCTCTCATGCTGTAATTGAATTCCCATTGCTTTTGTTCAAAGCTTAGGGAAATAAAAAATTAAAAATCTAAAATTAATCACTAAATTTCATTTTAGTTCAAAGGTAAGCATTAACAAATAAAATCTTTACTAATTTTTTAACTTCTTTTGCCAAACTACTGATGAAGTACCAATACAGAGTTTCCTGTTGTTGTTATTTTTGTTCTGTTGTTAAGAACATAGAAAGAGAATTTTATAGTACAAGATTATATTTATATTTTTATATATATATATATAGTGGAATACTATTCAGCAATAAATAAAGAATGAACCACTTATATATGCAACAACATGGAAGAATCTCAGAATAATAATGCTTAGTGAAACAAGCCAGAAACAAAGAGGCTATATACTGTATGATTCCATTTATTAATATATGGTATCATTCTGGCAAATGAAAAAGTAAAGGGACAAAAATCAGATGAGGTGCCAGAGGTCATGCAAGGGGATTGAGTACAGAGGAGCATGAGAGAACTTCTTTAGATGATGGATATGTTCTGTAACTCAAATGTGACAGTGGTGGTTACAAAAAATATAGCTATAGATATATAGAGATACATCTGTATGTATATGCATGTTTAAAAGCACTGAAACATATCTTGGGTCGGCCAAAAAGTTTATTCAGGTTTTTCATAGCTTACAAAACACCCAAACAAATTTTTGGCCAACCCAATAAAAAAGGAGAATTTTACCAGATGGCACAGTGATATAGAATCTACCTGCCAGTGCAGGAGACACAAGAGACATGAGTTTGACCCCTGGGTCAGGAAGGTAGAAGGAAATGACAACCCACTCTAGTATTCTTGCCTGGAGAATTCCATGGACAGAGGAGCCTGGTGGGCAACAGTCCATGGGTTCACAAAAAGTAAGACATGACTGAGTTACTGAGCACACTTTACTACATGTAAATTAAATCTTAATAAATCTGACTTAAAAGGCTAATGATTAGCTGTTATATATTTGAAGCATATATAGATGAGGCTAGCACAGCAATAAATCTCTTTTACAGATTGAGTTCTATATAAACTAGTAACAGTTATTTCCATATATCAGTAACTGATTTGGTTATTGTAATAAAAAGAATTATATAAACTTCTCTATCTACATTCTGTAACCCCAGAAGAAATCCAGTATCTTTCCTGTTTTCATAGAACACCACTAAAGTTCCAGTGCTAAAAGAACAGTGAAAGCTGAATGGACTCACAGACTGAAAGAGTTCAACAAAGTACTTCTCCACAGTACCTAAGAAGAGAAGGCAGACTGCTAGGCTATACTTACCATCACCACACCAGAGCAAAAATTAAAATAATAATAATATTAACAATGAAATGGGAGGGATTAAGGAGATCATTGCAGGGGTGGCTTCTTCATTCCTCTTACCTAAAGCCAGATAAGAAGGATTCTGACCAAACCTCTTAAAGACTCTTAGGGGGAAATCTGACATCTCACTTCCCATTTGAACTTCAGTTTATAAGGTGGATTAGTATGCCTTCTCTGGGGAAAGAGGACTGGAGCGAGGCAGCAGAGTAGCTTGCGCTCACACTGCGTGACATGGTAAGCCTGTGTGAGTGGCCTGCAGATCAAGTGAACCATAGAAGACACCTGGATTTGGACCATTTTTCTGTTCCTTCTGGAGATGGCTCCTTCTAGATGAAGAAATCTCAGGAGCTTCTCAAGGTGCTCTGCCTGGAGAAAAAGCTGAAAGAGGCAGTGAGGGAACTGTTCACATCAGAGCAGTCCTTCTCATTTAGAAACTGTGCGGTAGGGGGACCTCCTACATGACATCCAAGAAAACCTAAGCACAAGCATCCTGCAGGCATCCAAAACCAAGAGAGGATGGCTAAGTAGTGAGCTCTTTGCTTTCTCTCCATCCTACATCCTCACCACTACACCAGGAGGAGACATGGAGCCCAGAAAGGAAAGCAGAGCAGAGCAGGTGATGTCTCCCTCATAGGTGTACCTCTCTCAGACCAAGAGATGTTCTGAGTGAATCTTGAAATGAATTTGAAATCTAAATTTTACTCTAGACTTTACTGGATCAAACGTTGGAAAACTTAAAAGCAACTTGAGGGACTTCCCTGATGGTCCAGTGGTTAGGACTCAGCACTTCCAATGCAGAGGGTGCAAGTTCAATCCCTAGTCAGGGAAGTAAGATCTGCATGCTGAGCAGCCAAAAAATAAATAAATACATAGAGTGTACAACTTGAAAAGTTTCAGACAGACTTTTTAAAAGTAACTGGAAAGTTAGGAGTTCCATCTGAGATGCTGTTTAAAAAGAGAGAAGTCAAATTCTTAAAAGCATGTTTGAAGGTTACTATTAAAAAGTCATCCTGTTCACCTGAGGTTTCTCATTGAGAAAACACTGATTTAGGAGCTTCATGAAATTAGAAAGTGTCCACATTAGTAAATGGGTGTCAGTGGTTTGAAGTATAATTCTGGGGACAACAGTGGAGCACTTCTAAGAAAGGTAATATCACAAATGATCTTGACGGCACAAAGAACAATATTGTGCAAGTTAATAAGGAATTTGGGATTGACATATTTGACATGGGATATTGACATGGGATTGACTGCTATATTTAAAGTGGATAACCAACAAGGACCTGTATAGTGCAGAGAACTCTGCTCAATGTTATATAAAAACCTAAATGGGAAAAGAATTTGAAGAAGAATACATACATCCATATGTATAACTGAATCACTTGCTGTTAACCTGAAACTCATTACAACATTGGTTTTTGCTATGTGGGATCTTAAGTCTCTAACCAGGGATCGAACCCATATCCCCCGCATTGGGATCATGGAGTCTTAACCACTGTATCTCCACAGAAGTCCCTAACAAAACATTGCTAATCAACTATACTTAAAAAAATATTAATATCGATATCAACAATTCTAAACCAAATCTGATTCAGTAGTCTACATTCAAGTATAAAGAAATTTTAAGAATACTTTAATCAACTTATTTTACTTTTATTTTTCTGTTTATGAATGCACAGAAATGATATATGATATTTTTAAACTATGAGTAAATAGATATAAAAGAAAGAACTCTTTACCTAAGTTTAAAATCAAAAGATATAAGGAATAATGAATCATTGTCATCATTTAATTGACTTATTCCCTGGTGGCTAAGACGGTAAAAGCGTCTGCCTACAATGCAGAAGACCTAGGTTTGATCCCTGGGTTGGGAAGGTATGACCTAAATCAAATCCCTTATGATTATTCAGTAGAAGTAAGAAATAGATTTAAGAGACTAGATCTGATAGTCAGAGTGCCTGATGAACTATGGAATGAGGTTCATGACACTGTACAGGAGACAGGGATCAAGACCATTCCCAAGAAAAAGAAATGCAAAAAAGCAAAATGGCTGTCTGAGGAGGCCTTATAAATAGCTGTGAAAAAAAGAGAAGCGAAAAGCAAAGGAGAAAAGGAAAGATATACCCATTTGAATGCAGAGTTCCAACGAGTAGCAAAGAGAGATAAGAAAGCCATCTTCAGTGATCAATGCAAAGAAATAGAGGAAAACAACAGAATGGGAAAGATTAGAGATCTCTTTAAGAAAATTAGAGATACCAAGAGAACATTTCATGCAAAGATGGGCTCGATAAAGGACAGAAATGGTATGGACCTAACAGAAACAGAAGATATTAAGAAGAGGTGGCAAGAATACACAGAACTGTACAGAAAAGATCTTCATGACCCAGATAACCACAATGGTGTGACCACTCACCTAGAGCCAGATATCCTGGAATGTGAAGTCAAGTGGGTCTTAGGAAGCACCACTATGAACAAAGCTAGTGGAGGTGATGGAATTCCAGTTGAGCTATTTCAAATCCTAAAAGATAATGCTGTGAAAGTGCTGCACTCAATATGTCAGCAAATTTGGAAATTTCCAATTCAGCAGTGGCCACACAGGACTGGAAAAGGTCAGTTTTCATTCCAATCCCAAAGAAAGGCAATGCCAAAGAATGCTCAAACTACTGCACAATTGAACTCATCTCACACGCTAGTAAAGTAATGCACAAAATTCCCCAAGCCAGGCTTCACCAATACGTGAACCGTGAACTTCCAGATGTTCAAGCTGGTTTTAGAAAAGGCAGAGGAACCAGAGATCAAATTGCCAACTTCTGCTGAATCATCAAAAAAGCAAGAGAGTTCCAGAAAAACATCTATTTCTGCTTTATTGACTATGCCATAGCCTTTGACTGTGTGGATCACAATAAACTGTGGAAAATTCTGAAAGAGATGGGAATACCAGA
>NW_011494956.1:2673723-2673959 GCF_000754665.1 Bison bison bison
CTGGACATGGAACAACAGACTAGTTCAAAATTGGGAAAGGAGTACGTCAAGGCTGTATATTGTCACCCTGCTTATTTAACTTATATGCAGAGTACATCATAAGAAACGCTGGGCTGGAAGAAGCACAAGCTGGAATCAAAATTGGAGGGAGAAATATCAATAACCTCAGATATGCAGATGACACCACCCTTATGGCAGAAAGTGAAGAAGAACTAAAAAACCTCTTGATGAAAGTG
>NW_011494956.1:2674059-2688792 GCF_000754665.1 Bison bison bison
CATCCATTCCCATCATTCCATGGCAAATAGATGGGGAAACAGTGGCTGACTTTAGTTTTGGGGGGCTCCAAAATTACTGCAGATGGTGACTGCAGCCATGAAATTAAAAGACACTTACTATTTGAAAGGAAAGTTATGACCAACCTGCTGCTGCTGCTAAGTCGCATCAGTCGTGTCCGACTCTGTGCGACCCCATAGACAGCAGCCCACCGGGCTCCTCTGTCCCTGGGATTCTCCAGGCAAGAACACTGGAGTGGGTTGCCATTTCCTTCTGCAATGAATGAAAGTGAAAAGTGAAAGTGAAGTCACTCAGTATTGTCTGACTCTTAGCGATCCCATGGACTATAGCCTACCAGGCTCCTCCGTCCATGGGATTCTCCAGGCAAAAGTACTGGAGTGGGTTGTCATTGCCTTCTCCAATGACCAACCTAGATAACATATTAAAAAGCAGAGACATTACTTTGCCAACAAAGGTCTGTCTAGCTATGGTTTTCCCAGTAGTCATGTATGGATGTGAGAGTTGGACTATAAAAAAAGCTGAGCACTGAAGAACTGTGGTATTGGAGAAGACTCTTGCGAGTCCCTTGGACTGCAAGGAGATCTAGCCAGTCCATCCTAAAGGAGATCAGTCCTGAGTGTTCACTGGAAGGACTGATGTTGAAGAAGCTCCAATACTTTGGCCACCTGATGCAAAGAAGTGACTCATTTGAAAAGACCCTGATACTGGGAAAGATTGAGGGAAGGAGGAGAAGGGGATGACAGAGAATGTGATGGTTGGATGGCATCACTGTCTCAACAGAGATGAGTTTGGGTAGACTCCGAGAGTTGGTGATGGACAGGGATGCCTAGCGTGCTGCAGTCCATGGGGTCACAAAGAGTTAGACATGACTGAGTGATTGAACTGAACTGAACTGAATTGACTTATAATAATGGTTTGTCTTCCAATTGGTGGTACATGAGGCTTAATAAAGTAATGTAATATCTGGAATATATACATAAGTATTTTATCCAACTTCTGAGCCCCAATTTTAAAAAGGAAACAATCCTCTACTCTTACCCCATTCTTCTATTCCCTTTCCAAAGTATTGGTGTATGGTACAGGCCAGCGCCTAGCCTGCCAATGAGGGTAACACATTATGGAATAGCAGATCAATAATATAGAAGGAACAAGGAACCTGGGTCCCCAGGTAATTCCACAAAGCAAAGCCACTAACTTATTCTAGGCATTTTCTAGGTCCAGACTGTTATATAAGAGGGAAATAAGCTTGTATCATATTAAGTCTGTCATTTCTATCATATTAAGATAGTCTAAAAAAATATAAAAATAAAATAAGATAGTCTATTTGTTATAGTAGCTTAACCCATACACCAGCTATTGCAATACATAGCAAGTTAAAAGCTGAAGTATAATACTATATATTAGACACTGTATTTATTGTGATTTATGTATCACAGAAACCCTAATGGAAGTCACTATTATTATCTCCACTTTTAGAGGTAAAAAATGGACATTTGTAGAGGTTAGCTCACTGTCTAAAGTCATACATAAATGGAGGAACTGAGATTTGCCCCTCACAGATTGACTTCAGTTCTTTACTGTGATAGCATGTTCCCAGCAAAGGGCTATTCTCCCAGCCCCATGAAGCATCTCATACTAGTGCAAAGGTTTGATGTAGTGCATTGATACTTTTATAACTCTTTAAAACAATACAAGAAACTTGCATCCAAATAATGTATAAAAGACACCAATACAGTACACTAATGCATATATATGGAATTTAGAAAGATGGTAATGATAACCCTGTATGCGAGACAGCAAAAGAGACACAGATGTATAGAACAGTCTTTTGGACTCTGTGGGAGAGGGAGGGGGGGTGATTTGGGAGAATGGCATGGAAACATGTATAATATCACATAAGAAATGAATCGCCAGTCCAGGTTCGATACAGGATCCTTGGGGCTGGTGCACTGGGATGACCCAGAGGGATGGTACGGGGAGGGAGGGGGGAGGGGGCTTCGGGATGGGGAACACATGTATACCTGTGGCAGATTCATGTTGATGTATGGCAAAACCAATACAATACTGTAAAGTAATTAGCCTCCAATTAAAATTAAAATAAATAAATTTAAATTTAAAAAATAAATAATGTATAAATTATCATAACTTTGACCAAATATAATCATAATATTGAATGTTTAATCTTAAGGAATAATTCAAAACATATACACAGATGCAATATTACCCATAACTGACAAAAACTGAAAAACAAATTGCATCCAACAGTAGAAAAGGGGTTAAGGAAAATTAAGCAATACAAACTTATTGAAATGCTTTGAGGAAAATATAAATATAAACATTATACCAATCTTTCAACATTTATAGTATAATGAACGCTATGTGGAAAAGACAGGCTACAAGAAAAAGGGAAAAAAATGTCTAACATTTATTATGCATCTACTATATTCTAGACACTAAATATTTTACACAAATATTATTGTATTTAATCATTATCCCAATGATAAATGGAGAAGATGATAACTCTTTCCCTTATCCTGTTTTCAAGGTGAAGGAGCTTAGGTTCAAAGAGTTAAAACTTTTGCTAAACATCATGTAGCTAGAAAGAAACAGAGAGGCAATTTTCATCCAAGTCCACATCTCACTAAAGTATTTGTTTCTATTATTCCACACCACTCAAAAAGGACTATACACTTTGATTATGACTATAGAAAAATATGATTAATAGGGGACAAAAAATTACAAAGACATGAAAGAAGTAAAAACAGTACGCTGAGATGATAGGGTTATTTTTCTGGTTTTTGGCATGTATTTTTCTTACCAGTGAAAAGTATGCCTTGTCCATAATTGCACACAATATATCCCCTTCACTTAAGTATGTGTTACTCTTGCTTATTGTGTAGCACACAATAGATTTGAGAATGGTTGTCGGGGGACATTTAAGACATGGTTCTTAACTTGGTGGTGGTGGTTTATTCGCTAAGTTGTATCTGACTCTTGCAATCCCATGGACTGTAGCCTGTCAGGTTCCTCTGTCCATGGCATTCATCAGGCAAGAATACTGGGATGGGTTGCCATTTCCTTCTCCAGGGGATCTTCCAGACCCAGGAATCGAACCCAGGTCTCCTGCATTGCAGGCAGATGATTTATCAACTCAGCTATGAGGGAAGTCCAAACTTACCTTATCTTAACTTACCTCTAGAAAAAGACTCTATGTGTGATAGGAAACTAATTTTAGAAGCCAACACTACATAGCTTTCCAGTAAAACCAGGCGACTCCCAGATTTACTCATGATCTTTCTCAAACTTGATTCTTTTCCAGTATTGCCTTCCTCAGTGGATAGCATCACCATCTAGCCAGTAACATAAATTGTCTATGACACTTGCCTTTCTCCCAGCATATCCTATTCCTCATCAGTTCCTCTCGGTGTTACATCTTAAAATCCCCTAAATTCATTCACTTTTCTTTTGAACAAAATGCCTCCATCTCCTCCACCCATAACCTAACTGGTCTAGCCCATCCACTCTTAAAATCTGTTCTTTATGGCAGCCAGAGTAATTTTTTAATTGCCAATCTTATCATGGCATCCCATGTTTAAAATACCTATTAAGTATTCTCCATTGATCTCAAAATAATTCTGGGTCTACAAGGCCCCAAGAAATCTCTACCAACAGCTTCATCTCTCACTTCCTCTTAGCAGTCCAGCCACTTGGAGTTTATATTACAGCCAATTATACCATGTGCTTAGTCACTCAGTCGTGTCCAACCCCATGGACTGTAGCCCTCCAGGCTCCTCTGTCTGGTGATTCTCCAGGCAAGAATACTAGAGTGGATTGCCATGCCCTCCTCCAGGAGATCTTCCCAACCTGGGCATCAAAACCAGGTCTCTCGCATTGTAGGTAGATTCTTTACTGTCTGAGCCACCAGGGAAGCCTAATTGTGTCATGCTCCTTTGACACAAAGGAGCCACAAAGTCTTTGGCAGATGATGTTCCTTCAACTGAATGTGTGTTTCAGTAATGTCCCTTTTTCAACCCTTCCCTTATCTTAACATCTATTCATTCTTTACATTTCACTACAAGTGTCATAAGGAACCCATTCTTGATCCTACTTAAAGTTAGGTCTTCTTATCTTTCACTCTTTTAGGGTAATATGCAATTCCTTCTAGCACTTAAATAATAATTTTATATTTATTCATGAGAGTTTCTAACTCTCCCAGGAAATTGTAGGCCCCAGAAAGGTAAGGATCTTATCTGTTTTTGTCATGTTATACATCTAGAACCCAGCCCAGAACCTGACAAATGGCAGACATTCAATAAATACTTCCATCCAATGGTTAAACAACTTGTATAAAGAGTGGCACTGATGATGACCTAATAACCATAGCAAAGTGTGAAATCTCTTTGTTCTCTACTTCTTTATGTCCAAACACACAAGGTCAAGGTACTTTCTGCATCAAAACTGACAGTGACATTTGCTTTTCCATCCATTCATTCCCTTTCTGATATTTTCTTCTCCCCAGTGTTATTTTCTGCTCTCTATACACCCAGTGCCTTCTTTTACTTCTAACCCTCACAGGATTTTTATTTAGTTAGTTAACAAATAAAGTAAGGCCTGGCTATATTCAAAGCATTGTGCTACATACAGAGTATAAAGGAATGAATAATAGTAACTCTCACTAAGAAATAAAAATGGCATAATAGTTGGCAGTAACTACTGTATGCATATCACACGCCAGTCACCATTCTTGATGATATACACATAAGGCTGAGATAAGATGTGAAGTACAGCACACACCCATGAGCAAGCAGGAACTTAAAGGCCAAGCCCTCAGCAACCAGCCTATCTTGACCTTCTCATTTCCCCTATTCCCTACTGGTAACTTTATTTGAGGGTGACCCAGTGCAGACAAAGAGACAATATAACAGGAATGTATTAAAAGCCATTTGTAGTTCTGGCCAGACTCCCTGCCCTGCCAGGACATCTGCTCAGAAGGAAATGGCAAAGGAATCAATCGGAAAGCACATTTCAGGCATCAGTTTAAGGCGTCAGTCATTTGTTTAAGTTAGATAAGTTTAAGGCAGTCTTCAAATTGTGATTTTGAGAACTACAGATTGTCATACAGTCTGTTAGTCTCCTCCTTTTAACTAACACTGGTGTAAGAATAAAACAAGTTTTGGAATAACTCAGAATTAGAAAGTTCCTGCATCTAGTATCATAGATCAGATAGCCAAATCATGACTCTGTGGAGCCTCGATCATCAAGCTAACCTGGGACTGAGAAGCAGCAGGAAAACTAAGGTCACCAGGGAGAAGCATCTCCTTCTAGAACCACAGAGTATCCCCAATAGTTATTACAACACTGCATGGTGGGAGGGGGGACTGTAATAATATTCATGATAGGTGAGAAAACTAAGACTTACAGATCATCCTACAAATAAATGAGAGATAATTCTTTCTTCTGTCTTTAAAGCTCAAATATTTTCCACTATACTATGTAGTTGCATAGTAGGAAGCAATAAGGGCATTTACGAACAGTAAGGAACATAAAATCGGTAGATCCAGGCTACAGATTTTAGGGGACAGGAAGAGTCCTTCTGATAGGCCCCTGGGGAAGATAGCTTGGAGCACTGTATAAAGGATGTTCTTGGGCAAAGGTGCCAGTTGCAGAAACAATAAATTACACAGTTAAACTGAAATAGTTGCTGTGTGCAGGGGAGAGGTGCTGAAAAGTTACATGGGAACTGAAATGTAAAAGATTCCAGGAGCTAAAATCAGACTTATCATTGGGACCCTATGATTTCTCTCCTTAAGTTCAGACAGGACATAGCTAATTAATCGGCTAAAGACTTGTATTTAGAATTTGCCATTACAATACATCATTTGCTGGGCTCCTTGTATCCTGAATGTTGAATATTTCATCTTTTGACTCTAACTCCTTTTCTAAATGTAGATCAATCAATTTTCCCATTATAATTTTAAGTTAATTACACTATAACATAAGTTGTGAGCAAATAACACTGTAACAAAAGTTGTGAACAACTTTCAGTCTTTGGTGACGAGGCAGTCAGTGGAAATACGTGAAAGGTACAGAAACAACTGAGATAGAGTGGTGGAAATTTGGCAAACTGGATAATACACTTCCCATATAAGGGATTCAAACTAAAACTTGGCATAAACTTGTATTTATCTAGAAGTTTGTGCTACAAATTACCTGGATGCAACATCTGTGTTTATATATAAATACAGTGTTTGCTAACATTACTAAGGATATATTATGCACTGTTTTGGCTGCTTTACATCTATTATTTAATTTAAACCTCTCAACCACCCCTTGGATTGGGAAAATTAGAAGCATCCTCATTTCACAGACAAGAAAACTGAATTCAGAGAGGTTCAATACCTTACCCAAGGTCACCTAGAGTCAAAATCTGAACTGAGACTCTCTGGCTCCAGCACATATGGACTCAAGTTCCACAGTAGAAGTCTGGACTTCAGAGTGTGTGCGTGTGTGCTAAGTCGCTTAGTTGTGTCCGACCCATTGTGACCCTATGGACCATAGCCCCCCAGGCTCCTCTGTCTAAGGGATTCTCCAGGCAATAATACTGGAGTGGGTTGCCAGGCCCTCCTCCATGGGATCTTCCTGACCTGAGAATGAAACTTCATGCCCCCTTATGTCTCCCACTTGGTGGGTTCTTTACCACCAGTGCCACCTGGGAAGCCCGGGACCTCAGAGAGTGCTTTCAAAGTGGATGACTGTTCATAACCATAAAAGAATTAGGAGCAAATGTTCGTGAAACCTGTATCTCAGCCAATTTGACCATAAAAAACTACAATCAGTTAAACACATTTATTGGGTTCCTAGTATGCTCAAAGTACTGGACATCACCCATGTAGGCTTCCTAACCAAAGCCAGAAAAACACACTTGTGTGTTTGCAACCTAACCATCCAGTGCTATTTCATGACTAAATCTACTGGATATCACTCAACATTATTCAGGCACAAGCAAAAAGAAGCATCTAACTGAATCAAATTACCAGTCAACAAAACATAAAAATTCCATCTAAGAGTTATTGGTGTAAGACAGACATTTGGTTGTTAGCGATGGCACCCCACTCCAGTACTCTTGCCTGGAAAACCCCATGGACAAAGGGGCCTGGTGGGTTGCAGTCCATGGGGTCGCCGAGGGTTGGACATGACTGAGCGACTTCACTTTCACTTTTCACTTTCATGCATTGGAGAAGGAAATGGCAACCCACTCCAGTGTTCTTGCCTGGAGAATCCCAGGGACGGGGGAGCCTGGTGGGCTGCCATCTATGGGGTCACACAGAGTTGGACACGACTGAAGCGACTTAGCAGCAGCAGGACATAAGAGGGGCTTGCCAGGTGGCACTAATGATAAAGAATCCACAAGCCAATGCAGAAGACTTAAGAAATGCAGGTTTGATCCCTGGGTCAGGAAGAATACCCAGGAGGAGGGAATGGCAACCCACTTCAATGTTCTTGCCTGGAGAATCCTATGGACAGAGGAGTATGGCAGGCTACAGTCTATAGGGTTGCAAAGATTTAAACACGACTGAAGAGATTTAACACACACATGGGAAATAAGAGAGAAGTCTGAGTCATGATTTTTGTCAACACATTGCCTAATAAAAATGGCCACAGCCCTGGCCCTTGTTACCCAAATTAGTCTAGACTCCAGAGAATTGTTTCTCAAAGCCATTTGTTTCACCATCACTAGGAGTAATTGTTGAAAACCCAGACTTATATATAACCCTGCAATGTCAGAAAAATTTTCAATGGAACTCAGGGACCTGAACATTTAATAAGCCCTCAGTATTTCATAGTCTCAAAAGTTTGAGACCTACCAGTGAGACAAAGGATAAGAAAGAAACTTTAATCACTTTTAGGAAATGTTGAGGTCTGTAAAAGAGCTAGTCATACTCTCCAAAGACAAATTCATGCTCTCTAAAATTAGAAACTGTAGGTTCATGTGTGCTCTGGATGTAGATCACCATATTTTTTTCTAGCTTTTTAAAAAATTAATTTATTTATTTTAATTGGAGGCTGATTACTTTACAACATTGTGGTGATTCTTGCCATACATTGACATGAATCAGCCATGGGTGCACATGTGCTCCCCATCCAGAACCTCCTCCCACCTCCCTCCCCATCCCATCCCTCAGGGTGGTCCCAGTGCACCAGCTTTGAGAGCCCTGCTTCATACATCAGATCACCATATTTTAAAATACAAAAATATCACTGTTGTTTGAAAAAGTATAACATTGAATAATTTAACTCTCTAGGATTTTACATTCAAATTCAAATTTCTGGAGAAATGTGTCAAAACTCCATTCCTCTGCAACTAACAGCAACAAAGCCAAAGTGTCTTAGACAAATAATTACTTTTGCTTGTGTAACAATAAGTCCAAAGACAAGCATCTGCAGGCAATGGTCCAGAGCTTCAACTATGCCATAAGGAAACTCCCTGTCTTTCTGTTCTTCCATTCTTAACACACACCCCTGTTGCCTCATGGTCACAAAATGTCAGCTTTTGCTCCAGCAAAGCACTTTAGTCGGTAAAAAGAAGGAAAGAGAGAAGGGTAATGCCAGTTGTATAGGTCTGAACATCCTCCCAGCAGATATGAACTTTCACTTATCTGAGTTTTATTACAAGGTCACAGCATCAGAAGCTGAAAAATGACAAACAAAATGGCCATGATTGGTCTAGACCAGGAGTCAGCAAACTACATCCCACTCTCATGGGCCAAATGCTGCCTGCTGTCTATTTTTATTAATCAAGCTTTATTGAAACAACCAGACACATCATTTTTTATATTATAAGCACTTTCACACTACAATAACAAAGCTGAGTAGTAATTATATGACAAATCTTCTGGCCCACAAAGCCTAAAATATTTACTATTTGATCCTTTATAGTAAGTTTCTGGGTCCTGGATTTATACTATAACAATTCATTACATGCATCTGAGAACATCACTGTATTAGGGTTCTGCTGGCAGATATAAATATTGGGCAGGCAATCCTAGTATTTGCCACACTATGCATTCTCTAATAACATTCTTGTTTATTTGCCCCATCTGCAAAAACCAGGTGTGTGCATGCTCAGTCATTAAGTTATGTCCAACATGTCACGACCCCATGGACTGTAGCCGCCAGGCTCCTCTGTCCATGGGATTTCTCAAGCAGAATACTGGAGTGGGTTGCCATTCCCTTCTCAAACCTGAGATTTGAGATCCCTGAGTCTTCTACATTGGCAGGCAGGTTCTTTACCACTGAGCCACTAGGAAAACCTGTAAAAAACAGGTACTCCTAAGGTGTATCTACCTCAAGTTCTTTTTAATATTAACTGTGAAAAAAATGTGAAATATTTAGAACAGTTCTACCACTTAGGCTCAATAATACTAGCTATTACTGCTGCTATTTACATGACAGCTCCTTTATTAGCCTTTCACTTTCTTAAACTGTTCACCTGAATTGCCTTTGCCATCAGCAACTAATGAGAGTCATTTTTATTTAAAAATTGTAATTACAGGATTTGTATTTGTCTAATAGCTTTCCTATCGGTAGGTTATGGAAATACGGACTTGAAATCACATTCTAGATATGTTTGGATTAATTAAAAGTTCTAGATCCCACAAATTGACTTTACATATTTATCAGATATTACCTATCATCAAATGTAAAAACTTCTTCACTTGTTTCATATATACATTACAGTGATAATGCATTATTAGAAATTGTCTCTAAAGAAAATTAATGTTTTTATGGGACCTCTTCCATGTATGCTGCTGTTTTCCAATTGGGTTTCAATCAGGCCTCAGATAAATGTTTTGGTAAGTAACATTTAGTCTTTAAAGTTATCCTAAAAGCAGGAAATGCTTTAAAGTTATCCTCAAATGCTTTTTAGGATAACTTGCAAGAAGGTATTTAGGTACAAGAGACCAAAACATCTGTGATATAATTTCTCTGTATATGCATAGATTCCTCATTCCTCATAGTTGAGGAAGAAATATTATCTTAAATGTTACATTTCTTATGAAATAAATAAAAACTGTGTTACTAATAAAGCATTAGGAAAAGTTATTTTTAAATATGAAAACATAATCATTGAAAGCTAACATATTGTATGTTTTTTTTTTCAATCTACAGCACTAAGTTTTGTATTAAAAAGACATGGAGATCTACTTTCACAACATAATTTGAAACACAGAGGAAAAAAAAGTTACATGCTGCGCAATGAAATTGAATTTTTTTGACTCTTGAAGGAAACCTATCCATTTCATTCAAGTCTTCCATATTTTTAAGTTAAGAAAATAGAAATCTACAAAATATTTTGGTAAAATCTGTGGAACTCTGCAGGGTTCCAGGGACTGGAGTGACATCTTTCCCCTGCATTACATGAATAACTCATCAACTTGCCCCATACTCATTTAGCTCCAATGAAATAATAACAGAGAGACTTGTATAAAAATAATTCTCTGTCCACTACAATCTCTCATGCTTGGTTTAAAATTATTAATCAAAACCCAGGTATACTGAATATAGAAGACTAGAAAACTTGAGACTTGCAGCTAAATATTTAGACAAGGCTTTCTTTGTGCTGGGGGAAAATAATCTACTACAAAAGAGGTGGCCACGGGAAGACAACTTCAGTAAAAAAATTGGCCTGAACATAAATTCTGATCTTAAAAAAAATACCACAATCAACACTGACAGATGTCATCATAAATGCTGTTGTTTGGGTCATAATTCACTGTACAGTCAAAAGAATTATATTACTGAAATATTTGCCCCATTTGCAATCAATAGAAACTCTTGGAAACTCAACCATAGCATAAAACTTAAAAATATTGTTTTTTATTGAGACATCCTGTACCCACTTTTTTCTAAGATTACCCAAAAGCTAGCTTTCCCCATAATGTTCCTCTAATAGTTTGTATCTCTTTGGGTCTGTGAATCTGACCAACACCAGTAGTCACACAGTAGTCACTGTTTCACTCCAGTATTCTTCTGTAAATACTTACAGATGTAAGCACTGTGATTTTAATACCTAGGGAAAGAGTTTAAGCTAAATTACAAGCAGGCAAAGTTCTGGAATAAGAGCAACTTCTCACTGACATGTTGGAATCTTTTCTCCATAAGCCTGATATACACCCCCCCCCCCGCCCCCGCCACCAAGGCTTCCAGTGTCTGTGTGCTTCCCTGGGACCTCTTCTGTGGTATCCAACCTACAGCATCTCTTCTGAGAATTTCCCTTGTGATGGACTTCTATTTCATCCCTTTCATGTTCTACTCCAATTAGTATACTGCAATGGTATCCCCTGGACTATATGCAGTTACTGTTCATTGGGTTCTCAAGGCAAGAATGCTGAAGCGGTTTGCCATTCCTTTCTCCATGAGTACACAAAATAACTATATAAAAGAGATCATAATGACCCAGATAACCAGAATGGTGTGATTACTCTCCTAGAGACAGATATCCTGGAGTGGGAAGTCAAGTGGGCTTTAGGAAACATTACTATGAACAAAGTTAATGGAGTTGATGGAATTCCAGCTAAGCTAATTCAAATCCTAAAAGATGATGCTGTTAAAATGCTGCACTCAATATGCCAGCAAATTTGGAAAACTCAACACTAGTCACAGGACTGGAAAAGATCAGTTTTCATTCCAACCAAAGAAAGGCAATGTCAAAGAATGTTCAAACTACCACACAATTGTACTCCTCATCACACACTAGCAAAGTAATGCTCAAAATTCTCCAAGCGAGGCTTCAACAGTACATGAACTGAGAAATTGCAGATGTTCAGGCTGGATTTTGAAAAGGCAGAGGAACCACAGATCAAATTGCCAACATCTGTTGGACCATAGAAAAAGGAAGAGAGTTCTAGAAAAACATGTACTACTGCTTCATTGAATATGCTAAAGCCTTTGACTGTATGTATCACAACAAACTGTGGAAAATTCTGAAAGAGATGGGAATACCAGACCACCTGACCTGCCTTCTGAGAAACCTGTGTGCAGGTCAAGAAGCAACAGTTAGAACTGGACATGGAACAAGGGACTGGTTCTAAATTGGGAAAGGAGTATGTCAAGGCTGTATATTGGCACCCTGTTTATTTAACTCACATATAAAGTATATCATGAGAAATGCTGGGCTGGATGAAGCAGAAGTTGGAAAAAAGATTGCTTGGAGAAATATCAATAACCTCAGATATGCAGATGATATCACCCTTATGACAGAAAGTGAAGAAGAACTAAAGAGCCTCTTGAAGAAAGTGAAAGAGGAGAGTGAAAAGGTTGGCTTAAAACTCAACATTCAGAAAACTAAGATCATGGCATCTGGTCCCATCACGTCATGGCAAATAGATGGGGAAACAATGGAAACAGTGAAAGACTATTTTCTTGGGCTCCAAAATCACTGCAGATGGTGACTAAAGCCATAAAATTAAAAGACGTTCCTTGGAACAAAAGCTATGACCAACCTAGACAGCATATTAAAAAGCAGAGCCATTACTTTGCCAACAAAGGTCCATCTAGTCAAAGCTATGGTTTTTCCAGTAGTCATGTATGGATGTGAGAATTGGACTATAAAGAAAGCTGAGCACCGAAGAACTGATGCTTTTGAACTGTGGTGTTGGAGAAGATTCTTGAGAGTCTTTTGGACTGCAAGGAGATCCAACCAGTCCATCCTAAAGAAAATCAGTCCTGAGTGTTCACTGGAAGGACTGATGCTGAAGCTGAAACTCTAATACTTTGGCCACCTGATGCAATGAACTAACTCACTGGAAAAGACCCTGATGCTGGGAAAGATTGAGGGCATGAGGAGAAGGGGACGACAGAAGATGAGATGTTTGGATGGCATCACTGACTTGATGGACATAAGTTTGAGTAAGCTGCAGGAGTTGATCATGGACAGGGAAGCCTGGTGTGCTGCAGTCCATCGGGTCACAAAGAGTCAGACACAGTTGAGCGACTGAACTGAACTGGACAATTCATTAAAATCCAAATATTCATGGCAACATTATCCATTAATAATAGTCCAAAAGTAGGAAAAAGTCAAATGCCCATTAATAAGCAAATGGATAAACAAGCAAACAAAACCAGCTTTTTAAGGAGGTCACCGCAAGCTTCATGAAACCTTAAATCTGATGGATATTATTTTCATTTATCATCAGGTTTGGAAAAAACAGTTTAAATGGTCTGAAATTCTCCTGATTCAGACTAAAAAGTCTGTACTTTAAGAAAAAAGACAAGGGTCACAACATTGAATATCATGGAAAAGTGGCAGAAGATCATTCCACCATCAACATTTCTATTTCCATTTAGGTAATGAAGGTTTTATTATATTATGTAACAAAACAACTGATTTGTTGTTTCAGTGAGCATCACTTCCATTACACAGAATAAGGACTCTAAAACATTGATTTCTTCCAGACTCATGTCATAATCATTCCAAAAATACAGGACCCATCTATGTGGTCATCCAATCATTTCTAGACAGAATACCATTTATGCTTTGAAAACATAAATGATTTGTAGTTGGCAAAGAAAGAGATGATGGAAATAAATGTAGCACTGGAAAATAGTTTTCTGTGTCTTATAGGATCAAATTCTAATAAATTACTGTAATTTGAGTGCTACTAGTCCCACTCTGGGAAAATCCTATTCACCAAAATCTGACCAAATTTTGGCTAGAAAGAAAGCTTTTATTGGATGCAATCTGGGCCTTTCCATTAGAAAGAAACAAAGATTACAAAGGCTGCAATTGTTATATATGTCATTTCTCCCATATCCAGAATTATGTCAGATAGCTTACATTAAAGAAGAAAAACCCACAGGAAAACACATCTACCTCAATATAGAACGGCTTATGCCTCAGCTATATCCTAACTGAAAACCAGATGAATCAAACACTGAGTTTAATGCTCTTTATATTCATTCTTGTTAACTTTAACTCTCAAAACTCTCCTGCTTGTATGTCAGTCAGCATTTTGCTTTGTTTATCAAGACTAACCAAGAGCAATTTTAATCAGGGAATGACTTTACTTTTAATCACCTTAAATCATTGTATTTGGTTTGCCTTTTTAAGAAATCTATTCGATTAAGTATTTTTTGGTGGAGACTCCATCACTATCTGCAGAAATGGTTCTGCCCCTTCCTAATGTCAACTTGTGCTTTTCCTTAGAAATTACATTACTAAAGCTGTGGTTTATAGAAAATTTAATTTCTATCTTGCTAATACATCCAGTCTCCATACAGGTATACCCAAAGAAAAAAATATTAACATTATGGATATATAAAGGAAAAAAGTGTATCACTCTTCTCAAAATTTAATACCTGGTAGTTAATCCATTCCCTTTTGATTTGTAAGGGAAAAGACTCCCAACAGATTTTGCACAATTCACCAATCAATTGGGGAAACTAATCTGGTCATTCTCAGGTTCCAGTCTCTCCCACATCCATAATTTCATAGAAGTCACAGAGTAAAAAGACCAGTAAGATGCTTGGAAATCCTACCATCCCGACATCACCCACTCGTAGAAAAGGCTGCAGATGTGCCAAGACTGGAGGCTAAAGGTAAATGTCTTTCTTTCTCCCAGTAAATGACCTCATAGATTTACATGCCAATCAACACTCAGGCCCTCCCCTCCTTTCTGAGAGAGACTGCAAGATATGAATTTTCACTATTAAGA
>NW_011494956.1:2688892-2703000 GCF_000754665.1 Bison bison bison
AGAGAAAAGGCATCTCTGTTTAATTTACCAAAGAGAATGAGGAATGACATAAAAAATTGACCTAGACTATGACTGATTTATGTCAAACAAGCAAATTACAGTAAAATTATACCCCCATTCTCTTGAGAACAGAGAAGGTTTGAAAATGGAGCTCATAATCAATCATGTCTTGGGATAAAGCCTCCTTGATATCCCAAAAGCATGGTGTTTGGAGAGCTTCAAGGTTGACAAACACATCTCCACCAGGAGAATGATGCATTCCAGCTCCATGAAAGCAGAAACTCCGGCACCCTGGATCCTCCTGGATCTTATCTATGTATCTCTTCAGGTAGCTGTTCATCTGCTGTTGTTTAGTCACCAAGTCATGTCCAACTCTTTGTGACCTCATGGACTGCAGCATGCCAGGCTTCCCTGTCCTTCACTATCTCCCTGAGTTTGCTCAGACTCATGTGCATTGAGTTGGTGATGACATCCAGCTATCTCATCCTCTGTCACCCCTTCTCCTCCTGCCCTCCATCTTTCCCAGAATCATCATATCCTTTAATAAGCTGGCAAACATAAGTGTTTCCCTGAGTTCTTTGAACCACTTTAGACCTTTGGATGTTATTGTTATAAGATGCTGCAATATCATCAAACCCTATGAAAGTAAAGTTTTCTTGAATTAGCCCAATAATTAATGGGAAAAGAATACCTTGATATTTAAAAAAAAAAAAGGTGTTGCTGTAACTGTCTATTTAAAGCTATTTCTGTCTACATATTTCTAGCTAACAATAATGTACCCATTTAATTCTTGGTAGCAATGTTTGGTAATGTAAAAGAGCTTCCCTGGAGACTCAGGCAGTAAAGAATCTGCCTGCAATGCAAGAGATCCAGATTTGATCCATGGGCTAGGAAGATCTCCTGTAGGAGGAAATGGCAACCTACTTCAGTATTCTTGCCTGGAGAATCCCTTGGACAGAGGAGCCTGGTGTGCTACAGTCCATGGAGTTGCAGAGTCAGACACAGCTGAGTGTCTAACATACACAATGTTAGGTAATGTAAGAGACAGACTCGAGGTTATCACCCCTTGTCCTCATGCCTTAAGTCACCTGCAAAGCACACAATGTTCCTTCTTGCAAGAATAATAACTCAAAATAATTCTTTAATTAAAATCACTTGTAAAAAAAAATATTTTGGTAAACACCAAAAATTCATATTAGGGGGACTTCCCTGTGATCTAGGAACTTCCCTGGTGGCTCAGATGGTAAAGAATGTGCCTTCAGTGCAGGAGACCCAGGTTCAACCCCTGGTTCAGAAGACCCCCTGGAGAAGGGAATGGCAACCCACTTCAGTGTTCTTGCCTGGAGAATTCCATGGGCAGGGTTGCCTGGTGGGCTATAGTCCACGGAGCCCAAGAGTCAAACACAACTGAGTGATTAACACTTTTACTTTTTCCTGTGGTCTAATGATTAAGAATCCACCTGCCAATGGAGGGGACACAAGTTTGATCCCTGGCCCATGAAAATTCCACACGGAGGCAACTAAGTCCATATGCTGCAACTACTGAATCCCAAGGGCCATAAAGCCCATGACCTGCAACAAAAAAGCCACTGCAATGAGAAGCCCGAGATCCACAAGTGAAGTATAGTCTATCCTCAACTAGAGAAAGCTTCCCATGCAGCAACAAAGACCCAGCACAGCCAAAAATTAATCAATTAATTAAAGTTCACATTTAAAATTATAAAATAACAGAATCACAGTAAACTGACCATAACATCCTACAATGTGTATGTATGGTGTATATAAAACTAATGAAATTTTTTTTTTTGAAATTTCTAAAGAAGATGCTTTTACTTTTTTGGTGATTTTTATGCCACTTTCTCTTTTCACACTAAAAATGATTTTCAGAAAATGATACTGTCCTGACTGTGTGAGAAAGATGCTTCTGATTCCCTTTCATTCGGATCATTCCTTAAATCATGTTTCTAGTAACATTTTTAGGTTTTCTGAGTGACCTTGTGAAAGTAAAAGTGTTAGTTGCTCAGCCATGTCCAACTCTTTGCGACTCCATGGACTGCAGCCTGCCAGGCTCCTCTGTCCATGGGATTTCCCAGGCAAGAATACTGGAGTGGATTGCCATTCCCTTCTCCAGGGGATCTTCCCAATCCAGGGATCAAACCTGCATCTACTGCATTGCAGGCAGATTCTTTACAGTCTGAGCCACCAGGAGTGACCTTGTGCCCAGTGGCAAAAATACTTTTTATCCACTTATTATTCATAAAAATATTTTTTGGGCATCATTTGTACATGAAAACCTGTGCCAAATGTTGAGCAGAACATAAATATAAACAAAACATTTTCCTTCCACTAAGATGCCTAAAATCTTTAAAGGGAGATGATACAGTGCACAGATAAATTCCAGTCTTGTGAGAGACAGTACGAGAATACAAACTAGGACCACAAGAGTTCAGAGGGGAACTATCATTGTTTCTGGAGGAGAATATTGAGTCTTACATTTTTCTCTGTAAATTCCTATAGGGATGAGTTTGTGTTCAAAATTAGCACCAGTAAAGTGATGGGAACAAAAAAATAAATGAATAAATAAATAACTCACAGATCTCATAAGAAATACAGATGCTACTCAATTCTCAGACTTCAAAAATCAGGGATTTTATAACATCCATTTTTACTTTGTCCTAGAATATAAGCCAAAATATAACAACAAAGTCTTCACCATGTCTGATTGATTTCAATTACCTGAATGTAAATCTACTATTGGAATTTCTGCAGAAGTAAAAAAAAAAAAAAGAAAAAGAGCAGCATCCTAAAACAGCCTTCTTTTCTGTGGCTAAACTGCCCTTGCTCCCAACTTATCTCCAAAGAGTTCATTTTGTATTTATTTAATTACTGTTGTCATCTTCCCTAAACCACCTCCTTAAATCTCCTTATATCCTTCTTAAAATTCAGTGACTGAACATAATATATTAAAATTCTAATAAGAGCCTCTGTGCCTACTGGAAATATTAGAATCATTATAAAACTGTAATATTTACAATTTTTTAAAACTGTATTTGCATTTAAACTCCTGTTAGTATGCCCTATAGAAATCCTCATAACTGGGGAAAAATGTTTATTTATGGTACTTTTATAATATTAAGTTTTTACAATAAGTATGTAGCAATAAGCAGATAATTTAATTATTGTGCTGTATGCCTGCTTAAAAGAATGAGGCAAAACTATATAGGATGACATGGAAAGATCTTTAAGACATAGAAAAATGTGCATATTTTATTCAGTTGTATGTTTGTGTACATATGCCTGGGAAAGGTTGGTGGGACATTTATTATACCAATCTGTAAACATTGTTCTATGCAGAGAGAAGAATGGATTAAGAGAAAAGGTGGAATAAGTTATTTTTACTTTAATATCTGTGTGCTGTTTGACCATTTTGCATTAAGAAAAGCTATGACAAACAGACAACATATTTAAAAAGTAGAGACATTACTTTGCTGACAAAGGTCTGTATAGTCAAAGCTATGGTTTTTCTAGCAATTGTGGATGGATATGAGAGTTGGACCATAAAGAAAGCTGGTGCCGAAGAACTAATCTCTTTTGAACCGTGGTATTGGAGAAGACTTTTGAGAGTCCCTTGGACTACAAGGATATCAAACCAGGCCGTCCTAAAGGAATATTCACTGAAAGGACTGACGTTGAAGCTGAAGCTCCTATACTTTAGCCACCTGATGTGAAGAACTGACTCACTGGAAAAGCTCTTGATGCTGGGAAAGATTGAAGGCAGGAGGAGAAGGGGATGACAGAGGATGAGATGGCTGGATGGCATCAATGATTTGATGGACATGAATTTGAGCAAGCTCCGGGAATTGGTGATGGACAGGGAAGCCTGGAGTGCTGCAGTCGGTGAGGTCACAAAGTGTCAGACACGACTGAGGGACTGGAGTGAACTGATTTTACATAGACATACTTAAACCACTTCATTTGGAAGAAGTCTCTTAATTCACAAATATATGTTGTAGTTTACTATTTGCAGGCTAAGAGTACATATATTCTCAATAGCTTAAAACAGTGGTGAGAAAGTATTGAAAGTAATTCATTAAAAACTTGAAAGAATTTCAAAGCAAAAACTGTCTTGTTGTTACTCTAGAATTTTCTAATTTTCTGTTTCTAAGAAAAATTTTCAATATGAAACTGTAAAAGCCAGGATTGTAGACTAGTGATAAACTGGTGTCAGGTTAATTGAAAAAATCCGAATTCATTTTAAACAAGTAAGGACATGTTGAAAGGCACTTCTTTGAATAGTTTACAAATTCTTCTGAATAAACAAAACTTCAAAAACTTAGTCCCCTTAAGAAGCCAAAGGTTGGGCTTCCCTGGTGTCTTAGTGGTAAAGAATCCACCTGCCAATGCAGGAGGCACAGGTTCCATCCCTGATCCAGGAAGATCCCACATGCACCGGAGCAACTAAGACTATGCACCACAACTTCTTGAGCCTGTGCTCTAGAGCCAAGGAATGGCAACTACTGAAGCCTGCGTGCCCTAGACAGAGCCTGTGCTCCGTAACAGGAGAAGCCACTGCAATGAGAAACCCAGGCACTCCAACTAGAGAGTAGCCCCCACTCACCAAAACTAGAGAAAAGTCCGCCCGGCAATGAAGACCCAGCACAGCCAAAAATAATTAAGTACAGTTATTCTTTTTAAAGCCACTCTTTCTTAAAAAAAAAAAAAAAGCAGCAGCAGCCAGGGGTTAGGGTTTGGGAGAAAGAGATGAAGAAAAAGGAGAATGAGAAATACTGTAGAAGAAGGTGTGTCTAATATCTGAGGGGTGGAAAGGGGGCAGGGTGGTCTTAACAATCCTGAGCCCATCAGATTAGGTCCAATCCTTAGTGGATATGAATTGACCTGAACTGTTGACTCAGAAGGGGTAAAGAGAAGCAGGTGTCTTTTCTAACTGAGGTAAAAGTGTTCAGGGTAGAGATGCTACTGGCACCAACACACTTTTCTTCCTTAGTGGTTGCGGTTTAGGAGTAGCGCCTCAGTCCAGGGAGGACTATATTGACTGCCTCACCACAGCATGCATAAGGCAGAACAGAAGATGGGGCAGGTTGTTAACGAGACCACTGAAAGTCAACACATCAATCGACTGGTCCCAGAGTGAAAATCCTGGTGAACCTTAGAAAGGAAAGGATATGAGTTGGCATTGGCTTTGCATAAGTTTGCTGTTGTTGATAGGAAGCAAAAGAAAAAAAAATGATGACATTTGGGTTTCTTATTTCTTCATATTTTATATTTTCTTATGACTAACCATGGCTTACTGAGCAGTTGTTTAATTATTCTTATTTTAATAAAAAGTATAGTACTAAAGCGGAGAAGGCAATGGCACCCCACTCCAGTACTCTTGCCTGGAAAATCCCATGGACGGAGGAGCCTGGTAGGCTGTGGTCCCTGGGGTCGCCAAGAGTCAGACACGACTAAGCGACTTCACTTTCATTTTTCACTTTCCACTTTCATGCATTGGAGAAGGAAATGGCAACCCACTCCAGTGTTCTTGCCTGGAGAATCCCAGGGACAGGGGAGCCTGGTGGGCTGCGGTCTAGGGGGTTCACACAGAGTCGGACACGACTGAAGTGATTTAGACCAGACTAGACTATAGTACTAAAGAGAGCACACGTCTTTTGTAATTAACCAATTTTTGCATCTCATTCATCTGTGTTTGGAGGACTAAGTTATAAGGATATGGGTCATAATATAGCACTCCCCATAACTTAGGAATCATACATTGCCTTTACTTCCAGACAAGGCATTTAGAGAAACAAACTTTCTATCTTCAAGGGAAGTCAAACTAGAATATGGCTACTCTATATACAGGTAGTCTGAGAGATTTCCACCAGTAAAGTGGTAAGTAAGCCCAGTATCAGTTAAGTCCAGCAACAAGCATACACTTTCATTCCATTCATTAGCTTTTGCTTTTAAATACACACACACACACACACACACACACACACACACCCCTAGTAACCATAGGCTCTGGGGAAGTTATGATTAGCCTCTAAAAACTTGAGAATACCTACACCTGCTTGTCTGCTAATTCAGTCAATGTTTTTTCAACATCACTGTACATGGTGTGGAAGAAAAGGATGATGCAAAGTTCATGCTGTTCTGCTGCTGCTGCTAAGTCGCTTCAGTCGTGTCCGACTCTACGCGACCCCAGAGACGGCAGCCCACCAGGCTTCCCCATCCCTGGGATTCTCCAGGCAAGAACACTGGAGTGGGTTGCCATTTCCTTCTCAAATGCATGAAAGTGAAAAGTGAAAGTGAACTCGCTCAGTTGTTCCCGACTCTTAGCGACCCCATGGACTGCAGCCTACCAGGCTCCTCTGTCCATGGATTTTCCAGGCAAGAGTACTGGAGTGGGGTGCCATTGCCTTCTCCATCATGCTGTTCTACCATTAGTGAAATGGAGATTAACACAAGATCTATCACAGATACCAAAAATTCACTTAATTCAGCCTAATTTTAATCAACTGGCATGGCATGATGGGAAGAGAGCTTGTGCAAGTCTCTTTCTATTTATCACTATTTCAAATGGAAATTAATCTCAAGATTTATTACAAATAACCAAAACTCTTTAATAAAAATTAGGTAAGAGAATTTAAATGTGAATTTCTAAGACTAGGTTGGATTTTTTTTAAGGAAGTGGTAGAAGAAAGCAGGAATCTGTAACAATCAAAGAGCTCTTAAATGAAGAGGTCAGGTACCCATTCTCAATAAAACAAATCCCTTTTTCATACTGAGGAATACGAAAGTAATGATAAGGCTGGTACTTCTTTTACTCTAACCTCTAGCTCACTAGCAATTGACTGTAAATTATTATTGGAGTAGAACCTGAAAAAAACATCTAACCTACCATGTCAAAGTGTCATTTTGGTGTATGAATCAACATATTTCTGAAATAACACACACACAAATTCAATTCAACAAATGTTTTATAAATACTATACAAGCTTTTATTTTTTTCAATTTTTTTCTAACTTTGTGAGACACTTTTCATCAAAAATAGCCCTCACTATATGTTATTGACATTGCCCCCAAAAAAGTTTTTCATGGCTCCAATCATTCTAGTTTAAATATCTATTAAGTATAATATTACAGTATTTCTTAAAGGAAGAGAGGAGTCACTCCAAATACCTCTCTCAGTCTCTTTTCAGTGACTTTCAGCTTTTAAATTAAGGTCATAAGCCACTTGAATCTGAAATTCACAAAGGAAGAGTATGAAATTAAAAAAAAAAAAATTGCGGCTTCTTCTACCCTAGTTCAGGGCTTCCCAGTACAGACGCTAGTGGTAAAGAACCTGCCTGTCGAAGCAGGAGACATAAGAGACTCAGGTTCGATCCCTGGGTCGGAAAGATCCCCTGGAGGAGGACATGGCAACCCACTCCAGTATTCTTTCCTGGAGAATCCCTTGGACAAAAGAGCCCTGCAGGCAGGCTACAGTTCATGAGGTCACAAGGAGTCGGACATGACTGAAGTAACTTAACACACACAAACACACACCCCATCATAGTTCAGTGAACTTGTTACCCAGGAAGACTTCTAGAGAACACAGCCTGTTTCACATAAGTAAGAGTTGTAAAGATGATTTTAGGAAAAACACTCTTAAACCTTTCCACCATAAAACAGACTCCAGAGTGCAATAAGAACAGATACTCTGAAACATAGAATTAGGAGGTAATTATACAGAAAAGCTCCATGACATGTTTCTGCTTCACAGAGGACTCCATCAAGACCTCAGAATGAATAAATTGCTAGGCGTATGTTTGAGAAAAAAACCACAATTTAGGAAAGTATAACTTTAAACTCATCTGTATCAAAAATTATATTTTCACCATCTGTTTCTCATTCATTTACACTCAATTAATCAAAAATTTAAGTTCCCTGTCAGCAAAAAGGATGGGAGTCTTTCAAAACAAACATGTAAGACTTCATATTTGCAACCTGGTGGAAGACAAGCCAGTGTTTCAACCATCAAGTATGACCTGCTTTATTATGGTTTGCTTTCCCGACACTTGAAAACAGTATCGTACATTATTTTTTCACATCAATTTTAAAAGATAATCAACTTATTTTTTAAAAAACAGGCAATTGCCCTATTTTAACCTTCATTATTTAAATTGGCAAGTGATATTTTGCATATCCCAATTGGTATGCATTTATATTTAAAAAAGAGAAAAAACTTCTGTAGGAAATCTGGAACATTTAAAAAAACTTTATGAATAATTTAATACTGGATAACAACATAGCTTCAGAGGAAAATATTCTGACTTGTACATGGTATAGAGTAGAAAAATTAATATGACACATGGATAACACACTTTTTGTAAAATATTCTTTCTCTCTCTTAGATCCCATGTGATGTTGCAGTTGCTATAGCAACTGTATTTGTGTTCAGCAGGAAGATACTTGTGTACAGAATGCTCACATTTACTCACCAAATTCTCAATGAAAATTATACCAAGTGGAAGTTATGAATTAAAATTCTCTATGGATAAGCAACTCTTGTCCCTTAAGTTTAAAATTATCATCAAATAGTTTTAATCATGCTTTTTTCATACAAATATTAACCATAAATTTCATCATCTTATAAACAATGGCTGAGCTATAGAGAATTCTTAACTTCTCACAGCTTAGTACTTTGTGTGGAGTATAATATGCTAAAAAGATTAATTACTTTAATCAGTTGTGAACCATTAAATAAAAATTGTACAAACATTTTTAAATTTCAGTTTTAAACACCAAATAATGGGCTGGTTTCTACCCTCCCCCATAATGAGTCTTACACTCAATGGTGCATACTTTGAGCAAATACCTCTACACACCACATTTGCCAACTAAGTTCTAAAATCAACTTCGTAAATGTCATGAACCTTCATGCCATTGTGGGAGAAATGAAGAACACTCCTTGAGTCCATTTGGCGAGGATGGTGAGCGTACTTTGTTTCCCCAAGAGAAGAAAGAAGAGTAGTAAACCATTTTTGCAGAATGTCATTCTCCCACAACAGTTTATGAAAGAAACATCTGTGACGAGAATCTCTAATGCTTTACTCAAAGCCACAGCTGACAGTAAAAGAGCATTGCTAAAAGTGGCAAATCAATCCCATTCCACCCGTCCAAGAGCATGACACCTAATTTGCTATGTATCACATGTATTTTCCTCACATGTGCTGAGGCTGTGACATTGATGTGGTGGCTTTCATCCAAGCCTCAGCTGAATAAACACTTGGCCATACAGTGGGCAAACTGGCATCCTTAAAAAGTCTTCTGTCCCAGGCAAGTTAACGTCACCTCAGGGAAGCATTTATCTAAGTTTTAGTTTGCAGTTTGGGTGCATAAATGGAATCTCTGAACCCTGTTTGGAAAACCTTAAATCACCTGACGCACATAGAGCACATTCTGTGTTTTTCAAACTGGTTTTCTTGGTGTAGTGTAATTTTTATGTGACTACCTGAAAACATATGCAAATCCAACAGACAAAAACAAGTAAAAATATATAAGATTTCTAATCAAGTTATTTCACTGCAGAGGATGTACTTGTTAAAAAAAAAAAGGCACAAGAAATAAGCACATTATGTACTATAACTTTTAGAGCAAAAATTTTATTGATGTATAAAATATATCCCAAATATCCATAGCTTTTCAGTGTACAGCTTAATGAAACTTGCAAAGTGAAATCAGTTATGATCAAGTACAGAACATTATCAGGACCACAGAAGCCCCCATTATACCTTCCTGAAACACACAACTGCTTGTAAATTTGACATCAGAAATTTTAATCAATAAGAAATTTCCATATAAGTGATATTGAGCAAATAATTAAAGTTTTAATAAACAGTATGGATAATACCAAGCCCCTTGTAGTTAACAAGGCTATCTCTTTTTATGTGTCTTTTGTGAAACTGCAAGTGATTCTTTTTTATCCTCCAACAATCAGGGAAATCACCAATTACCATTACCCTCAATCTGCCCGTTTTTTAAATTCCTGCTGAAGTTTTGAAGAAGTACAAGTGTGGTAAAAGAATACATGGGGTGATGTCTTGATTATTCTATCTCTTCCTTCTGAAGAACTTTACTGTATTATGGTTGCCAAGGGGGAAGACTGGGGAAATGAGACAACTAGGGAGTTATTTTTAAAATGGACAAGTTAAAAGGTCCTACTGTATAGCACAGGGAACTCTGCTCAGGGTTATGTGGCAGCCTGAATGGGAGAGTTTTGGGGAGAATGGACACATGTACATGTATGTCTGAGTCCCTTTGCTGTTCACCTGAAACTATCACAACATTGTTAATCTGTTATACCCCAATATAAAACAAAAGGTTTTTTAAAAAAAAAAAAATACTCTATAGAAAACACAACTAGGCAAGGAGTCAGAAAAATTCCTTGGCTGGTGGGGGTGGGAGGAGATCTCTGCTTTTATGAATTTTCTATTGTCAAAATAATTCTCTCTAATAAAACAACCTTAAATCTCAAAAAAAAAAAAAAAGAACTTTACTGTAAATTCCTTCTCTCAACTTAAATTATACTTAATGGAGAATACATATATTACAATTTCTCTTTCAGATTTCTCTTCAATAAAATTCCTAAAGTAAAAAAGAGCACCTATTCTTTAAAACCTAAAATTAATGTAGAGTAAATGCATTCTGTCATGCCCTTTGACTGATAGATCAGACTTAAATGCTCTCTTTATGACAGCAAGTAACTAGTGACACCCCAAGACCATATGAAGCAGCCCAAATCTCTACTAGAAGCCACACCCTAAATCTCAAACTAGTGTTTTAGTAGCCCAGCCAGTACCTTTAGGTAAATTTGACAGACTCACCTCAAAAGCTCACTATTCTCAGAACTAAATAAACCCTCCACTGATTAGCTAAACCAGAAGACCAAAACACAGGGTCATCTTTGGCAATATCCTTACATTGCCTTTGTCAGCCCTTAGATTCAAATGAACAATAAGTTATACCAATTCAACCTGCAAAATGTCTTTTAAACCTGTCTCTTGTATTTTCCCACACCCCTGAAGTCCTTAGTGTTTTCTGAGTATACCATTGCTTATGCAATCTCTCTTGAATGACATTTTCCTCTTTTGTCTGGGTCTTCAGCCTTCAAAGTCCATCTTGAAATGGTTCATCTCCAGGTACCATCCTTGACCCAATCCATTCTCTGGCACAGAATCAGCTCCTCCCTTGCTTCTCCCACAGCATCTGTGACCTTGTATAATTATACACTGTTCATTATGTCCTCCACTAGAACAAGAACACCTGGGCTGGAACAAAGCTTCTTCATCTCTATATTCCCAGTGCCTAGTATATCATCTGACATATATGATAATGATGAAAGAAAAAAACATTAAAATAATGTCAGTCAATTCTAAAGGAAATCAGCCCTGAATATTCACTGGAAGGACTGATGCTGAAGCTGAAGCTCCAATACTTTGGCCACCTGGTGTGAAGAGCAGACTCATTGGAAAAGACTCTGATGCTGAAAGACTGAAAGCAGGAGAAGGAGGCAACAGAGGATGAGATGATTGGACTGCATTATTGCCTCAATGGACATGAGTCTGAGCAAATTCCAGGAGATAATAAAGGACAGGGAAGCCTGGTGTGCTGTAGTCCATAGGGTCACAGAGTCAGACACAAATGAACGACTGAACAACAGAGATTCAATACAATTTACTACATAGATTAATAAATAAAAATTATGCAACCTTCTCAATAAATGTAGAAAGCACAGTGGTTAAAATTTATGATTTGTTAATGGTTTAAAAAAAACAAAAACAACTGGTCAACATAGAAGGGAACTTTGAAATACTAAAAAAACCTACAGCAAGCATCATAAAAAGTGATGAAACACTACAAATTTTCACTTTGAGTTGGGGAAAATCACAAAAATGTTCTCTACTCACACTTCCATTAAACATTTTAATTATGTCATAATCAGTACAATAAGACCAACTATTGACAAAAATCAGGACCACAAATAAGACTGTCATTGTTCTAAGATATATGATCATTTACATAGAAAACAGAACAGACACATCAATTACTGTAAATAATGAGATTTTATAAGTTTGCTGAATAAAAAATTACTACTTTGGGCTTCCCAGGTAGCTCAGAGGTTAAAGCATCTGCCTGCAATGCGGGAGAGCTGGGTTTGATCCCTGGGTTGGGAAGATCCCCTGGAGAAGGAAATGGCAACCCACTTCAGTATTCTTGCCTGAAAATCCCATGGACAGAGGAGCCTGGTGGGTTATACTCTTCGGGGTAACAAAGAGTCGGACACGAGTAAGCACCTGAACACACTCTGGATACTAAAAGCCTAGAAAATGGGCCACAAATAAGACTGTCATTGTTCTAAGATATATGATCATTTACATAGAAAACAGAACAGACACATCAATTACTGTAATAATGAGATTTCATAAGTTTGCTGAATAAAAATTTACTACCTAAATTAAATGTATTTTTATGCATCTACAAAAACAAAAAATACACGTTTTAAAAATCCATTGACAATAGCATCAAACAATTGACTGCTTAGGAGTAAGTCCAATGAAACATGTTTATATATTAGAAGATTCAATATAGAAACTATATTAATTCTGCCAATATTTTTGTACAGATTTAATACAATCCCAATCAAATATCAACAGGATATTTTGTGTAACTTGACAAGCTAATTCTAAAATTTTTATGAAAGTGTTAGTCACCCAGTCGTGGCTGACTCTTTGCGACCCCATGGACTGTAGCCCACCAGACTCCTCTGTCCATGGAATTCTCTGGGCAAGAATACTGGACAGGTAGCCATTCCCTTCTCCAGGGGATCTTCCCAACTCAGGGATCCAAAGTGGGTCTCCTGTATTCCAAACAGATTCTTTACCATCTGAGTCTCCAGGGATAAATCAAAAATGTTTAAGGAAATGCAAAACTATGGATATATAGCTAAGACACTCTTGAAGAGGAAAGTGGAAGCACTTGCTCCATCAGTTCTCAACTAAAAGGGTGTTTAATTGGCATAAATTAGACAAATAGGCCAATAAAACAGAATGAAATTCTGTTTCATGACAAAGGTAGCATGCACAGCTATGGGAAAAGAATCAAATTCAATAAATTGCACTATCACAGTTCTGAAGAAGGGAATGGATAACCACTCCAGTATTCTGGAGAATTCCATGGACAGAGGAGCCTGGCAGGCTACAGTCCATGGGGTCGCAAAGAATCAGACGCAACTGAAGAATTTTCACTCACTTACATTAAAAAAAAAAAAGTGAATCCTGACCTTACATTTTACACAAAATAAGAATCAACTCAGGTCACAGATATTTTGTCTCTTATTTAAGAAATCTTTCTATCTCCTAGTCATTATGAGACTTTCCTTATTTAGCTCCTGGAAGCTTTATTGTTCACCTTTTCAGATTATAGACTTCATACAGAAAAGATAACTGACTTATAATGTTCATTTCAGGTTTATCACTCAGTGATACAATGCTTTATACATTACAAAATGATCACCATGACAAGTATAATTACCATCTGTTACCATACAAAGTCACTACAACATTGGGATAGAGACTTTTTAAGCAAAACATACTCACTTAGAAAAAAACTAATCAAAAAATAGAAGTAACCACCGACACAAGCTTCCCTAACCAGGAAACCTTGACAAGCCACCTCTACATACCCACACACAGCGAGGAAACGCCACAACAAAGAGAACTCCACAAACTGCCAGAATACAGAAAGGACTCCCAAACTCAGCAATTTAAACAAGATGAAGAGACAGAGGAATACCTAGCAGATAAAGGAACAGGATAAACGCCCACCAAACCAAACAAAAGAGGAAGAGATAGGGAATCTACCTGATAAAGAATTTCAAATAATGATAGTGAAATTGATCCAAAATCTTGAAATTAAAATGGAATCACAGATAAATAGCCTGGAGACAAGGATTGAGAAGATGCAAGAAAGGTTTAACAAGGACCTAGAAGAAATAAAAAAGAGTCAATATATAATGAATAATGCAATAAATGAAATTAAAAACACTCTGGAGGCAACAAATAGTA
>NW_011494956.1:2703294-2712955 GCF_000754665.1 Bison bison bison
ACAAGGGAATTCCCATAAGGATAACAGCTGATCTTTCAATAGAAACTCTTCAAGCCAGGAGGGAATGGCAAGACATACTTAAAATGATGAAAGAAAATAACCTACAGCCCAGATTATTGTACCCAGCAAGGATCTCATTCAAGTATGAAGGAGAAATCAAAAGCTTTTCAGACAAGCAAAAGCTGAGAGAATTCTGCACCACCAAACCAGCTCTCCAACAAATACTAAAGGATATTCTCTAGACAGGAAACACAAAAATGGTGTATAAACTCGAACCCAAAACAATAAAGTAAATGGCAACGGGATCATACTTATTAGTAATTACCTTAAACGTAAATGGGTTGAATGCCCCAACCAAAAGACAAAGACTGGCTGAATGGATACAAAAACAAGACCCCTACATATGTTGTCTACAAGAGACCCACCTCAAAACAGGGGACACATACAGACTGAAAGTGAAGGGCTGGAAAAAGATTTTCCATGCAAATTGGGACCAAAAGAAAGCAGGAGTCACAATACTCGTATCAGATAAATTAGACTTTAAAACAAAGGCTGTGAAAAGAGACAAAGAAGGTCACTACATAATGATCAAAGGATCAATCCAAGAAGAAGATATAACAATTATAAATATATATCCACCCAACATGGGAGTACCGCAGTATGTAAGACAAATCCTAACAAGTATGAAAGGAGAAATTAACAATAACACAATAATAGTGGGAGACTTTAATACCCCACTCACACTTATGGATAGATCAACTAAACAGAAAATTAATAAGGAAAAAAAAAAAAAACATGTATCTATAAAGTTCACTAAAGCAAAGCACAGTAAAATGAGATATGGCAATAAAAGGCGTTAAATTTATCAAATAAAAAAAATAAATAAAGTGCTGAAAAATTAAAAAAAAAATAGAAGTAACGAAAAAAGTGATCAATTGCACTTCATTAAAATTAACAAATTCTGTTTCTCAAAAACACTGTTAAGAGACTAAAAAGGCAAGCCACAGGTGATGATATCTGCAACAAATGTAACACGCAAAATAATAGTTTCAGTAATATAAAAAGAACTACAAACCAAATGAAGAAAATGGAAAACAAGACAGAAAATGGGGAAATGACCTCAATGTCCACTTCATAAAATATATGAATGCCTTATAAACAAAACAATTTATTTAGAAAAAGGAAAATACTAATTAAAACTATAATGGAAAACATTAAATTTTAAAAATAATTTTTTAAATGAGATTATTTCAAAAATTACAATCCAATCCATGACAAATGTAAACAAGAATGGGGAGCGATAGAAATTATCATGAGTACAATTGACACAAACACTGGCAAACACATAAGCATTATACAGTCAAGTAAAAAAATCACTCTATATATTGTAACACAGCAATTCCATAATGATGTCTCTAGTGAAGAAAGGTATGTAAACTAAAAACAACTCAAGTCCATTAAGAGTGGTATGCTGAAAAGGAACACAACATTGCAAAGCAATGAAAATAAACAATTTAAATTTACTCACAACAATACACATGAATCTTATAAACATAAGGCTGGATAAAAGATGCAAAGCACCAAAGAATAGCATGATTACATTCACATATGGTGTGAAAACAGAAAAACAAAGCTAGAATATTTGTCTATGATTAATGTATAACTTTTTCCTTTTGATTTTATAGAAGTATAGCTTACATACAATATTGTATTACTTTCAGGTGTACAACATAATAATTCTACATTTATATATATTCCAAATTAATTACCAAAATAAATCTAGGAACTTCTGTTACCATACAAAGTTATTACAATACTATTGACTATATAGCCTATGCTGTCCATTACATCCTCATGATTTATTTTATAACTAGAAGTTTGTAGTTCTTAATCCCCTTTATGTATTTCACCCAACTCCCTCTCTTCCCCTCTAGAGACTACTAGTTTATCTCCATATCTGAGTCTGTTTCTGTTTTGTATTCTTTGTTGTGATTTTTAGATTCAATATGTAAGTGAAGTCGTATGTTATGTGTCTTTGTCTGTCTGAGAGTTCACTGAGTATAAACCCTCTAGGTCCATCCATGTTGTTAAAAAGGACTTCATTCTTTTCGCTCTTTTTTATGGCTGAGTAATGTTCCACTATATATACATATATACACACACACATACATACCACATTTTCTTAATCCATTTGTCTGTTGATGTCATTGAGGTTGCTTTCATATCTTGGATACTGTAAATAATGCTGCAATGAACCCACAGGTGTATGTTTCTTTTCAAATTAATTTTTGAGGCAGTCCCATTTATTTTTGCTTTGCTGCTCTTCCCTGTGGAAACAAAAGTATTGCCAAGACTGATGTCAAAGAGTATATTGCCTAAGATTTCATCTGGGAGTGTACAGTTTCAGTACTTACATTTAAGTCTAATTCATTTTGACTTTGTGTTTGTATATAAGAAAGTACTCCAGCTTCATTCTTTTGCAAGTAACTGTCCAGTTTTTCCAAAGTTTACTAAAGAGATTGTCTTTAATCCACTACAGATCCACAGATTTGGAGAAGTTATATTTCTATTTTCATTTGTCTCAAGATATTTTTTATTTCTCTTTGACTTTTTCGTTAACCCATTGACTGTTTAGAAGCTTGTTGTTTAGCCTGCACATGTTTATGTTTATTGAGTTGTCTTGTGGTTGGCTTCTAGGTTTATACAATTGTGGTCAGAAAACATACTTGAAATTATTTCAATCTTCTTAAACTTAAAGAAACTTGTTTTGTGGCCTAATATGTAATCTAGTCTATGATTTGTTCCACAGGCACTTAAAAAGAATGTGTATTGTGTTCCTTTTGGGGAGAGTGTTTGGTATATGTCTAATAAGTATGTCTGGTCTGATGTGTCATTTAAGGCTAATGTTTCCTAACTGATTTTCTGTCTATAAAATCTATCAGTTGATGTTAGGGGGATATTAACTTTCCTACTAATATTGTGCTTCCTTTTATGTTTGTTAATATTTGCTTTATACATTTAGATGCTCTTTTGTTGGGTACATAGATATTTATAATTTATATATCCTCTTGTTGAATTGACATATTTTTTTCATAATCTGATGTCCTTCTTTTTCTCATTTTACGATTTTTACTTTAAACTCTATTTTGTTGCTACCTAATATTAAGAATTATGCAGCCTAAAATGGTGGAGGAATAGGACGGGGAGACCACTTTCTCCCCCACAAATTCATTGCAAAAACATTTGAACGCTGAGCAAATTCCACAAAACAACTTCTGAATGTTGGCAGAGGACATCAGGCACCCAGTAAGGCAGCCCACTGATTTCGAAAGGAGGTAGAAAAAAATATAAAAGATAAAAAAGAGAAGCAAAAGAGGTAGGGACAGAGATCCGACCTGGGAAGGGAGTCTTAAAAAAAAGAGAAGTTTCCAAACACCAGGAAACACTCTCACCAGTGAGTCTGTGGTGAGCCATGGAACCTCAGAGGGCAACATAACCAGGAGGAAAAATAAATAATTAAAACGCACAGATTATGTGCCTAATGGCAACTCCCAGTGGAGAAGCAACACAGATGCTCGCATCCACCACTAGCAAGCGGGGACTGGACAGGGAGGTATAGGCTGCATCACTTAGGGTAAGCACCGGGCATGAATGCCCCCAAGCACAACCTGAGGGAACTAACTTGAGATAGCAACCCAGACTGTGGGACAGCTATCCCACGAAAAGCCCAAACCTAAGAGATCGCCAGGCCCACTCACAGAACAAAGGACTGAGCAGAGCTAGCTGGCTGCAGACCAGCCCATCCCACACCAGAGACAGGCAGGCGAGGGCAGCCAGAGCCGGAAGGGGGAAATCGCGGCCCTAGAGAGGCATCATCTACCAAACTGCAAGCAGGCTTCATTGCTAACCAAGGCTTCTTGGGATTCTGGACGGTTGACATCCACTGGGAGGGTCACAGCCAGAGATCAGCTCCCCAGAAGAGACACACACCGCACCTGAGAAGGCGCATCGGTTGTACACCCAGAAAACTGAGCGGCTGAAATGGAGGAGGCGATAAGACAGGCCTTCAACTGGGGGCGACTGCGCTCGCCAAGCACCTGGTCACCTGAGCTGCTCAGATCTGGGAAGGGCACAAAACAGAGGCCCAACCAAGTCTGTGCCTTTGTGGAGTACCCGAGAACCTGAACCTGAGTAGCTTAGACCTGGGAAATGCATGCAACCCAGGGCCTGCCTCAGAGAGTTCCCAGCAGAGCAACCTAAAGCCTGAACAGTGTAGACTGGGAAAGCACACAGGCCATGAGCAGGGACAAACCCAGTGTGGCCAAGACACTGCAAGCACTCCGTACATATGCCAGTGATATTTGTTTGCAGTGTTCCTCCCTCCCCACAGCACAACTGAATGAGTGAGCCTAAAAAAGTGACAATCACTGCCCTGGTGTAAGGGCGGAAATTAGACACTGAAGAGCCCAGCAAACAGAAGAAGCTAAAATAAACAGAGGGAACCGCTTTGGAAGTGACAGGTTCAATATATTAAAACCCTGCAGTTAGCATCAACTACATAGGAAGGGGCCTATAGATCTTGAGAACTATAAGCCAGATCAAGGAACTATCTGAAAATGAACTGACCCCACACAATCCACAAAAACACCAGAGAAAGCCCTAGATATATTTTTAATACTATTATTTTTTAAATGTCTTACAATTTTTTATTTTTAAGTCCTCTATTACTCCTTTAATTTTTATTTTTATACCTTATTATTGCTTTGCAGGGCTTCCCTTGTGGCTCAGCTGGTAAAGTATCCATCTGCAATGCAGGATACCTGGATTCAATTCCTAGGTTGGGAAGACACCCTGGAGAAGGGTAATGCTATCCACTCCAGTATTCTGGCCTGGAGAATTCACTCCATGGTGTCGCAAAGAGTCAGACACAAAATCCTGAAAGATGATGCTGTGAAACTGCTGCACTCAATATGCCAGCAAATTTTGAAAACTCTCCAGTGGCCACAGGACTGGAAAAGGTAAGTTTTCATTCCAATCCCAAAGAAAGGCAATGCCAAAAAATGCTCAAACTACCGCACAATCACACTCATCTCACACGCTAGTAAAGTAATGCTCAAAATTCTCCAAATCAGGCTTCAGCACTACGTGAACCATGAACTTCCAGATGTTCAAGCTGGTTTTAGAAAACACAGAGAAACTAGAGATCAAATTGCCAACATCTGCTGGATCATGGAAAAAGGAAGAGAGTTCCAGAAAAACATCTATATCTGCTTTATTGACTATGCCAAAGCCTTTGACTGTGTGGATCACAATAAACTGTGGAAAATTCTGAAAGAGATGGGAATACCAGACTACCTCACCTGCCTCTTGAGAAACCTATATGCAGGTCAGGAAGCAACAGTTAGAACCGGACATGGAACAACAGACTGGTTCCAAATAGGAAAAGGAGTCCGTCAAAGCTGTATATTGTCACCCTGCTTATTTAACTTATATGCAGAGTACATCATGAGAAACACGGGGCTGGAAGAAGCACAAGCTGGAATCAAGATTGCCAGGAGAAATATCAATAACCTCAGATATGCAGATGACATCACCCTTATAGCAGAAAGTGAGGAGGAACTAAAAAGCCTCTTGATTAAAGTGAAAGAGGAGAGTGAAAAAGTTGGCTTAAAGCTCAACATTCAGAAAACTAAGAGCATGGCATCTGGTTCCATCACTTATGGGAAATAAGTGGGGAAACAGTGGAAACAGTGGCTGACTTTATTTTGGGGGGCTCCAAAATCACTGCAGATGGTGATTGCAGTCATGAAATGAAAAGACACTTACTCCTTGGAAGGAAAGTTATGATCAACCTAGACAGCATATTAAAAAGCAGAGATATCGCTTTGCCAACAAAGGTCGTCTAGTCAAGGCTATAGTTTCTCCAGTGGTCATGTATGGATGTAAGAGTTGGACTGTGAAGAAAGCTGAGTGCCAAAAGAATTGATGCTTTTGAACTGTGGTGTTGGAGAAGACTCTTAAGAGTCCCTTGGACTGCAAGGAGATCCAATCAGTCCATTCCAAAGGAGATCTGTCTTGAGTGTTCATTGGAAGGACTGATGCTGAAGCTGAAACTTCAATACTTTGGCCACCTCATACGAAGAGTTGACTCATTGGAAAAGACCCTGATGCTGAGAGAGATTGGGGGCAGGAGGAGAAGGGGACGACAGAGGATGAGGTGGCTGGATGGCATCACCGAATCGATGCAAATGAGTTTGGGTGAACTCAGGGAGTTGGTGATGGACAGGGAGGCCTGGCGTGCTGTGATTCATAGGGTCACAGAGAGTCGGACATGACTGAGTGACTGAACTGAACTGAACAGATTACTTTGAAAAAAAAAAAGACCCTATTTTTAAGCAAACTTCATATGTATATTTATAATTCTTGTGACTTTGTTTTTTTCTTTAATATTGTGTTTTTGAGAATCTAACCTCTACTCTAGATTTTTAATCTTTGCTTTTTGGTATTTGTTATCAATTTTGTACCTTTACGAATCTGATCTTCAGTACTCATTTTTACTTTGGAGCAAGATTACTGGCTTGATTGCTCTCTCCCCTGTGGACTCTCATTTTTCTCCACCAAGTGGCTTCTATCTCCTTCCTCCCCCTTCTCTTTTTACCCAACTCCATGAATCTCTTTGTGTGTTCCAGGCTGTGGAGAACACTTAGGGAACTGATTACTGGCTAGATCTGTCTATCTCCTTTTGATTCCCCCTTTTATCCTCCTGGCCACCTCTGTTTCCTTCCTCCCTCTTCTCTTCTCTGTGTAACTCCCTGAACATCTCTCTGAGGGATCCAGGCTGTGGAGAGCACATAGGGAAGTGATTACTGGCTAGGTTGCTCTCTCCCCCTTTGATCTCCCCTCTTCTCCTCCTGTTCACCTCTATCTCCCTCCTCCCTGTTCTCTTCTCCATGTAACTCTGTGTACCTCTCTGGGTGTCCCTTACTGTGGAGAAACTTTTCATCATTAACATAGATGTTTTATCATTCGTACTGTATAGATGGAGAAATCTTGAGGCTACTATAAGAATAATAGTGAAAACCAGAGGCAGGAGGCTTAAGTCCAAATCCTGAGAACACCAGAGAACTCCTGAATCGAGGGAACATTAATCTATACGAGCTCATCAAATGCCTCCATACCTACACTGAAACCAAGCACCACCCAAGGGCCAACAAGTTCCAGAGCAAGACATACCACACAAATTCTCCAGTGGCACAAGAACATAGCCCTGAGTCTCAATATACAGGCTGTCCAAAGTCACTCCAAACCTACTGACATCTCAGAACTCATTACTGGACACTCCATTGCACTCCAGAGGGAAGAAAGCCAGCTCCACCCACCAGAAAACCGACACAAGCTTCCCTAACCAAGAAACCTTGACAAGCCACCCGTCCAACCCCACCCACAGAGAGGAACCTCCACAATAAACAGGAATCACAAACTGCCAGAATACAGAAAGGCCACCCCAAACACAGCAAGATAAGCAAGATGAAAACAAAGAGAAATACTCAGAAGATAAAGGAACAGGATAACTGCCCACCAAACCAAACAAAAGAGGAAGAGATAGGGATCTACCTGATAAAGAATTCCAAATAATGATAGTGAAAATGATCCAAAATCCGGAAAACAAAATGAAGTTACAGATAAATAGCCTCTGGAGACAAGGATTGAGAAGATGCAGAAATGTTTAACAAAGACCTAGAAGAAATAAAAAAGAGTCAGTATATAATGAATGATGCGATAAATGATATCAAAAACATTCTGGATGGAAACAATAGTAGAATAAGGGAGGCAGAAGACAGGCCAAGTGAGGTAGAAGCTAGAATGGTAGAAATAAATGAAAAAGAGAGGAAAAAAGACAAAAGATTTAAAAGAAATGAGAATAACCTCAGAGACCTCTGGGACAATGTTAAATGCCCCATCATTCGAATCATAAGAGTCCCAGGAGAATAAGACAAAAGAAAGACCATGAGAAAATACTTGACAAGATAATAGTTGAAAACTTCCCTAAAATGGGGAAGGAAATAATCACCCAAGTCCAAGAAACAGAGAGTCCCAAACAGGATAAACCCAAGGCAAAACACACATATTAATCAAGTTAACAAAGATAAAACATAAAGAATCAATATTAAAAGCAGCAAGGGAAAAACAACAAATAACACACAAGGGGATTCCCATAAGGATAATAGCTGATCTTTCAATAGAAACTCTTCAGGCCAGAAGGGAATGGCACGATATACTTAAAGTGATGAAAGAAAAAAAAACCTACACCCCAGATTACTGTAAGGATCTCATTCAAATATGAAGGAGAAATCAAAAGCTTTACAGACAAGCAAAAGCTGAGAGAATTCAGCACCACCAAACCAGCTTTCCAACAAATGCTAAAGGATCTTCTCTAGACAGGAAACACAGAAAGGGTGTATAAACTAGAACCCAAAACAATAAAGTAAATGGCAATGGGATAATACCTTTCAATAATTACCTTAAATGTAAATGGGTTGAATGCCCCAACCAAAAGACAAAGACTGGCTGAATGGCTACAAAAACAAGACCCCTATATATGTTGTATACAACATACCCACCTCAAAACAAGAGACACATACAGACTGAAAGTGAAGGGCTGGAAAAAGATATTCCATACAAATAGAGATCAAAAGAAAACAGGAGTAGCAATACTAATATCAGATAAAATAGGCTTTAAAACGAAGGCTGTGAAAAGAGACAAAGAAGGACACTACATAATGATCAAAGGATCAATCCAAGAAAAAGATATAACAATTATAAATATATATGCACCCAACAGAGGACCACCACAATATGTAAGACAAATGCTAACAAGTATGAAAGGGGAAATTAACAATAATGCAATAATAGTGAGAGACTTTAATACCCCACTCACACCTATGGATAGAGCAAATAAACAGAAAATTAACAAGGAAACACAAACTTTAAATGATACAATAGACCAGTTAAACCTAATTGATAGCTATAGGACATTTCACCCCAAAACAATGAATTTTACCTTTTTCTCAAGTGCACATGGAACCTTCTCCAGGATAGATCACATCTTGGGCCCTAAATCTAGCCTTGGTAAATTCAAAAAAGTTGAAACCATTCCAGGCATCTTTTCTGACCACAATGCAGTAAGATTAGATGTCAATTACAGGAGAAAAACTATTAAAAATTCAAACATATGGAGGCTGAACAATATGCTGCTGAATACCAAACAAATCACAGAATAAATTTTTAAAAAATCAAAATATGCATAGAAATGAATGAAAATGAAAACACAACAACTCAAACCCATGGGACACTGTAAAATCAGTGCTAAGGGGAAGGTTCCTAACAATACAGGCTTACCTCAAGAAACAAGAAAAAAGTCAAATAAATAACCAAACTCTACACCTAAAGCAACTAGCAAAGGAAGAAATGAGGGACACCAGGGTTAGGAGAAGGAAAGAAATTTTAAAAGTTAGGGCAGAAATAAATGCAAAAGAAACAAAAGAGACCATAGCAAAAATCAACAAAACCAAAAGCTGGTTCTTTGAGAAGATAAATAAAATTGACAAACCATTAGCCAGACTCATCAAGAAACAAAGGGAGAAAAATCAAATCAATAAAA
>NW_011494956.1:2713055-2722167 GCF_000754665.1 Bison bison bison
ACAGCTATATGCCAATAAAATGGACAACGTGGAAGAAATGGACAAATTCTTAGAAAAGTACAACTTTCCAAAACTGGACCAGGAAGAAATAGAAAATCTTAACAGACCCATCACAAACACAGAAATTGAAACTGTAATCAGAAATCTTCCAGCAAACAAAAGCCCAGGACCAGATGGCTTCACAGTGGAATTCTACGAAAAATTTAGAGAGGAGCTAACACCTATCCTACTCAAACTCTTCCAGAAAATTGCAGAGGAAGGTAAACTTCCAAACTCATTCTATGAGGCCACCATCACCCTAATACCAAAACCTAACAAAGATCCCACAAAAAATGAAGACTACAGGCCAATATCACTGATGAACATAGATGCAAAAATCCTTAACAAAATTCTTGCAAACAGAATCCAACAACACATTAAAAAGATCATACATCATGACCAAGTAGGCTTTATCCCAGGGATGCAAGGATTCTTCAATATCCACAAATCAATCAATGTAATACACCACAGTAACAAACTGAAAAATAAAAACCATATGATTATCTCAATAGATGCAGAGAAAGCCTTTGACAAAATTCAACATCCATTTATGATTAAAAAAATCCTCCAGAAAGCAAGAATAGAAGGAACATACCTCACCATAATAAAAGCTATATAAGACAAACCCACAGAAAACATTATGCTCAATGATGAAAAATTTAAAGCATTTTCCCTAAAGTCAGGAACAAGACAAGAGTGCCCACTCTCACCACTACTATTCAACATAGTTTTGGAAGTTTTGGCCACAGCAATCAGAGCAGAAAAAGAAATAAAAGGAATCCAGATTGGAAAAGAAGAAGTAAAACTCTCACTGTTTGCAGATGACATGATCCTCTACATAGAAAACTCTAAAGACTCCACCAGAAAATTACTAGAGCTAATCAATGAATGTAGTAAAGTTGCAGGATATAAAATCAACACACAGAAATCCCTTGCATTCCTATACACTAATAAGAAAACAGAAAGAGAAATTAAGGAAACAATTCCATTCATCATTGCAACGGAAAGAATAAAATACTTAGGAATATATCTACCTAAAGAAACAAAAGATCTATATATAGAAAACTATAAAACACGTGAAAGAAATTGAAGAGGACACAAAAATAGATGGAGAAATATACCATGTTCATGGATTGGAAGAATCAATATAGTGAAAATGAGTATACTACCCAAAGCAATCTATGATTCAATGCAATCCCTATCAAGCTACCAACAGTATTCTTCACAGAGCTAGAACAAATAATTTCACAATTTGTATGGAAATACAAAAAACCTCGAATAGCCAAAGCAATCTTGAGAAAGAAGAATGGAACTGGAGGCATCAACCTGCCTGACTTCAACTCTACTACAAAGCCACAGTCATCAAGACAGTATGGCACTGGCACAAAGACAGAAATATAGATCAATGGAACAAAATAGAAAGCCCAGAGATAAATCCACGCACCTATGGACACCTTATCTTCGGCAAAGGAGGCGAGAATATACAATAGAAAAAAGACAATCTCTTTAACAAGTGGTGCTGGGAAAACTGGTCAACCACTTGTAAAAGAATGAAACTAGAACACTTTCTAACACCATACACAAAAATAAACTCAAAATGGATTAAAGATCTAAACGTAAGACCAGAAACTATAAAACTCCTAGAGGAAAACATAGGCAAAACACTCTCTGACATAAATCATAGCACGATCCTCTATGACCCACCTCCCAGAATATTGGAAATAAAAGCAAAAATAAATAAATGGGACCAATTAAAATTAAAAGCTTTTGTGCAACAAAGGAAATTATAAGCAAGGTGAAAAGACAGCTTTCAGAATGGGAGAAAATAATAGCAAAGGAAGCAACGGACAAAGAATTAATCTCACAAATACACAAGCAACTCCTGCAGCTCAATTCCAGAAAAATAAATGACCCAATCAAAAAATGGGCCAAATAACTAAACAGACATTTCTCCAAAGAAGACATACAGATGGCTAACAAACACATGAAAAGATGCTCAACATCACTCATTATCAGAGAAATGCAAATCAAAACCCCAGTGAGGCACCATTTCACTCCAGTTAGAATGGCTGCTATCCAAAAGTCTACAAGCAATAAATGCTGGAGAGGGTGTGGAGAAAAGGGAACCCTCTTACACTGTTGGTGGGTATGCAAACTAGTACAGCTACTATGGAGAACAGTGTGGAGATTCCTGAAAAAACTGGAAATAGAACTGCCACATGACCCAGCAACTCCACTGCTGGGCATACACACCGAGGAAACCAGAATTGAAAGAGACACATGTACCCCAATGTTCATTGCAGCACTGTTTATAATAGCCAGGACATGGAAGCAACCTAGATGTCTATCAGGAGATGCATGGATAAGAAAGCTGTGGTACATATATACAATGGAATATTATCCATCCATTAAAAAGAACACATTTGAATCAGTTCTAATGAGGTGGGTGAAACTGGAGCCTATTATACAGAGTGAAGTAACGCATATATATGGAATTTAGAAAGATGGTAATGATAACCCTGTATGTGAGACAGCAAGAGAGACACAGATGTATAGAACAGTCTTTTGGACTCTGTGGGAGAGGGCAAGGGTGGGATGATTTGGGAGAATGGCATTGAAACATGTGTATTACCATATGTGAAACGAATCGCCAGTCTAGGTTCAATGCATGAGACAGAGTGCCTGGGGCTGGTGCACTGGGATGACCCAGAGGGATGGGATGGTGAGGGAGGTGGGAGGGAGGGTTCAGGATGGGGAACACATGTACACCTGTGGTGGATTCATGTCAATGTATGGCAAAATCAATACTATATTGTAATTAGCCCCCAATTAAAATAAATAAATTTATATTAAAAAAAAAAAAAAGAATTGTGTGAAAACCCTAAATGTAAGTTCTCAGGCCTGGCTCCAATCTACTGAACTAGAATCTTCAGAGAATGGTCTGCGAATCTCAGGTGTCTGTTATGATGTTTTGAAAACATTATCTGATGACTATGACAATTTTTTAAAGAATAAATGAAGTAAGACAAAATGAAACAAAAATAAAATACAATTTTTTAACTAAAATAAATAAAAATAAAGTCTATTTTGTCTGATATGAGTATTGTTGTAACAGTTTTCTACCTATCCTTCTTTTTGTTTCCATGGAATATCTTTTTGTTTCTCTTCACTTTCAGTTCCTGCATGTCCTTAATCTTAAAATGATACTTCTGTAGACAGCATATATATGTGTCTTGCTTTATCCATTCAGCTGCCTTATGTCTTTTGATTAGAGCATTTATTTACATTTAAAGTATTGCTTGATATGTACTTAATGCCATTTTATTTATTATTGTTCAGGTTGTTTTTGTAGTTCTCTGTTCCTTTCTTCTCTTGTTACTTTCCCTTGTGATTTGATGACTTTCTTTAGTGCTACATTTGGATTCCTTTCTCTTCAGTTTCTGTGTATATGTTATAGATTTTTGGTTTCCAGTTATCATGAGGTTCCTTTATAAATACATATGTATTTAGTAGTCTATTTTAAGTTGATGGTCATTTATCTTTGAGCACATTGTGCACATTTGTACTACCCCCCAAAATTTTGTTTTTGATGCCATATTTTCCAAGTTTTAATTTTGTGTTGCTCAACTCTTTTAGCTATAAATGATTTTACTACTTTGTCTTTAAAACTTTATGCTAGATTTATAGGTGGTTGATCCACCACCCTTGATATATGTTTATTTTTACCAGTGAAATTTTTAAATCATAATTTTCTAGTTATGGCCTACATGAAAAAAAGAAAGCTTTTTCTATTCCATTTAAATAAGTCCCCTTAAAGGTTCTTGTAAGGCTGATTTAGTGGTAGTGAAATCCTGTAGCTTTTTATTTTTTTGAGTAATTCTTTCTCTCTCCTTCAATTCTCAATGGTAACCTTGCCAAGTAGAATATTCTTAGTTGTAAGTTTTTTCCCCAGCACTTTGAATATATCATGCCAGTCCTTTCTGATCTATAAAGCTTCTCCTGAAAAATCAGGTAATAATCTTACAGTGATTCTATTATACATAGAGATTTGTTTTCTCTTGCTAATTTTAAGATTCTCTCTTCATCTTTAATTTTTGATATTTTAATTATAATGTTTCTTTCTAGGGGATTCATCTTGCTTGGGTCTCTCTGTCCTTCCTGAGCTTCTATGTCTCTTCTCTTCTCCATTTTGAGGAAGTTTTCAGCCATTATTTTTTCACATAGGTTTTCTGTCCATTTTTCTCTCTCTTCTCCTTCTGGGACCCCTATATTGTGAATGCTACTATGTTTAGTGTTGTTCTAGAGGTCTTTTTAACTATTCTCATTTTTTAAATTATTTTTTGTTTTTTATTGTTCTGATTAGGTGATTTCCACTGTCCTTTTCTCCAGATTGCTGATTTGTTCTTCTGCACCCTCTAATCTACTGCTGATTGCTTCTAGTTTTTTTTTTTTTAATTTCAATTATTGTATTCTCTAGCTCTGATCTGTACTTTTTTATATTTTCTATCTTTAAGTTCTCACTGAGTTCATCTATTCTTTTACATCTTCAGTGAGGACCTTAACTATTCCTTTGAACTCTATCTGGTAAATTGTTTATATGCATTTTATTAAGCTATTTTTCTGAGGTTTTATCTGTATTTGTCTCTATGTATTAGGTATATCATCTACGTCTTCCAGTCATCTGTGTGGAAGATGGGGCCAGAGCCTTGTGCTTCTGGAGTATCCCCTATGTGGTCTCTGTGTGCTCTCCTGTTGTGATTAGGCCATGATTCTTGTGAGCAGGCTAATGCAAGGAACTGACCACAAGCCCAGCTTGCTGAAAAGTCTAGTTGTGTCAGCTGAGTGCAATAGTTTGCTGTATTGACCTTCAGGAGTGCGACCCACTTTGGAAGGGCACCAGTGTCAGCCAGAGCCACTTTCCAAGTGACGTGGGTGGAAGCTGCTTTCAAAGAGCCAACTAGGATGAGTGGGTTGGGTGCAACAGGTGTTCAGGGGTGGTGCACCCAGTGTTAGCTTAGTGGATGGAGAGTGACAGAAATGTTGACTGCCAATGCTGGACCAGCTAGGTGAAAAAGGAGTTAAGAGTCAAAATGGTTCCATCCCTGCATAAAATTTCAACAGATACCTGACCCTCCGGTACAAACACTGAAGTTTGTCAGTGAATCTCCCCATAGGAACCAGGTATTTATCAAACTGTTGCCACTCCACTGGAACTCAGAAAGAGTGATTTGTGTTCAAGTCCTTTAAGAATGGAGCCTCAGTTTCATACAGGCCTCCAGCTCTCTTGGATGTAAGCCCTTCTGGTCTTCAAAGACACATTGAGGTGGCTCATCTTCCAGCTCAGGTTCCCTAGTCTGGGTAATCAAACCTGGGGCTTGAACCCCTTGCTCTTCAATGGGACTTCCATGGTTGTGATATCCTTCCCGCTTAAGGGCTGCAGCACCTGGGGCGTGAATTCCGACTAAACCACATCTCTGCCCCTACTTATTTTGATGTAAGCTTTTCTTTATATCTTTCGTTGTAGAAAATGTTTTGCTAGTCATCAGGTCATTCTCAGAGACAGCTGTTCTATCTGCAGTTGTAGTTTTGGTGTGTTCATGGGAGGAGGAGAGCTCAGGATTTTCCTACTCTTTTATCTTGATCTAGACTTCTGTGTATAAATCTTGAAATTTAAAAAAAGACTGACTGTTTAAAGTGTTAAAATAATGGTGCCCTCTGGTATGTATGATCAAGAAGGGACACATAAGGAGCTTCTGAACACTCAAAAGTTCAATTTTGTACTTGAATGAAGGTTACATTAGTGGATTTTTTTTCACTTATTTATTTATGTTTATACACTTTTCCACATATGATAATCTGCACAACTATGCAGGTCTATAAGGGAAGAGCATTACAGCCAAAAGCTTCCTTTAATCATCTGCTTTCTCTGACTCTGAAAGGAGTCTTGTTCATTATTAGTGCTTTGCATTCCCTAAGTTATCTATCTCCTTCCATGTATCCAATCACTATCACTTCTATAATCATCTCTCCTTAGAGTCACCTATCAGTTAGCTAACTAGCTATCATCCACCTCTTATTGATAATAAATTGAATATTATCAATTTGATGATCTCCAAAAGCAACACGTTTAAAGCAACTCAATCGTTTCTCTCTGAATCTACTCTTCTCTTTAGCCTCTCCCCAAAGTTTTTTTTTTTAACCTTTGTTTGTTTCTTAGTTAATAGAGAACCTGACCCAAGCTGAGACAATCAAATTCTTTTCTTGGGTTTTTCCTGAATTAAAACTAAGAGGATCAGTTTTTTGGAATGGGTGTGTGTCAGAGGTGGCAAGACTTACGAATATCCAGTCACCATATATTTTAAAAGAGAAAACCAGTCTGCAGGAGAAGAATCTGAGCTGACACAGAGAAAAGAATCCCTAACAGAGAAACAGAGTCCTGCAATATTAAAGTTCTGTAATCTAGCTGAATTTCAGTTCAGCATCATCCTTTCCCTTTTCACAGACATGTGAGAGGTATTTTTATCCATGCCAGTTTAACTTGCATTTTTATTTAGCAAATAAAATCTTACTCAGAGAACCTAGATAAATTGCTCCTACTCACATTCTTCAATGTATATGACAAGGATCAGGAGATTTCTGCTCTAACAATAAATTACTCTAATATACCTATAAAACAATGATGGTTTTCCAACTTATGGATGGTTAACCCCAATCCAGCTAGCAAATTAATATTGTGTTTTTTAGATTTATGAACTACTTATAATACTTAGATATATTAAATTAAGAGCTTCCCTCGTAGCACAACAGTAAAGAATCCGCCTGCCAAAGCAGAAGATGCAGGTTCAATCCCTAGGTCAAGAAGATCCCCTAGAGAAGGAAATAGCAACCCAGTATTGCCACTCCAGTATTCTAGCCTGGGAAATCCCACGAACAGAGGAGGCTGGAGGGCTGTAGTCCAAGGGGTCGCAAAAGAGTTGGACATGACCTAGCAGCTGAAGCAAAAGTAACAACAAATATTAAATTAAGTATATAATCTTTAAAATTCATTTAAAAAGAGATGAAAATCCTGCCATCTGCAACAACGTGGATGAACCCTGAAGACACTGTGCTGTGTGAAATGTCAGACAAAGAAAAACAAATACTACGTGGAGAAATATGGTAGTTACCAGAAGTGTAGGGTGGGGAAAAATGAGAGCATATTGGCCACAGTGTACACACTTTCAGTTATAAATGAATAAGTTCTGAGGATCTAATGTACAGCTTGGTGGCTGTAGTTAATAGTTAATAGTACTGTATTCTGTATTTGAAATCTGCTAAGAGAGAAGATCTTAAGCATTCTCATTTTTTTAAAAAAGGTAACCAAGTAAGGTGATATATGGTAGATTGATTGTGGTAAGGATTTCAGTGTAATGTATATCAAATCATCCTCATGTTGGATGATGTCATGTAATATACTACAACTACATTTGTCAACTATACTTCAATAAATATGAAAAAAATAAAATACATATTTTTCAGGTTAAATTCAGTCTTTAAAAATGTTAATTAATGTAAGGTAACCTACCTAAAATTTGTCCAAGAATGTTGTCTCTATAGTGATTTCACAATTTGAACAAGTTCATGAAATTGGAGTTTCCATTTTTTTAGAGCCATTTTAATGTGTAAATAAAATGTTTGTATCAGTCTAATGTCTGAAAATTTCTACAAAGCTAAAGAAAATGAGGCAAGAGTTAAGCTTAAAAAATCAATAAAAGGAAAAGACACCTTTTTAAAGAATAAGAAATAGACCTCAGTATGCATGCCCATTCACATTACATCACCTTATGCACATCTATGTACTGTCTAATATTTACTTAAAATGGGTGATCTCCATAGCAACCAATGAATCAAATGGTACATGAGCTGACTGTGAAGTGGAGATATTTGTCTTTCTTAGAGTAAAACTGACTATGTAACAAACAAAACTGATTATGAATCCTGAAGATTTAACCTAATATATGAGATACTTTTAAATATGTGTTTTCCAACTCATAACTGATGACATCAATATGATTTTTCCATAGATTTCTTCCCCTCTTTAGCTTCTCTTTCTTGCTTTGATGGCTTAAAAATGGGGGCTAGCAAAACCACCGAGATTTATTTCAGTGTGTTAGGCAGAATAGTGGCCCCAAAGACGTCCATGCCCCAGTCCCTGGACCCTGTGTGCCACCTCATACAGCAAAAGGGACTTCGCAGAAGTAATTTAGGGTACAGATATTGAAATGGAGGGATTACCCTGAATTATTTGGGTGAACTCTGTCTAATTACGAGTCTTTGAAAACAGAAAACCTTTTCCAGCTGAGGTCAGAAAAAGATATGATGACAGGAGAAAGTTTAGAGTGATGCTACATTGCTGACTTTGAAAATGAAGAAAGGGGGCATGAACCGAGCAATGTAGATGGCCACCAAAAGCTGAAAAAGGCAACAAAATTGAATCTCCATAGAGGAAGGCAGCCACACTGACACATTCGTATTAACCCACTGAAATCCATGTTAGACTTCTAATTCATGGAATAAACTTGTATTGTTGTAAGCCACTGAATTATGACTTTGTGTTAGTCTGACATAGCAGAAATAGGAGACTAGTAAACTATGTGTGACATTGGTGTGACTTCATAAAGAAAGGCAGGAACTAATTAAAGGAAGGGAGAAAAAAATTTCCACATTGTCTCATCCATACTGTATAGAATGTAATTCGACAGATCTAAGCAAAGCACACGTCCCTTCAAAACGGTGGTGGCCTAGACCACCATAAAATTAGCAGGTTACCATCCATATCCAAAAGCCTAAGGAATATTCCAAAGAATTCATGAAAATTTGTGTCCTCTGCCAGACTCTGTTTTATGCCATATTGAGCCTCCTTCAACTGCAAAAACAACACTGAATCATAATTAAGAGTGAAAACAGGCCCAAACCTGCATATCTTCCTTCAACAGACTACCAGGTCAGAGAAACAGAAAATGTATTTTTCCTAAGACATTTTTGGGTGTGGATGTGTGAGTTTGTGTTTACATATATTTTTAATAAGAAGAAA
>NW_011494956.1:2722267-2722533 GCF_000754665.1 Bison bison bison
GCGTGCGGGGGGTGGGGCAGATTAAACACTTTCATGGTCATTATCTCATTTATATATGAAATGGCTTTTAAGTAAAGACATTTTCTTTTCTTAAAAGAAGCAGGCAATAGAGGTTTAACAGATTTATAGATGCTACTGGACAGAACTCTCTTTATCAGAATTGTGCAAGCAAGACTTGCATTCTGGATTCCCATTTTAAACAGATATTTGGCAAAACTAATACAATTATGTAAAGTTTAAAAATAAAATAAAATTTAAAAAAAAAA
>NW_011494956.1:2722633-2731501 GCF_000754665.1 Bison bison bison
AAAAAAAAAAAAAAAAGAAGTATATAGATGCTAGTATAATAAAATATTGACTTCCCCCATAGCACAATGGTAAAGAATTTGCCTGCAATGCAGGAGCCGCAGGAGATGCAGGTTCTATCCCTGGGCTAGGAAGATCTCCTGGAGGAGAGCATGGCCCCACTCCAGTATTCTTGCCTGAAGAATCCCAGAGAAAGGAGCCTGATGGGCTATGGTCCACAGGGTTGCAAAGAGCTGGACATAACTAAAGCGAATTAGCAAGCGTGTAATAAAATATGCTTCATAAACTGATGCAACCGAGTCTTCAATACAAATAATAATGTATTTATACAGATTTTGTATTTCTCTCTACAATAAAAGGGAACCTGTTTCTTTTGTCAGTTTTTAACACTTTGTAGCTACCTATTATTTCATTTCAAGAGTTCTCAGTGTGGTCTAAGGACCCCCAGGGCATCATTAGGGACTTTCCAAGGGGTCCAAGAAGTCCTCCTTTTTCCAAAGACATATCCATGTGAAGCCAGATTTTCTGGATATACTTCAACCTAAACAAAATATCCCATAGACTAAATGCAGTACTAATTTCTAACATGATAAATATTTATAGGTAAGATCCACATAAACAAAAGCTTTTTAAGGTCCTGATTTGTTTTTTAAGAGTTTAAGGGGTTTCTCTCTTAACACTGTTAGTAAGAATGTAAATTGGTGAAGCCACTATGGAAAATAATATGGAGGTTGCTTTGAAAAACTAAGAATAGAATTTCCTCATGATCCAGAAATCCCCATATATTCAGAAAAGATGAAAATTCTCATTCGAAAAGATACATGCACCCCAGTGTTCATGTGATATTATTTACAATAGCCAAGACATGGAAGTAACTGAAATGTCTATCAAAAGATGAATAGATAAAAAGATGTGATACATATACACAATGGAATATTACCCAGTCATAAAAATGAGTTAAATATTGCCATTTGCAGCAACATGGATGGTCCCAGAGATTATCATATAGAGTGACGTAAGGCAGACAAAGAAAGGTAAATATATGATATCACTTACACATGGAATCTAAAAAAATCCTTTGCTCTCCACTCTTTCTTTTGGAAGGAAATGTCCCACGTCAAAGGGTTCTTTCTTTGTGTAGACTTTCTTCCTTTCTTTCCTTTTTTAAATTTTGGCTGTGCTGGGTCTTTGTTACTTTCTCCCTACTTGCAGGACATGGCAGCTTCTCTAGTCAGGGTTAGTTGCCCAATCAGGGATAGAACCCATGTTACCCACATTGGAAGGCAGTTTCTTAACAACCAGACACCCAGGGAAGTCCCTGTATAGACTTTCTATAACCAAATTTTGCCTAGGAAATTTTTTATTTCCCACTATTACTTTGGATAGTTCAATATCATAGCCATTTATTCTTCTTGGAGAAAAAATGAGGCTATTAGTCGTCACTGCATTAACATTAATTTCAAAGTATACTGAGAGGTCTATTTCCTTAAGTATCCTTCATAGAAATTGAAGTAAATACGTATAACTTTTAATAATAGCACTTTTATTTACTTCTTACTTTTATAATCTAGTTAGTAACTTTCTTATCTCCAAGTAGCTTCACTGCATATACCCTCTGATTCCATCCAGTTCTCTATCTTCACAGATTTAACTAATTACCATTAACTATTTATGAACTATGGCCCTTGCCCTCAAAGAATTAAGGTTTGGTGGGGGGAAACAAACATTGTCCCAAATAATTGGCATGAAAATAAAATAATGATAAGTATTTCAAGAAACATGAAAACAACATATGAACCAGACATAGAACAAATATATGGATAACGACAGGGGAAGGGGGATAGAGGGATGAACTGCGAGACTGGAATGGACATATATACGCTACTAGGTATAAAATAGATAATTAATGAGAACCTACCATACAGCGCAGGATCATAGAAGCAAGAGCATTCCAGAAAAACATCTATTTCTGCTTCATTGACTACACTAAAGTCTTTGACTATGTGGATCACAACAAACTGTGGAAAATTCTTCAAGAGATGGGGAATACCAGATCACCTTACCTGCCTCCTGAGAAACTTGTGTGCAGGTCAAGAAGCCACAGTTAGAATCAGACATGAAACAACGGACTGGTTCTAAATTGGGAAAGAATACATCAAGGCTGTATATTGTCACCTTGCTTATTTAACTTATATGCACAGTACATCATGAGAAATGCCAGGCTGGATGAAGCAGAAGCTGGAATCAAGACTGACAGGAGAAATATCAATAACCTCAGATATGCAGATGACACCACCCTTATGGCAGAAACAGAAGAGGATCTAAAGAGCCTCTTGATGAAAGTGAAAGAGAAGAGTAAAAAAAGTTGGCTTAAAACTCAACATTCAGAAAACTAAGTTCATGGTATCTGGTCCCATCACTTCATGGCAAATAGATGGGGAAACAATGGACACAGTGAGAGACTTTATTTTCTTGGGCTTAAAAATCACTACAGATGGTGACTGAAGCCATGAAATTAAAAGATGCTTGCTCCTTGGAAGAAAAGTTGTGACCAACCTAGACAGCATATTAAAAAGCAGAGACTTTGCCAACAAAGGTCTGCCAAGTCAAAGCTATGGTTCTTCCAGTAGTCATGTATGGATGTGAGAGTTGGACCATAAAGAAGGCTGAGTGCTGAAGAATTTATGCTTTTGAACTGTGATGTTGGAGAAGATTCTTGAGAGTCCCTTGGACTGCAAGGAGATCAAACCATTCAATCCTAAAGGAAATCAATCCTGAATATTAATTGGAAGGACTGACGCTGATGCTGAAGCTCCAATACTTTGGCCACCTGATGTGAACAGGTGAGTCATTAGAAAAGACCCTGATGCTGGGAAAGATTGAAGGCAGGAGAAGGGGACAGAGGATGAGATGGTTGGATGGCATCACTGACTCAATGGCCACGAGTTTGAGCAAGCTCCAGGAGATGGTTAAGGACAGGAAGTCTTGGGTGCTACAGTTCATGGGTCACAAAGAGTCAGACATGACTGAGTGACTGAACAACAACAGCCATAAAGCACAGGGAACTCTACTCAGTGCTCTGTGGTGACCTAAATGGGAAGGCAATCCAAAAATGAGAGGATATATGTATACATACAGCTGATTTGCTTTGCTGTACAGGGGAAACTAACACAACATTGTAAAGCAACTATACTCCAACACAAATTTTAAAAAATAAAAATAAAAACAACAAGCTTTTGGCAGAGATTGACAGCTACTCATACAATATCCATGTTCCTCTTCCTCTTAGTATAAGAGATCAGTTTTCTTCTGGCTCTCAACATTCTTAGGCACCCTAGAAGTTAGCTGTGGCTTTGTTACTAACTTTGCTTGCTGCTGATGTGGCCATGGAATGCTTTGGTTCATAAAATGAAAGCCAAAGTTGAGTTGGATTATTTTACAAACTCTTTAGAGAGGCATGTTCCTTTTATAGTTCCCTTCGTGTTTCCTGCTGTCTGAAACTTAAACAAGATGGTTACAGCTCCAGCAGCCACCTTGGAGGATGAGAACTCCAAAACGGAAGCCAGGAGGAACAGAAAGATGAAAAAGAGGCTGAGTCTTTGATGCTTGTGGAGTCATAAAAAAATAAACATCTCTATTGCTTAAGCTATTAAGAGGGAAGCAGGGTTTCTGTTACACAAAGTTGAACTTGGTTCTAAAAGATACACTCTTGGAAATTCAGAGAGAAAAAGGAATACTTCTACTGGATATTTCTAGTAATGTTTGAGCTAGACCTTGAAGACTGTACAGAATTTTATCATGTGATCCATGCCAGAGAAATCCATAAAAGAGATTATCTCAAGAAGATGCTGCACTCATAGTAGAACAAATTTAATATAGAAGAGCACTGCAGCCCCTTCCTTAGCCTTGGTACATCCCCTTCCTCAATGAAAAGGTCATGACCCTTCACATTTCAATCTCCCCTAAAATCTAGTTCAAAATCAGCTTTCTCATAATGGCCTTCCCACACCACACTCTAACTCCTCTAGAACCAAAGGCTCACCCATTCATAAGCATTGTTTGTTATCTAAAGACTTGGAGGTTTTATGTCTTATCTTACAATATAGGTAATAAGCTTTCTGATATCAGATAATGTTCTTTAAATCACTAATTATGCTTGTAGTCTTTGCACACCTTACAATCTCAGTCACAAAAACACATCATTTTCAACCCCCTTCAAATGTTTCTAGGTGGGTGGGAGAGAGGTTCAAGAGGGAAGGGACATATGTAAACTTATGGCTGATTCACATTGTTGTATGGCAGAAAATAACACAACATTGTAAACCAATCATCCTTCAATTAAAATTTTTTTAAAAAGTAGACTCTGAAGCCAATCAGGAAGAATAAGAAATTTTTGCAAAAGAATAATGAGAATGATTTTTTTGTAGTCTTCAGGTTCTTTGTTCAAACAAAATCCTACCTCCCTGTTCAAATACTTTCAGTGAGTCCTTCACTGACTCCTAAATAAAATTCAAGTTCCTTAAACTATTATATTTTTTTAAAAAAGACCATGCTAACAATATCTAAGGATATTCCAAAAGCAATAAGATTCCCATGATTCCATCACTTAAAAAAAATGTCTTTAGGTGTGGCCTGACCTGGCTTGCATGCTGAGCATTTGGGCAGAAAATAGATAAATATGTAAATAGCAATTCTAGTGTTTGATAGCTTATGAAGGATTTCCTATCCATCGTTTCACATTGCTTTACAATAACTTTATGAATTAGGTACATCCATGCCTCTTTGTTTATCCAAAAAAAAAAATTTTGCTTTTGTTTAAAATATATTTTGAGGCTTACTGGGACAGTAGTAACAAAATTGTAAATCATTACAATACAATGTAGAAGCACTGATGTAGAAGCCAGGGTAAGATCCCAGGAGGCTTAACAAACAGAATATAGCCGCTTTCTGGTGGGATAAGTCTAAGATCTCCGAAGAGGTAGAGACGGGGAGGGGGAGGGGGGGAGTATGAAAGTGTTAGTTGCTCAGCCATGTCCAACTCTTTGGGACCCCATGGACTATAGCCCGCCGGGCTTCTCTGTCTACAGAATTCTCCAGGCAAGACTATTGGAGTGAGTAGTCATTTCCTTCTCCAGGGGATCTTCCCAATCCAGGTATCAAACCCAGGTCTCCTGCATTGCAGGTGGATTATTTACTATCTGAACTACTGGTAATAAGTGAACTTAGATGTACATGAAGAAAGGTGCCTGGAAATCTGGGGGAAAGGAGCATTACAGACAGGTAGAACAGTGTGTGTAACAAGAGCATAGCCCATGTGAGGAACAGCAAATAATTTGAGAGCAGAGGAAGTAAGGCGGAAATTTAAGTAAGACAAGAGTTAGCTAGAGGCTAAAAATCAAACATGCTGTATACTAGCTGTAGCAATTCTGTCTTATCTTGTAGGTAAAGAAAAGTTGCTAAAGGATTTTAAGCATGGGAATTCTGTGATCAGATTTACAACCGTAAAGATAATTCTGAATGCAGTGTCACAAATTATCCAGGTAAACAACAATAAAAAATTCATAAAAAGTACACTAAAGTGGTAGCAATACAAGATGATGCCATAACATAAATAAACTTTTTCAGGATTTCAAAACAACTGTATTAGTGCCTTTCAAAAAAGAAACAGGGAGACAGACTATGATTCACAAAATGCCAGTACCTTTAACAAACCATATATCTTACCTGATTTTTCATATTTTTAGGCTGAGTTGTTTATTGTCCTTATACCCTGCCACTAAAACTGAAAATCAACTATTCCAAACTTCACTTACAAGCCAACAAAAAATAATTTTATTTTTCTTTCTCAGTTCCTCTTTTTTCTTCTTTAGGAAAATATAAAAATGGCACTTGTATCAAGTTCAAATCCTATCAATAATCCTACAATCAGCAGCAACATTAATCAACTAGAAAAGAGTATTTTCCTTTTCTTTTAATCCAGAAGTATTCAGAAGTATTTTATAACCTTTTACCCATAAAAATAGCTTTGTGCACCATGAGGATTTTTTCAAGACTGGATAAAATGAATTAACTGTCTAAGTAAGCCAGGAAGGCAAGGTAATGCTTAGGTATTTCCTTTGCCAACCACTGTTTCTATACTAACATACTATAATGTACTTTTTGGGAAAATGCCAAAGATGATACTATGGACCTTTTTTCTCTGCCCTTATGTTCTTGAGGAACCAGAGGATGAATTTCAACTGTATTTATTAGCCACTTGTGCCTTAGGCTAGTTGCTTGACCTTATGGAGCCCATTTCTTTAACAGTAAAATGTAGATTAAATAGGTTAAGAATTAAATAACATATTCTATATTGTGTTTAACACTAACTGGCATAGAGCAATTGCTCAATACATAGAGCTATTATGATTATTACTATTCTATAATGGAAATGTTTTACTTTTCTTCTGCCTGATGGGGAATGAGGCTTTCCCTGTTGGGAAGAAATCTCTGCTTACCACAAAACTCCTGTCAATCACCATTTCATTAATCAAAATTATTTTTAAGGGTTAACTATGTAGGGGACTGGAATGCAAAAGTAGGAAGTCAAGAAACACCTGGGGTAACAGGCAAATTTGGCCTTGGAATACGGAATGAAGCAGGGCAAAGGCTAATAGAGTTTTGCCAAGAGAATGCACTGGTCACAGCAAATACCCTCTTCCAACAACACAAGAGAAGACTCTACACGTGGACATCACCAGATGGTCAACATCGAAATCAGATTGATTATATTCTTTTCAGCCAAAGATGAAGAAGCTCTATACAGTCAGCTAAAATAAGACCAGGAGCTGACTGTGGCTCAGATCATGAACTCCTTATTGCCAAATTCAGACTTAAATTGAAGAAAGTAGGGAAAACCACTAGACCATTCAGGTATGACTTAAATCAAATACCTTATGATTATACAGCAGAAGTGAGAAATAAGCGACTAGATGTGATAGATAGAGTGCCTGATGAACTATAGATGGAGGTTCCTGACATTGTACAGCAGATAGGGATTAAGACCACCCCCATGGAAAAGAAATGCAAAAAGCAAAATGGCTGTCTGGGGAGGCCTTACAAATAGCTGTGAAAAGAAGAGAAGAGAAAAGCAAAGGAGAAAAAGAAAGATATAAGCATCTGAATGCAGAGTTCCAAAGAATAGCAAGAAGAGATAAGAAAGCCTTCTTCAGGGATCAATGCAAAGAAATAGAGGAAAACAATAGAATGGAAAAGACTAAAGATCTCTTCAAGAAAATTAGAGATACCAAGGGAACATTTCATGCAAAGATGGGCTCGATAAAGGACAGAAATGGTATGGAACTAACAGAAGCAGAAGATATTAAGAAAAGGTGGCAAGAATACACAGAAGAACTGTACAAAAAAAATCTTCACAACCTAGATAATCACGATGGTGTGATCACTGACCTAGAGCCAGACATCCTGGAATGCGAAGTCAAGTGGGCCTTAGAAAGCTTCACTACGAACAAAGCTAGTGGAGGTGATGGAATTCCAGTTGAGCTACTGCAAATCCTGGAAGATGATGCTGTGAAAGTGCTGCACTCAATATGCCAGCAAATTTGGGAAACTCAGCAGTGGCCACAGGACTGGCAAAGGTCAGTTCTCATTCCAATCCCAAAGAAAGGCAATGCCAAAGAATGCTCAAACTACCACACAGTTACACTCATCTCACACGCTAGTAAAGTAATGCTCAAAATTCTCCAAGCCAGGCTTCAGCAATACGTGAACTGTGAACTTCCAGATATCCAACCTGGTTTTAGAAAACGCAGAGGAACCAGAGATCAAATTGTCAACATCCGCTGGATCATCGAAAAAGCAAGAGAGTTCCAGAAAAAAACGTCTATTTCTGCTTTACTGACTATGCCAAAACCTTTCACTGTGTAGATCACAATAAACTGTGGAAAATTCTGAAAGAGATGGGAATAGCAGACCACCTGAACTGCCTCTTGAGAAACCTGTATACAGGTTAGGAAGCAACAGTTAGAACTGGACATGGAACAACAGACTGGTTCCAAATAGGAAATGGAGTATGTCAAGGCTGTGTATTGTCACCCTGTTTATTTAACTTCTATGCAGAGTACATCATGAGAAATGCTGGGCTGGAAGAAGCACAAGCTGGAATCAAGATTGCCAGGAGAAATATCAATAACCTCAGATATGCAGATGACACCACCCTTATGGCAGAAAGTGAAGAGGAGCTAAAAAGCCTCTTGTTGAAACTGAAAGAAGAGAGTGAAAAAGTTGGCGTAAAGTTCAACATTCAGAAAACTAAGATCATGGCATCTGGTCCCATCACTTCATGGGAAATAGGTGGGGAAACAGTGGAAATAGTGTCAGACTTGATTTTTTTGGGCTCCAAAATCACTGCAGATGGTGATTGCAGCCATGAATTTAAAAGACGCTTACTCCTTGGAAGGAAAGTTATGACCAACCTAGATAGCATATACAAAAGCAGAGATATTACTTTGCCAACAAAGGTCCGTCTAGTTAAGGCTATGGTTTTTCCAGTGGTCATGTATGGATGTGAGAGTTGGACTGTGAAGAAAGCTGAGTGCCGAAGAATTGATGCTTTTGAACTGTGGTATTGGATAAGACTCTTGAGATTTGAGAAGTCTCTTGAGACTGTTGAGAAGACTTGAGAAGACTCCTGAGACTCTTGAGAAGTCCCTTGGACTGCAAGGAGATCCAACCAGTCCATCCTAAAGGAGATCAGTCCTGAGTGTTCATTGGAAGGACTGATGCTAAAGCTGAAACTCCAATACTTTGGCCACTTCATGCGAAGAGTTGACTATTGGAAAAGACCCTAATGCTGGGAGGGATTGGGGGCAGGA
>NW_011494956.1:2731601-2736992 GCF_000754665.1 Bison bison bison
AGAGGATGAGATGGTTGAATGGCATCACCGACTCGATGGACATGAGTTTGAGTGAACTCCGGGAGTTGGCGGTGGACAGGGAGGCCTGGCGTGCTGTGATTCATGGGGTCGCAAAGAGTTCGACACAGCTGAACAACTGAACTGAACTGAACTGATGTCATGGTGGTTAAGAAATCTATCACCCACAACATCATCTGTGGTTTTTTTGCAAATTTGTTCAGTTTAAGGTGACCTTAGACTGTTACTATTTACTGGAGTACATATAAGCAAATTGTCTCACACAAAAATAAGTACCTAGAGACTATGCTTTGCAGAATATCAAAAATAATATTTCAAGCAACGAGAATTGAAAATAACCAGACACATATGGAAAAGAAAATAAAATGAGTAAGAATGAAGGAGAATACAAGTATTTGCATAGTGATGTTATCACAAACATTACAATATGACTACGCTTACTATACATAAAATATCTCCAGAGTATAGCAAGCTACAAAAAGTGACAAAGCAAGTTTGAAAAATCAAATATAATTTAAAGGAATAAAAAGTATCATAAAAGAAATATAGTAAAAACATAGTATATAAAATAATTATTAAAATTCAATACTATAAAAATTTAAAAATATGCTCAGTGGTCATGTTTGGCAGCAAACCAAACATCATTAAAATAGTAAGAAGTAGAAAACTGGAAGATTTGTAAGGAAAAATATATGGAAGGCTGAAAACAGAGATAAAAACACAGAAGAATAGATAAGAATATCAAAGACAAGAAAGATTTAGTGAAAACTTCCAAAAGAAAATAATAGTATTTCTAAATTTGTGTGCATCTAATTACATAGCCTCAAAAAAAGCAAATACTCACAGTACCAAAATAAGAGACAAATCCACAATTATAGTGGGAGACTGTAATATACCTCTCTGAGTTGTTGATAAAATTACTAGAAAAATAAGTAAGGCTATAGACATTTAAAACACAATTAACAAAATTGATCTATGGAAATTATACCCTGAAATTGTAGAATACATGTTTTTCAAGCACACACAAAACATTCAGAAAATAGACAGTGGTGGTAAGGTTGGTGGTTTAGTAGCTCCATAGACTTTATCCCACCAGGCTCCTCTGTCCATGGGATTTCCTAGGCAAGAATACTGGAGTGGGTTGCCATTTCCTTCTCCAAGGAAATTGACTGTATACTGTGATATAATGTACACAAAAATATCAAAGGACTAGAACCACAGAGAAAGTTGGAAAGGCGCACAAGGTAATTTCTGGTGTTTTAGCATTGTTTTATAGCTTACCCTGTATGGTAGTAACATGAACATTAACATTATAATAATTTGTTAAGCTATACAACTTGTCATGTACTTTTTTATATGTGATTCTTACTTTATAATATCTTTTAAATGAATCTGAAACACATAAAATGTTATCTAACTACAGTGCATTTATGTCAAAAATCATTCAGAAACTAGTAACTAGAAAATTTCCCAAATTTTCAGAAATTAAATAATGTGTTCTAAATACCACATTAATCAAAGAAATATCATAAAACAAATTAAAAATATTTTAACTGTATAAATAAATGCTATTGAATAGCAAAGTTTACAGGATGAATATAAAGCAATGTCTAAAATAATATTATTAGCAGGAAACACAAAAAATAGAAAGACAAATGTTGAAAATTGATAAGTAATTGTTAAACATATGTCCAAAGTTGTTAGAAAAGATATCAAAAAGTAAAACCAAAAATATGTAGAGGAAGAAAATGGAGATAAACACAAAATTTAATGAAATGTTTTAAAAATATAAAATAGAGAGGACCAAAAAAGCTGAAGATGTATGTTTAAAAAGATAAATCTTGTAGTAAGATTAACCAAGAAAGGAGAGAGAGATGGAGAGGGTGGGGGAGGGAAGAAGCAAAGGAGAGAAAGACTAATAGGAATGAACAGCAATAATCACTGCAGATACTGAAGACATGAAACAGGTCAAAAGGAGGGACATGAACAAATGCTTAAGTTCCTAGAAAAGTGTGTGTGTGTGTGCTGTCACTTCAGTCGTGTCCGACTCTTTGTGAATGTATGGACTGTAGCCCTCCAGGCTCCTCTGTCCCTGCGATTCTCCAGGCAATAATACTGGAGTGGGTTGCCATGCCCTCCTCCAGGGGATCTTCCTGACCTAGGGATAGAACCCGCATCTTTACGTCTCCTGCATTGGCTGATGGGTTCTTTACCAGTAGTGCCACCTGGGAAACAGAAAAGTGCATCTTGAACAAAATTTGGCTCAAGAAGAGATTTAAAACCTAAATAATGCTTTAAAGAACTTGAATCAAGTACAAATAAACTCTTCCCACAAAGAAAAAAACTACAGGTCCAGATAACTTTATGATTAAGTTTACCATGCAGTCACTAAAGGAACAGTTCCAGATTGCTCTGGACTGAGTCGTGTCCCCTCAAATTTTATATGTTGAAGCTGCACCCCCAATGTGATAGAGTCTAGAGATGGGACCTTAGGGTGGTGATTAGGTTTAGATGAAGTAATGAGGGTTAAGCCCTAATGATGGGATTGTATACTCTGGAATATGATCAGTTTATTCACCAGAGAGCTCTCTCTTGATCTTTCTCTCTCTCTTGCTCTCTCCTCTTTCTCTTTCTGATATGAGGATACAGTGAGAAGGTGGCCATCTGCAAGCCAGAAAAGCAGACTTCACCCTGTTTCAACACTGCACTATGATCTCAGATGCTCAGCCTCAGAAATGGTGAGAAAATTAATGTCTGTTGTTTAAGCCACTCAGTCTATGGTATTTGTTATGGAAATTCAGGCAGACTAAGATGTAGACTTTGACAAATTCTTTCAGAGATTAGAGAAACATGTTATATTCCAATTCTTTTTATAATCAACTTGATAACAAACCTGAAGGGCAGCATGAGAAAAGAAAATTAAAAGCCATTTTCAAATCTTACTTTGAATACAAAAATGTTATTTTTAAATTAATATACCAAATCTATCAATATTCAAAGAATAATATATTATGATCAACTGACTTTATCCTATAATGAAGTGTTGGCTTAACACTTAAAAAAAACTCAAATAATATAATTCACTACTACATCAACAAATAAAAGGAGATAAACATTTTAAGCTCAATAGATGTAGAGAAAGCACTGATAGAATGTAAAGCCCACTGATAATAAGAATTTGTGCCACAAATTCTAGGAACAAAGGTGAGCTTTCTTAACCTGACAAGGGATATTTACAAAAAAAGAAACAAAACATAGTGAACATTATATTAAATGGTGAAGCTTTGGAAATTTTCCCTTTGAGTTAAGGGTAAAAGTTAAAATATCTGCAATCAGAATATCTATCCAACATTTTAAAGGAGACCCTAGCCCACAGTACAAAAATGAAAGAAAATAGTAAGGTCAGTCTTAAAAAGAAAAAAAAAATGTTGTTAACAGATGATAAAAATTAGCATATAGAATATCCAAAATATTCTATAAGTTAATTATTAGCATTAATTAAAGAGTTTAGTAAAGTTGTTAGATTTTAATCAAATAGAAAGTAAATTCAATTTTATCTACCAGGAACAGATATAGAATAAAGTGTACAAATGATTCCATTTAAAACAATAAAAATATCAGATATCTAGGAATAAATTAAATAAAAATTATTATAAAACCTCTATCAAAAAATTACCAAAAAATTATCAAACTTTTTGAGAAACAGTGACGATATAGATATGGTCTTCCTGGGTGGCACAATAGCAAAGAATCTGCCTACCAATGCAGAAGACACAGGAGACAAGGTTCCCTCCCTGGTCAATCCCAGGAGTCAGGAAGATCCCCTGGAGAAGGAAATGGCAACCCATTCCAATATACTTCCCTGGAAAATTCCATGGACAGAGGAGCCTGGAGGGGTACAGTCCATGAGGTTGCAAAGAGTTGAACACGACTGAGCAACTGAGTGTTCACACAAAGATATAGTTATGGCACAGAGTGATATATCATAAAATGTTCCTACTAATAGTGATGATGATGATGATCTAACACTATATGGAACACTTTATTGAGTTGCTCAGCTACCAGCATTTGCTCAGACTAAAAACCCTACAGGATAAATAGTTTATATGATGTTCTGGGATCGAAAGGTTGGGTATTGCAAAGATGACTGTTCTTTCCTAATTTATTTATAGCTTAAATGCAATTCCAATTGGAATTCCAACAAAGGGTATTTGTTTAATTTTTGGTGGACCTGAAGAAATTTATTCTAAAATTCATGAAAATACAAAGGGTAAGAAATAATCAATACACACCTGAATAACAAGTTGTGAGGACTTACTTTACTGTATATCAGTATTTGTAATGAAATTAGAGTATTTAAAATCGTGTTATATTTATAAAGGAGTAGACAAATAGATGGAGAAGGCAATGGCAACCTACTCCAGTACTCTTGCCTGGAAAATCCCATGGACAGAGGAGCCTTGTAGGCTGCAGTCCATGGGGTCGCTAGGAGTTGGACACAACTGAGCAACTTCAATTTCACTTTTCACTTTCATGCATTGGAGAAGGAAATGGCAACCCACTCCAGTGTTCTTGCCTGGAGAATCCCAGAGACAGGGAAGCCTGGTGGGCTGCAGTCTATGGGGTGGCACAGAGTCGGACATGACTGAAGCAACTTAGCAGCAGTAGCAGCAGACAAATAGAAAAACGGGATACGACAAAAAGCTCAGAATAGAATCCTACACATAGAAATATTTGATTTATGAGAGAAGTTACTACCTTATCACTTCTCTGCTTACCAACAGAGCAGAGGGGAAAGATGATCTTGTTAATAAACAGTAGTAGGAAAACTGGATATCCATTTTAGAAAAAAAAACTTGAAATTGAACCCATGTATCACACCATCCACAAAAACTAATTACAAATGTTTAAAGATCTAAAGTTGAATAAAATTTTTGTTAAATAAACAAAGTTGAATGAAATTAAAAGATATTTATGATAAAAACTCTCCAGAAAGCAGGAATAGAAGGAACATACCTCAACATAATAAAAGCTATATATGACAAACCCACAGCAAACATTATCCTCAATGGTGAAACATTGAAAGCATTTCCTCTAAAGTTAGGAACAAGACAAGGGTGCCCACTTTCACCATTACTATTCAACATAGTTTTGGAAGTTTTGGCCACAGCAATCAGAGCAGAAAAAGAAATAAAAGGAATCCGAACTGGAAAAGAAGAAGTAAAACTCTCACTATTTGCAGATGACATGATCCTCTACATAGAAAACCCTAAAGACTCCGCCAGAAAATTACTAGAACTAATCAATGACTATAGTAAAGTTGCAGGATATAAAATCAACACACAGAAATCCCTTGCATTCCTATACCTAATA
>NW_011494956.1:2737092-2737861 GCF_000754665.1 Bison bison bison
GCTAGAATAAATAATTTCACAATTTGTATGGAAATACAAAAAACCTCGAATAGCCAAAGTGATCTTGAGAAAGAAGAATGGAACTGGAGGAATCAACCTACCTGACTTCAGGCTCTACTACAAAGCCACAGTTATCAAGACAGTATGGTACTGGCACAAAGACAGAAATATAGATCAATGGAAAAAAATAGAAAGCCCAGAGATAAATCCACGCACATATGGACACCTTATCTTTGACAAAGGAGGCAAGAATATACAATGGATTAAAGACAATCTCTTTAACCAGTGGTGCTGGGAAAACTGGTCAACCACTTGTAAAAGAATGAAACTAGAACACTTTCTAACACCATACACAAAAATAAACTCAAAATGGATTAAAGATCTAAACATAAGACCAGAAACTATAAAACTCCTAGAGGAGAACATAGGCAAAACACTCTCTGACATACATCACAGAAGGATCCTCTATGATCCACCTCCCAGAATATCGGAAATAAAAGCAAAAATAAACAAATGGGACCTAATTAACCTTAAAAGCTTCTGCACATCAAAGGAAACTATCAGCAAGGTGAAAAGACAGCCTTCAGAATGGGAGAAAATAATAGCAAATGAAGCAACTGACAAACAACTAATCTTAAAAATATACAAGCAACTCCTACAGCTCAACTCCAGAAAAATAAACGACCCAATCAAAAAATGGGCCAAAGAACTAAATAGACATTTCTCCAAAGAAGACATACAGATGGCTAACAAACACATGAAAAGATGC
>NW_011494956.1:2738020-2749785 GCF_000754665.1 Bison bison bison
AGAATGGCTGCGATCCAAAAGTCTACAAATAATAAATGTTGGAGAGGGTGTGGAGAAAAGGGAACCCTCTTACACTGTTGGTGGGAATGCAAACTAGTACAGCCACTATGGAGAACAGTGTGGAGATTCCTGAAAAAACTGGAAATAGAACTGCCTTATGATCCAGCAATCCCACTGCTGGGCATACACACTGAGGAAACCAGAAGGGAAAGAGACACGTGTACCCCAATGTTCATCGCAGCACTGTTTATAATAGCCAGGACATGGAAGCAACCTAGATGTCCATCAGCAGATGAATGGATAAGAAAGCTGTGGTACATATACACAATGGAGTATTACTCAGCCATTAAAAAGAATTCATTTGAATCAGTTCTAATGAGGTGGATGAAACTGGAGCCTATTATACAGAGTGAAGTAAGCCAGAAGGAAAAACACCAATACAGTATACTAATGCATATATATAGAATTTAGAAAGATGATAACAATAACCCTGTGTACGAGACAGCAAAAGAGACACTGATGTATGGAACAGTCTTATGGACTCTGTGGGAGAGGGAGAGGGTGGGAAGATTTGGGAGAATGGCATTGAAACATGTAAAATATCATGTATGAAACGAGATGCCAGTCCAGGTTCAATGCACGATACTGGATGCTTGGGGCTGGTGCACTGGGACGACCCAGAGGGATGGTATGGGGAGGGAGGAGGGAGGAGGGTTCAGGATGGGAAGCACATGTATACCTGTGATGGATTCATTTTGATATTTGGCAAAACTAATACAATTATGTAAAGTTTAAAAATAAAATAAAATAAAAAAGATATTTAAAAGATAATGTCAGACAATATCTTCTGACCTCAAGGTAGGAAATGCAGAGCATTAGTAACAAAGGACAAAATTAATAAATTTGAATTCTGTAAAATGAACAACTTCTGCTCCCCCAAAATACCATTAAAATGGTGAAAAAGAGTTCAGAGTAGGAGATATTTATATCACAATGAAAAGAAAAAGGCCTAAAATCCTACATAACAATAAGAAAATACAATTTTTTTAAATGAGCAAGAAATAACAGGTACTCCTCAAAAGAAAAAACTCAAATGGAAAATAAAAATATGCAAAGGGGTTTAATCAAATTAAAAATTGGAAACACCCATTAAAATTAAATGAAATACAATTATTCCACCATATTGACAAAAAGTTTTAAGTCTTTAATACTAAAAGATTTGCAATGTCTGGGAATTCTCATATATTATAATGGGAGTATAAAGTATTGATAGTATACCATGCTGGAAAACTGTTTACTGCTATCTACTCCAGTTACAGATACTAATCTTATGATTCAGAAATTCTATTCCTGGTTTTATATGTGTGTGTGTGTGCATGTGTAACAATAATTTTATAGGGAAAAATGGCCAAGGAGAAAATGCACAATGGAATATTTACATTTAAAAGGAACATGGAACTTCTGCTTCTGTTAATGGTTAAGTAATCTGGAATCACTTTTCCACTAAAAATAACTAAAAAACTAGATCTCATATTTTATAAATCTTTTAAAAACATTAAATAGCTAACAATATATTAGGCAATGACCAGCCCTAGATTCAGAGAAGTAATTCTGGTCCTTGGATTGTCTTCACCTGTAAAGTACTTGTCATGCCTAAAAGGTATGAAATTAGCTAAGCTGCTTTTTGGTGACACTGAGAACTAGAGACAATAGTTAGAATTTAGGGCTCACAAAAGGTGGATATTTTGATAAACTAACTCACACTTAGGCTGGAACTCAAAGAGTTGCACTTTAATAACTGCATTGGAAGTAAGTTAGTTCTACAATGGATTGCTGCCTAGCTTCAAGTAATTTCTGCATTACAGAATATACCAAACTCTGAATTTGGATTAAGGTGATCACATGCTGCTGCTGCTGCTGCTAAGTCGCTTCAGTCACGTCCAACTCTATGTGACCCCCATAGACGGCAGCCCACCAGGCTCCCCCGTCCTTGGGATTCTCCAGGCAAGAAAACTGGAGTGGGAAGCCATTTCCTTCTCCGTGCATGAAAGTGAAAAGTGAAAGTGAAGTCCCCAGTCATGTCCAACTTTTAGCAACCCCAAGGACTGCAGCCTACGAGGCTCTTCCATCCTAGTACTCCCAAATGCAAGAAAAAGCAAAGAAAATCCTTTCTGGAGGAAGATATAAACCAGAACTATTTTCTACAAATAGATTTTCAAATACAATGACCAACACAAAATTGAAGATAATCAGACACATGTGAAGCCATAAAACTATTGGATTGGCATACCTATTGTTCTTGTCATCTGTAAAACTAAAGGGAAACTCAATGAAAAAAAGATTATAAAAGTGGATCATAAGTCTTTCTGGTAGCTTGATTTATTCCAAAAAGTTCAATACTATTGTCAAGAAAACCACAAAGAATAGCATCCAAAGTCTCCAGACAGAATACTTAGTGGCTTCAAATAATGGTCTGTTTTTCAGTTATGTATCCACATTAAATAAGTTTGAAATATATCATTATCATTACATTTCCATCATAAAAACCTTCAGTCTTTGTTTCCAAGTAAAATCAAGCTTCAATTGAGAACATATAGTTTTCCAGCTGAAACAAGAACTTTTCCTTTACATTTCAAAGAAACTACAATGAAATCAAAAGTTCACATGAAGAGGACATCCCTGGTGGTCCAGTGGCTAAGATTCCAAGCTCCCAATGCAAGGGGCCCAGGTTCAATCTCTGGTTAGGGAACTAGATCCCACATGCTGCAGTTAAAGATCCTGAATGATCCTGCATGCTGCAAATAAAAGAGATCCTGCATACTGCAACTAGCAACTAAGACCCAGCACAGCCAAATCAATTTTGTTTTTAAGTTCACAAGAATATTCTATATATAATTGAAATCAATAGTTGCTTAATAAAAGCTTTACAGAATCATATTTTCCCCTTCACTTTAAAAGATAATAAGATATATATACTTAGCATGGAATTAATTAGCAGTTATGATTCTATGGTTAATATTACTTGTGATTTTAGCTAAAGTGTAATTACAATTCATTTTACTTTATAAGGACTTCCCTGGTGGCTCAGAAGTTAAGAATTCACCTTCAATGCAAGAGACTCAGGTTCAATCTCTGGGTCAATAACCCATGGAGAAGGGAATGGCAACCCACTCCAATATTCTTGCCTGGAGAATTCCATGGACAGAGGAGTCTGGTAAGCCTCAGTCCATAGGGTCTCAAAGAGTTGGACAGGACTGAGCAATTAACACTTTCACACTTCCACTTTATAAGTTATATTATGATCTATGGAAATAGCACATAAAGTAAAACCGTTTATAAGTTTCCACAGTACGCTATTTTATTAAAAAAAAAAAAAAAAGGAATAAAGAGGGAAAGAGAGACAGAGATCAAAAGAGCCCTGATAGTTTATTCTCTAAAAGCGACTGTAACTAAAAGAAAGTCATTCCTTAGACAAGAAGCTGACCCAATTTCAACTTTTGTTAATTTAGCCCATTCAAATTACATGTCAATTAATCAACTGAGTTTTTACAAATCATTAAAAAATTTTTGCTAGTTAACTAACAAATGCCAATAAGAGGAATCACTGATTAAGAAAGTACTGAAGTCCTAACATGTTTATATCATTCCACTCATATGACAGTAAACTTCCTTCCAACTCAAGGTCTTTGTTTATAAAGGCCTGTTGTTTTAGTCCCACCATTAAAGTTTCTATGTTACCTTATTTTCATGCAAAGCTCACTGTCTTTACACCAAGGATATATCCCAAATAATGCAATCCATTTATTAATAGAAAGAAGTACTATGGTATAAATAGAGTAATGTACATTAAAACTTTCTAAATTTTTTCATAAGCTACTATGTAAAAGTTTTATTTCCTCATGGGAAACTACCTTAAACTGACTAATTTTCATTTTGGAGTAGAATTTCTCAATAAATTTAGCAGTAAAATAAAAAAGCACCCCACTCCAGTACTCTTGCCTCGAAAATCTCATGGATGGAGGAGCCTGGTAGGCTGCAATCCATGGGGTCGGTCAGAGTCGGACACAACTGAGCAACTTCATTTTCACTTTTCACTTTGATGCATTGGAGAAGGAAATGGCAACCCACTCCAGTATTCTTGCTTGGAGAATCCCAGGGACAGGGGAACCTGGTGGACTGCCATCTATGGCATCACACAGAGTCGGACACGACTAAAGTGACTTAGCAGGAGCAGCAGCAGCAAAATAAAAAAGATAAAGAGAGATCTAAGAGTTAATTAAATATATCTTTGTTTCTTTTTTCCTAAAAAAGAAATTTATCTAGCATAGCTAAACTCAGAATTCTTTGTCTACTCATGAAAATTTTTATAATTTACAACTTAGAAGTGAATTGCATTCATGTTGAATGATAGCTACTGTTACGCTGCATTGTAGGTTTCATTTAGTCACATGATGAAATAATTTAAGGAAAGAATTTGGGAATTATGATGCTACTTTCTGCTATGTTTAGGCATTTCTTTTTTCCCCCACAGTGTTAATAATAAAGATAATAAAAAAGTGTTTAATTTTGAAGCTTGTGGAGATATAACTACTGAAAGATCTTGAGCTCAAAATGAGGGAAATTCACCACAACTTTCATTTTGCTACAACTTGTTCATAGATTCCTGTAATTTATTACTATGATCCCTGTTTTAAAACAAGCAGTCAGTCAGAGACAACCTCTATTTATAACTTTATTTATCATATAAGGATCCTTCAAAAACTAAATTCAATACATCAATAACTCAAAATATTTACCCTTTTGTTTATGAAAAGTAAATTCCCAAGATAAAAGTATGAGTAAACAATCTGAAAAATAAAGTACTTTGCTTTCAATATGAATAGATCTTTACTGAGGGAGGACACTGTAGTAATGAAAACATAATTGTATCTGTTACTTTAGGAAATGAAACAAAGCAATAAACTAAATTTCATCAGAGGTAAAGCAAAAAAAAAAAAAAATTCTAGTTGTAGTCTATTAGTTTCCCATACAACACTATCTGTACTTAAATCATTACCTGAACAAATGCCATACAAGTAGCAATGTTTGCAACTTAACTTACCTTTTACATCACTTGAGAGTTGGATGTAATTTTTTAAATCCTATGCAAATTTTATAAATCAAATAGCTTGCCTAATCAACATTCCCATGGAAACACTGACAGCTAGGGAGTGTAGGTTGGAGGGGGGACAGATGTAGTGAGAGGAAATGAAGTGTCTTAATTTTGTTGAAATTTAATTTTGTTAATGTAGAAAATAAAGTAAGTGTATATATATATATGTATATATATATATAAAACATTTAAGAAGGTTTTCTTTTACAAAATTAAAATAAGTTTTATGGATTTTAAAATATGTATCATTATACAGTTCAAACACAAAAGTATGACAAAGATATTAAACATTACCTATGGTCCCATTACCAAAGAAGATTCACCCAACATTTTGGGGAACATGATCCTAAACATCCAGCGATACATACAAATGTAATTTTAATTGGCTTAATCTAAATGCTGCATTTAATACACATAACTCACACAAAAACATTTTGTAGAGGGTTTTTCTCATCAATAAATATAAATATACAATATCATTTTTAGTAATCAAAGCTTTCTGGTACATGAATACACAACAATTTATTTGACTATTAATGGATATTTGTTATTTTTCACCAACTATGGTGTTGCTGTTAAATCATTTTTGTATACATGTCTGGTCATTTCCTGAGAATAAATTTCAACAAGTGAATTTGCTAGATCAAATTGTGCACAAAAGTTAAATTTTATATAGATTGTCAGAAAGATTGCACTAATTTATGCACTCTGCTGCTCTGGAGAGTACACATGCTAATTACAATATTGGGTTGGTTTCTGCCATACATCAACATGTGTATACATATATCCCCTCCCTTTGAACCTCCATCCCAACTCCCACCCCATCCACTCCTCTAGGTTATCACAGAGCTCCAATTTGAGTTCCCTGAGTCATACAGCTATTCCCGCTATCTATTTTACATATGGTAGTGTATGTTTCCATGCTACTCCCTCTACTCGTCCCGCCCTCTCCTTCTTACCTCCCCACCCATGTCCATAAGTCCATTCTCTATGTCTGTGTCTCCACTGCTGCCCTGAAAACAGGTTCATTAGTATCATCTTTCTAGATTCCATATATATGTGTTAATACCCAATATTTTTTTCATATTTTGCTTTATCCTTGTCAATCCCAGATCTTTAAAATATCTACCTTAATGTTCTTCTCTAGAACTAATGGTCAACATCTTTTATTAATTTTATTTTTTCTTTTATAAAAAAGTTAATCATCTTTTCATATGCATACTATCCATCTGCATTTCTTCACCTGAAGTCCTAAAATGAACTTCTTGGTGCACATCTTGCCTAGGCAATTCTGATATTTAATTTTTTAAAAATCCTACAGAAATGGCACACAAATCTGCCCTTAATGGAATAACACATCTGTATTGCCAGTGAAACATATGGCTAGACCATAGCTGCATCTGACTGCTCTACAAACTCTGTTTTGAACCAGTTACTTACAAATTAGCTTATTTCATTTACACTTCTTCACCACTAACTTGACAGGCAATTTTTAAAGAGAAGAAATGTGTGACTCTATTTTCAAGTTGTTGGTTTTTTGGTTTTCTTTTTGAAGTATTTCACAATTGAAGCATCTCCCCCCGTATTTCTTTACAGGACTTTAACTACATTTTCATTTACAATGTCATAGAGTTAACTCTTGTGTAAGTTTCTTGCTTTCATGAGTACTATTATAGCCAACATGACAGTGTCTCCAAAGCCACACTGATGTCTTTTCATCTATCTCAAGCTGGAGCCAGAGACATCAAAAAGAGATATATTCTCTTCATGCCATCTGGGCAATCTTTAGCAGTGCTCACCCTCACCTAGCTATGTGCACTTCTGGGAATTCTAAAAACCTCTTTCCTCCCTAGCACAGATGTTCTCTTGCTTCAAGACCTGAAATAACAGTGTACTGGTCATTCTCTGATGCTTCCCAGGTGGCACTAGTGGTAAAGAACAAGCCTACCAATGCAGGAGACATAGGAGATGCAGGTTAGATCCCTGGATCAGGAGGATCCCCTGGAGGAGGGCATGGTAACCCACTCCAGTATTCTTGCCCAGAGAATCCCATGGATAGAGGAGCCTGACGGGCTACAGTAGTCCTTAGGGTTGCAAAGAGTCGAACACGACTGAAGCAACCTAGCACGCACATACATAGTCACTCTCCAGATCAGGTCCCGATAGTTTCTGGATGTCTTCTACTTAACTAATACATAGAATTTTTTATATACCTTTTAAATGGTAACAACTATTTATAGTTAGGTTTTTTTAACTACTAACTTCATCTGTTTTAGCTTCAACCATTTAAAAACAATTCTGCCTCATCCGAGAAGTGAACAAAGTGAGCGCATCCCCCTGGGGCAGAGCCCTGCACAACTTCTGTTATTAGGCTCCCTCTTCCTACATCAGACAGTAGAAGCCAGACTCTCAGCCTCTTCTCTACATTTCCAAAGATAATGCTTCTGGAAAGCCCTGAGAAAATCAGAATTCACAGAGGAAAATCCCATTCGCCTGCTATTGTTGTTTGTGTCAGTACCTTAAGGCTCTAACCCTGGGCTCAATTGCCTCCTGGGGATCCTTTGTTACAGGGGGGAAAAAACATGTAGAATAGTCTTCTCAGTTTCCAAAATCCCATTTTAACTAGAACATGCCTGTTTTAGCAGACATCTCTTTCTGAAACAAAGCAAATGCTATTTCAAAGTTTGCCTCCTGTTCACCTCCCTTATGAAAAGAGAGGAAAAAAGATTCACTTATTGTATATATTCTGTTAAAATGTAGTGTTTAAAATCCATACCCTTTTTTTGTTGGCCTTGTCTGTATACTTATATTGAGGTAAATATCTAACTTGATTGGATTTATCATACTATCAATTTGGAAAGCTAAAGTACAATTGAGGAGTGTATATTAAGGATTCTACTTTTTTTCATTGCCAGGAAGAGAAATCTTACATGGAAAATAAGTTGGATAATAAAATTGTGCATAAGTAATTTCCCTCAAGACAGAAATAAACTTTAAAAATTGATTACATAACTAAAATCAACTTAAATATAAAAATCAATTAACTTGGACTTTTCACTGAATTGTCTGGCTGCTTCATGAGAAATGATGCCCTAGAGAAACGAGCAAAGAATAATCTTTTTTTTTTTTAATAGTATGAAAAAAGCTTGATTTCTGAGTTCTTACTTCCAAGAACTGAATGTTCATTTTGACTTTATAGAATGCTGTACTGGGTCTGTTTATTCATGTGACTGAGTTTAATTGCTAATTCAGTGTTGTTCCTGGGGTACTTTAAATTCAGTAATGAAGACTCACATAATGAAGTATTATGTAGACTAATTAATGAATATATAATGCCACATAATGCCACATAAAGTTATTGCAAATGCCAACTGCTATCATCATACATGTCAGACTTAATTTTGTTTCTGAATCCACTGAGCTGGGTCCCTGATTTCTATCTCCACTACTTCATTTGATATGGCAACCACCTCCAGTTCTTCCCTAGTTGCTCAGCATAGGAACATTTTATTTAGCAGAAAATCAGAAAGACAAACTAGATTTTAAATCAGGAAAATCATATATTTCATTTCAATGACGGTTCTACCATTTACACACTCTCTGATTTTGCCTAATCCATTTGAAAATCAGTGTCATGAGTTTTTAATGAGAACCATAATATTCTTCTACTCAATACATATTATCTGAGTGTATGTCACAGTTTCACTCCTGCTCTAGGCACTGGGGGATACAACACAGCATAGTCCCTCTTTCAATAAGGAATCAAGTGACTGAGACTAATCTTGACAGATATGCACAATATTTGCATCCATATGGGCTTGTTCCCTCAAATCTGAGGAGTAAGGAGTGTTACTTAAGTACAATTTAGTTTCATTGACTTGGAAGTATTTTCTTTCCAGATATCTATCTCTTACCAAGCCTGGCCATTAAGTGAGTTCTGATACATCCAAAATGTGACTCTACCCTCCAAGTACACAACTGCATCATAAATCATTCAGATACGTGTCAGAAGCTCTGAATGGAATTTCAGAGAAGAAATTTAGAACTGTCCAGAGCCAATGGTACTATCAAACTATGTGCTAGATATTATGCCAGTTTCTCTATAAACAATATGAAATTTAATCTTCCCCACAATGTTATGAGTTGATCCTTTACTATGCTGCCATGGTAAATGGTTCTTGTCTTCAACATAGCACTTAATATACACTGTGAAGAGAAGTGTTAGTCACTCGGTCACACCCGACTCTTTGTGACTCCCTGGACTGTAGCTGCCAGGCTCCTCTGTCCATGGGATTTTCCAGGCAAGAATACTGGAGTGGGTTGCCATTCCCTTCTCCAGGAGATCTTCCTAACCCAGCAACTGAACTTGGGGCTCCTGTATTACAGGCAGATTCTTTACTGTCTGAAGAATTCTTTACTGAATTAAAGATTTTACTTTTCCACCTGAGAAGTCCCTACTTCCCATTAAATTCCTTGAAACAGGAGCTGTGTTGCATGCACTGTTGCATCCCCAGCATCTAGAGAAGGGGGAAGGAACATGACATATCATCTGCAAATAGTTGTTGAATGAAAGAATACTATGATCCTCATTTAAAAACTCATGATGCTGAGTTTCAAATATGTTAAGTTCAGTCACTCAGTCACGTCTGACTCTCTGCAACCCCATGAATCAAAGCATGCCAGGCCTCCCTGTCCATCACGAACTCCCGGAGTTCACTCAAACTCACATCCATAGAGTCAGTGATACCATTCAGCCATCTCATCCTCTGTCATCCCCTTCTCCTCCTGCCCCCAATCCCTCCCAACATCAGGGTCTTTTCCAATGAGTCAACTCTTCGCATGAGGTGACCAAAGTATTGGAGTTTCAGCTTTAGCATCATTCCTTCCAATGAACACTCAGGACTGATCTTTAGGATGGACTGGTTGGATCTCCTTGCAGTCCAAGGAACTCTAAAGAGTTTTCTCCAACACCACAGTTCAAAAGCATCAATTCTTTGGCACTCAGCTTTCTTCACAGTCCAACTCTCACATCCATACATGACCACTGGAAAAACCATAGCCTTGACTAGACGGACCTTTGTTGGCAAAGTAATATCTCTGCTTTTCAATATGCTATCTAGGTTGGTCATAACTTTCCTTCCAAGGAGTAAGTGTCTTTTAAATTCATGGCTGCAGTCACCATCTGCAGTGATTTTGGAGCCCCCAAAAATAAAGTCAGCCACTGTTTCCACAGTTTCCCCATCTATTTGCCATGAAGTGATGGGACCAGATGCCATGATCTTCATTTTCTGAATGTTGAGCTTTAAGCCAACTTTTTAACTCTCCTCTTTCACTTTCATCAAGAGGCTTTTTAGTTCCTCTTCACTTTCTGCCATAAGGGTGGTGTCATCTGCATATCTGAGGTTATTGATATTTCTCCCGGCAATCTTGATTCCAGCTTGTGCTTCATCCAGCCCAGCATTTCTCATGATGTACTCTGCATAGAAGTTAAATAAGCAGGGTGACAATATACAGACTTGACGTACTCCTTTTCCTATTTGGAACCAGTTCCATGTCCAGTTCTAACTGTTGCTTCCTGACCTGCATATAGGTTTCTCAAGAGGCAGTTCAGGTGGTCTGGTATTCCCATCTCTTTCAGAATTTTCCACAGTTTATTGTGATCCACACAGTGAAAGGCTTTGGCATAGTCCATAAAGCAGAAATAGATGTTTTTTTGGAACTCTCTTGCTTTTTCGATGATCCAGCAGATGTTGGCAATTTGATCTTTGGTTCCTCTGGCCTTTTCTAAAACCATGTGGAAAGCTTGAACATGTGGAAGTTCACAGTTGGAGAAAGCTGACAAAATATGGTCCACTGGAGAAGGGAATGGCAAATCACTTCAGTATTCTTGCCTTGAGAACCCCATGAATAGTATGAAAAGGCAAAATGATAGTACACTGAAAGGAGAACTCCCCAGGTAAGGAGGTGCCCAATATGCTACTGGAGATCAGTGGAAAAATAACTCCAGAAAGAATGAAGGGATGGAGCCAAAGCAAAAACAATACTCAGTTGTGGATGTGACTGGTGATAGAAGCAAGGTCCAATGCTGTAGAGAGATATACTGCATAGAAAACTGGAATGTCAGGTCCATGAATCAAGGCAAATTGGAAGTGGTCAAACAGGAAATGGCAACAGTGAATGTCGACATTCTAGGAATCAGCGAACTAAAATGGACTGGAATGGGTGAATTTAACTCAGATGATCATTATATCTACTATTGGGAAATAGATGGAGAAACAGTGGAAACAGTGTCAGACTTTATTTTTCTGGGCTCCAAAATCACTGCAGATGGTGACTGCAGCCATGAAATTAAAAGATGCTTACTCCTTGGAAGGAAAGTTATGACCAACCTAGATAGCATGTTCAAAAGCAGAGATATTACTTTGCCAACAAGGTTCGTCTAGTCAAGGCTATGGTTTTTCCTGCGGTCATGTATGGATGTGAGAGTTGGACTGTGCAGAAGGCTGAGCGCTGAAGAATTGATGCATTTGAACTGTGGTGTTGGAGAAGACTCTTGAGAGTTCCTTGGACTGCAAGGAGATCCAACCAGTCCATTCTGAAGGAGATCAGCCCT
>NW_011494956.1:2749885-2774715 GCF_000754665.1 Bison bison bison
TGGGAGTTGGTGATGGACAGGGAGGCCTGGCGTGCTGCGATTCATGGGGTTGCAAAGAGTCAGACACGACTGAGCGACTGATCTGATCTGATCTGATCTGTGGACAGGAATCCCTTAGAAGAAATGGAGTAGCCCATCATGGTCAACAAAAGAGTCCGAAATGCAGTACTTGGATGCAGTCTCAAAAATGACAGAATGATCTGTTCATTTCTAAGGCAAACCATTCAATATCACAGTAATCCAAGTCTATGCCCCAACCAGTAACGCTGAAGAAGCTGAAGTTGAATGGTTCTATGAAGACCTACAAGACCTTTTAGAACTAACACCCAAAAAAGATGTCCTTTTCATTACAGCAGACTGGAATGCAAAAATAGGAAGTCAAGAAACACCTGGAGTAACAGGCAAATTTGGCCTTGGAATACAGAATGAAGCAGGGCAAGGGCTAATAGAGTTTTGCCAAGAGAACACACTGGCCATAAAAAAGACTCTCTTCCAACAACACAAAAGAAGACTCTACACATGGACATCACTAGATGGTCAATACTGAAATCAGATCGATTATATTCTTTGCAGCCAAAGATGGAGAAGCTCTCTACAGTCAGCAAAAACAAGACTGGGAGCTGATTGTGGCTCAGATCATGAACTCCTTATTGCCAAATTCAGACTTAAATTGAAGAAAGTGGGGAAAACCACTAGACCATTCAGGTATGACCTAAATCAAATCCCTTATGATTATACAGTGGAAGTGAGAAATAGATTTAAGGGACTAGATCTGATAGATAGAGTGCCTGATGAATTATGGATGGAGGTTTGTGACACTGTACAGGAGACAGGTATCAAGACCATCCCCATGGAAAAGAAATGCAAAAAAACAACATGGCTGTCTGAGGAGACCTTACATATAGCTGTGAAAAGAAGAGAAGTGAAAAGCAAAGGAGAAAAGGAAAGATATAAGCATCTGAATGCAGAGTTCCAAAGAATAGTAAGGAGAGGTAAGAAAGCCTTCCTCAGCGATCAGTGCAAAACAACAGAATGGGAAAGACTAGAGATCTCTTCAAGAAAATTAGAGATACCAAGGGAACATTTCATTCAACGATGGGCTTGATAAAGGACAGAAATGGTGTGGACCTGAGAGAAGCAGGAGATATTAAGAAGAGGTGGCAAGAATACACAGAAAAACTATTCAAAAAATATCTTCACAACCCAGATAATCACAATGGTGTGATCACTCACCTAGAGCCAGACATCCTGGAATGTGACATCAAGTGGGCCTTAGAAAGCATCACTAAGAACAAAGCTAATGGAGGCGATGGAATTCCAGTTGAGCTATTTCAAATCCTGGAAGGTGACGCTGTGAAAGTGCTGCACTCAATATGCCAGCAAATTTGGAAAACTCAGCAGTGGCCACAGGACTGGAAAAGGTCAAATATGTTAGGTATGATCAAAGAGTTAGTACATGGTAGAAAGAAAGAAAGAAGGAGCTAGTCGCTTCCAACTCTTCACAAACCCATGTACTATAGCCCAGCGGGCTCCTCTGTCCATGGGATTTCCCAGGCAAGAATACTGGAGTGGGGTGCCTTTCCTTTCTTCGGGGGATCCTCCTGACCCAAGGATTGAACCCAGGTCTCCTGCATTGTAGACTGATTATTTACTGTGTAAGCCACCAGGGAAGCCCTGGTAAATAGCAGAACTATCACTTAAATTAAATATCTGGGTTACTTTTTCCTTATTCAAGATCCATCTTGTCTCTGCTATCTACTAAACAGAGGTTTCTGTAGTAGAAGTTATGCTAGACCCGTGGACCACTGATATAAACTAATCAAAGTAGTGAAAACAGAATTAGTTATTGAGTATTATGGCTAATTCAATAATGAGGATTCCATTTAGGGTGCAACCAACACTCTCCTATATTGCTATAGGTACAATAGGTAAAATGGTACAACTCCTCTGGAAAACATTTGGCAGTTTCTTATAAAGTTAAGTAGACACTTACCTCATGACCTAGCAATGCCACTCATATTTTCTCAGATGAAATGAAAACCTGCATTTATTTAAAAACCTGAACATGAATGTTTATACCAATTCTGTTCACAATCACCAAAAACTGAAACAACCCAAATATTCTTCGGTTGCACAATGGTTAAACAAACTGAGCTATATCCCTACAATGGAATACCACTCAGGAATAAAAAGGAACAATCTACTAAAAACATACAACAACATGGGCAGATCTCAAAGGCACTATACAATATGAAAGAAGTCAAACTCAAAAGGCTACATACATATAGCTCCTTTTATATGACATTCTGGAAGAGAGAATATGACAGAAGAGGTAACCAGAAAGAAATCATCAGGGCCAGAGTTGGGGGGGTGGGTTGACTATAACTTAGTATAAGAAAATTTGGGGGAGTGGTAGAACCATATATTGCTTATGATGATGGTTATGTGATTGTATACATTTGCTGGTTATCACAGTACTGTACAAAAAGAAAGGTCCATTTTACTGTACTTCTTAACTTAAAAAGAGCAAAAAGTCAAGAGAAGCAAAAAATAATAATTAGGTGCACAATTACCATAAAACCCAGCAATTTCACTCCTAGGTATTTACCCAAGAAAAACAAATATCTATGTCCCCAAAACACTGTTATAAGGAATGTTTAGAAGAATTAAAAATAATAAAATTGGGCCAGGGAGAGAAGGAAGATAGGGTTGGTATCTAATTCTCATTTCTCATATGGGGAGACAATTGATATTGCAAGCTGATAAATCAAGAAATCATAGGTACTTGCACATTATTTGATATTAATAGAGCTAAATAAAAGAAGAGCTTAAACAGAAGCAATTAAAATTGTTTCCTCTAGGGAATGAGATTGAAGCCAGGGAAGGGTGGGGCAGAAAACAAGTACCTTTTTATTATGTATTCTTTTTTTTTAAGTTAAAATTAGTTTTTTGAGTTTTATTAAAAACAATTGACATATATCACAGTATAAGGAGGATATCACAGTGGTTCAACTTACATATATGTATTCTTTATTATTTGATTTTCTCATCTGGTCAATATGTCACTTCACTTAAAAATCTTAAAGTTAAGAAAATTTAATATGTTTCTCAAGGGTATCATCAAATTAGTACTTTTTTCAAGCTAAATCTCATCAGTAAACCAAATCTGATGATTTTTTTTTTAATAAGTAAAATCATACATATTAGATTTTCCCCTGAACCTGAGAAATATATTGGAAATCACAATTATTTATGAGTGTCTCCGTGCATTTAAACTTGTACTAGGCACCATAGAGTGGAGAAATGATAAGAGTCAGAGGTAATCCCTTCAAGAGGCTCACTTTCTGGAAAACAAAACATTTTAAGCAATTTTAAGAATGCTTGCCAAGCAGCATTCTCAACCAAGGTGATTGATGTCAATGAAGAACAAACTTCCTCTTAACCTGGAAGGTTGATAAGGCAAGTTTCTTTTCCCATCCAAACAAGCCAAGACCAGAAGAGAAAGAAAATAGTTTCCAGGTGAGAATACTCTTAGGGAGTTTTATATGACACAAAGGAAAGCAGAACACATTTATTTTCCATTCCTCCCAGCTGTTCTAATGTTATAAAGTGCTGCTGTCCTACCCATATACATCTGCTTACAGAATGGCATCTGCAGATGATTGCCTCCAGGTGTGTGCCTGAAGGAAGATCCTGAAAGTCAATGCAAACTGGAACCTGGCCTCCGGAGCAGATGCTGGTCTGCAGAAACCTGCAGACCTGTGCAGATATATTTTGAGAAATAAAGTTGAAATCAAGTTTTGAAAACCAGAGAGGACATAAATTAAGAACTTGGGAAATTATTTTTAGGACATTTTATATATACATATTGAGAACATTTTTTTTGTATAAAGCTGCTGTGTGGCTCATAAATAAAACCAGTGGGTTCTCACGGGAAGGAAATCCAAAAAGAGGGTCTATATATGTACAGAGAGCTGATTCACTTTGCTGTACAGTAGAAAGTAACACAACATTGTAAAGCAACTATATTCCAATAAAAATAAATCTACAAAACAATGACAACAACAAAAAAATCTTGGGGTTCTATTTTTTTTCTCAAAGATGAAACAGTCTGCCATTTATGCCAGACATTTTCTATTTGCTATGACACCTTGTCTGGATGCAAAGAACTTAAGAAATTCCAAAGAAGCAAAATCCTTCCAAGATGAAGCAACTACAGAAAATTCAAAGACTGAATGATAGGGATCACGACAAAGTATTTTCCAGTAGGGTATCCTTAATTAAAAAAGAAAAAACTTGTTAAAAATAGGAAGAAATATACAAATATCATATTTACAAACACCTGAGTCAGTTTATTTCTTGAAAAATATTTCTCCAAAGAGCATTCTTGAAATGGCCCAGATTTAGCTGGAGAGAAGTGGAAAAGATGATTAAGTTTTCTATTAAACAGATGAATGACAATTTATTTGTGTATCCTGGTTGTCCCCATGAGGGTGCTCTTGTACTATCGTTCTGTTCTGTAACATGTTCTAGAAGAGTTAATTAATCAAAAATCACAGTGGTAGTCAAATCCTTTGTTGCAGAATATTAATTATATGTATATATACTCATGGCCATGCACATTTTTTTAAAGAATGATAGCAAGCTACCAGAAAAGAAAACAGATATGTTTCTGGTTCTATGCTTCTTCCCTTACAGGCTTTAAGGTATTTTGAATATTCAGTTCCAGATACTATTTGTTCTTTCATTTATTTATTTATTGTTGAGTGTGAATTTTGCTAGTTAGTAGCAGGAAAAAAATTCAAAACAAAACAGAGGCTGACCCTGACCTCAAAAATCTTAGGATCAGGGACTTCATTGGTGGTCACGTGGTTAAGACTCCATGCTCCCAATGCAGGGGGCCCAGGTTCAATACCTGATCAGGGAACTAGATCCCACATGTTGCAATTAAAGATTCCATGTTGCCACAAATAAGACCTGTCACAGCCAAATAAATAAATAAAAATATTTAAAAATTTTAGGATCAGAATAGAGATGACAAAACATGTAGAAAATCCACAATGGGGGAAGGAGAGAATGCGGCAAATGGAGAAAGTCGCATAGACTCATATACACCACCATGTGTGAAATATATAGCTGATGAGAAGCTGTATAACACAGAGAGCCCAGCCAGGCACTCTGTAATGTTCTAGAGGAGTGGGGGCGGGAGGCAAAAAGGAGGCTCAAGAGGGAGGCGATACATATAATTACAGGTGATTTGCATTGTTGTATGGCAGAAACCACCACAACATTGTAAAACAATTGTCTTCCAATAAAAAGGAAATTAAAAAAAAAAAAAAGAAAACTCACAATGTAAGTTAAAGTACAAATAAAAAAGATTCTGATGAAATATTAAAGGATAATGACTGGAGATGTTATTTCCAGTTAGAAGAAGCCACAGGTATCACAGAGAAGGTATCATTTAGCCTAGATCTTAAACATGGGTGGGATCTGGGAAGATGAATGAGGAATGACATGATATAATAGAAGAATAACATGATATACAGAAGGAAAAAGTTTGATATATAATTCCAAGTTTTGTTTTATTTGCAAAACTAAAATAAGCAGAAATAGTACAATACCATAATCTACATGATAATCATTGGCACAAGAAATAACTCACATAAATGTTCTCTGAAGTCTAATTTGTTTAATTGAAAGAGCAGTTTGCTTATATGCAGCATTATATTAGTTGCTGTGGTTTAGTCACCAAGTTATGCCCGACTCTTCTGTGACCCCATGGACTGTAGCCACCAGGCTCCTCTGTACATGGTGATTCTATAGGCAAGAACACTGGAGTGAGTTGCCCTGCCCTTCTCCAGAGGATCTTCCTGACCCAGGGATCTAAACCATGTCTCCTGCACTGGCAAACAGATTCTGTATCACTGAGCCACCAGGGAAGCCCACATTATGTTAGAGGTCCTGCTGCTGCTGCTGCTAAGTCGCTTCAATCGTGTCCGACTCTGTGCGACACCAGGCTCCGCCGTCCCTGGGATTCTCCAGGCAAGAACACCGGAGTGGGTTGCCATTTCCTTCTCCAATGCATGAAAGTGAAAAGTGAAAGTGAAGTCACTCAGTCGTGTCCAACCCGCAGCGACCCCATGGACTGCAGCCTACCAGGCTTCTGCGTCCATGGGATTTTCCAGACAAGAGTACTGGAGTGGGGTGTCATTGCCTTCTCCTAGCTAACATAATAAGAGAAGAAATAAGGGCTGTGAGATTAAAAGAAAAATAAGAGAGTCATTATTCACAACTGATATAATCTTCCATCTGGAAAATGCAAAAGTAACTACAGAATAACATACAAAAATTAATAATGTCTTTTATAATAGCAAAAACTAAAGAGCAGGAGTAATAAAATTTGGAGTAGTTCTAATAATTCAAATATGTTAAGTACTATATTCTAGGCTTGTATTATCTCAATCACTCTTCACAACAACTGTATTTAAAAAAGTGCTATTATCATTCCCAAATTAGAGCTAAATAAATGGAGACATACACAGTAGGTAGTAGAGCCACGATTTGAACTCAGGCATTTGGATTGGGAATCCGGACTTCTTAACCCCTATCTACTCTGCACTAAGGGAAAATTCTACTAACAATACTGGCATAATCCATAATGTTGTCAAGAAAAAATCTAACAAAAGAAGAATGAGGCCTGTACAGAAAAAATTATCCAATTTTAAGGAAAGAAAAGTGAAAATGTTAGTTGCTCAGTCATGTCTGAATCTTTGTGACCCCATGGACTGTAGCCCACCAGCTTCTCTGTCCATAGGATTCTCCACACAAGAATAATGGAGTGGGTAGCCACTCCCTTCTCCAGGGGATCTTTCTGACCCAGGGAATAAACCTGGGTCTTCTTGCCTGGAGAATCCCAGGGACAGGTGAGCCTGGTGGGCTGCCGTCTCTGGGGTCGCACAGAGTTGGACACGACTGAAACGACTTAGCAGCAGCAGCAGCAGTCTGCATTTGCAGACAGATTCTTTACCATTCGAGCCACCAGGGAAGCCCCAAGGAAGGACATTAGAAAGCCTTTAAAAACTGGAGAGATATACAATGTTCAGAGTTGAAGAGACTCAATAGCATGAAGATGTTATTCTCCATAAATGATTTAGGGATTCAGTGCAAATCCCATCAAGACACTAAGTTTTAACTTCAGAAAGCGAAAGTCTCTCAGTCATGTCCAACTCTTTGCGACCCCATGGACATGGAATTCTCCAGGCCAGAACACTGGAGTGGGTAACCATTCCCTTCTCTAGGAGATCTTCCCAACCCAGGGATTGAACACAGGTCTCCTGCATTGCAAGCAAGTTCTTTACCAGCTGAGCTATCAGGGAATCCTAAAATTCATATGAAAAGCAAACAGCCAAGAATGGCCAATACAAAAAGGTAGAACTCCCTCAAATACATACTGAGATGTAATATAACAATACAACATTAGTTACAATGATGTGGCATTTGTGCACACAAAACCCAATAGATCAATTAAATTAGACCAAGAGGTCAAAAACAACCCACTCTGGGAATTTGGCATATAGCATTACAATGCAATGAATTAAAGGATGTTCTACTCAAGGATAAAGGCCAGAAAAATTGGTTATCCATATGGGATAAAATAAAATAAGAAATCTTAACACACTTTATACACCAAAATAAGTTCCAGATGGAAAAGACAAATGGTTATGAACCTCCTGCATTGGAAAAGAAAAAAAATATGGTGAAAAGTTTTATGACCTCATGATATGTTTTAAAGTTTCTTTAAATAAAATATATTAGAAAAGATCAATAAATGTGTCTGCTTTAAAACTAAAATACCTATGGGGAGGGATGGATTTGGGAGTTTGGAGTTAGCAGACGCAAACTATTATAAACTGTAAGAATGGATAAACAACAAACTCCTAGTGTACAGCACAGGGAATTATATTCAATATCCTATATTAAACTATGATGGAAAAGTATATGTATATATGTCTGTGTGTGTGTGTGTGTGTGTGTGTGTAGCTTAATCCCTTTGCTGTACATCAGAAACTAATACAACTTTGTGAATCAACTACACTTCAATACAATGAGAAAAAAGAAAAAAAATTAAAATACCTTTACAAAAAGGCACTATAAACATTTATAGACAAATGAGATAGGAAGAGAATGTGGCAATGTGTGTAACTTATGGGTTTTTTAGGAGGAAAATGGGCAAAGGGTGTGAATAGGTAATTTACAGAAGAGAAACCTCACAGACAAATAAACCTGTATTACTTTGCTCCATCTCACTAGAAATCAGAGAAATGCAAATATAAATTAAAATAACAATGAGTTAGGATTTTATACATAAGTTCACCAGATGTAGAAGGACACACAGACATAGACACATAGTACCAAATCATTTATGCAAATTTTAATCATGAAAAACAATACACCGTTTTGTTTACAGGTTATACTTTTAAATGTATTAAAAGCACAACACTGGAGTAAACATACCAATATCAGAACAGTGGTTGCATATGAGGAGGAAAGGAAGCAACAGAAATCAAAGAAAGTAAAAAGGAAATTTTAGCTGCTTCTAAAAATGATCTGAAGCAAATATGGCAAACTGTCAACAACTGTTACATCAGTAGGCTGGCTACATGCATGTTTGTTACATTATTTCCATACTGTTTTCTGTAGCTTTGAAGATTTTTAAAGTATTTTTTAAATTCAATGAAGATTTTTCAAAATCACTATGCTGCTGCTGCTGCTGCTAAGTCATTTCAGTCGCGTCCAACTCTGTGCGACCTCATAGACGGCAGCCCACCAGGCTCCCCCGTCCCTGGGATTCTCCAGGCAAGAACACTGGAGTGGGTTGCCATTTCCTTCTCCAATGCATGAAAGTGAAGAGTGAAAGTGAAGTCACTCAGTCGTGTCCGACTCTTAGTGACCCCATGGACTGCAGCCTACCAGGCTCCTCCATCCATGAGATTTTCCAGACAAGAGTACTGGAGTGGGGTGCCATTGCCTTCTCTGCAAAATCACTATATTTCCACTATTTTTTCATGTATCTTGATTATTCCAATGAATATACTTGCTACTTCAGTTCATACAGTCCAGGGAACAAAAAGAATGAAATTCAATCCGTGCCCTTAGGAGTTCATTGTGCAGTTGGAGAGCTGTACATGGAAAGAAAGAAAAGACAATGGGACATCAGGAAGATCCTGCAGGTAATCAAAACAAAAAAGAAAATTAACTGCAGAATTTGCTTCATATATATTATCTATAGCTTTTCTCTACTTGTTTGTCTTTAAATTTCTTAAAGGAACCATATCTCCTTGTTACGTCTCCCTTCACTCTAACCCCATAATTTTAAATACTCTCTGCCCCTTTCTGCATCTACAACTTAAACTTTGACTCCTTTTGAAACTCTATTACCATTTGGGCATTCAGGATGTCCACATTATTTTTTCTGCACTCACATTTTTGTTTGACTAGGCCAAACCAGATCCTCTAGGAGTAAGACAGATGATTTGCAAAATAGTGAGTCATTTCCATGTATATGAGCAATAAGGGATTACTTTTCATAATTTAACAGTAGTCTCATTCTCCACCTAGAATGATAAATGATAGCCACCACACTTCAAAGCACCACTGCAGTTATTCATTGGCCATTCCCTTTTAGAATAAGCTCAAAATGGAGACAAATATTTTCAAAGACAACTTAATGTGTGTTTGTAGAATACATAGAGTTATAACAGAAGGGAAAAAAGAAGGTATTTGAAAGAATTTTGCAAACATATTTTATTTTTCCAAGTAGGAGTGGAGGTTGTAAGAATAAAGAATTCACGAAAAAATTTCAGAAAGAAAAAAACAAAGAAACTTACCAGAAAGGGAAAATTGATGATAGCTAATCTAAATACTAAACAGGGTTTTAGAAATAAATGTGGATATCTGTCATAAAAAATTTGAAGCCTAAATAAATGTACTTCTTACATGATGGCTCTTGAGATTGCTACTCAGAGAAACTGAAAGTTATTTTCAAAATCATGGTGTTATAGAACAGGATCTATAAAGTTTTCTGTTGACAGTATCTTAAATATGACATTCTTCAATACAGAGTAAGTCTATTATGTTGAAATATAACACAGTTAACTTTCATGTCCATGGTTTCCCTTCCATAGATTCAACAAAGAGAAAATCAAAAATATTTTTCTTACCATAGGAAGTTTCAAAAACAAAACCTGAATTTGCCACATGCCTGAAAATACTTATATATCATTTATATTTCATTAGGTGTTTAAAGTAATTTAGAGAGTAAAGTGTACAGGAGAATGTGCAGTGAGTTATATGCAAATACTATACCATATTATTCTTGCCTGGAAAATCCCATGGATGGAGGAGCCCGGCGGGCTACAGTCCATGGGGTTGCAAAGAGTCGGACACGACTGAGTGACTTCATACCATATTATATAAGAGATGGAGTGCCCAAGGATCTTGGTTTCTGCAGGGGTTTTGGAATCAATCCCCAGCAGATACCAAGGGTCAACTGTCTGTTTATAACAGAGTTTAGTCTCCAACAAAGTAATATTGATGTTTCTAAAGTGCAAGATAGACCTAGGAATTTAAAACCACCACATAATTTAAATTACACAGTTAGGTTGCTAAAACACAGCTTTCACGATTTACTTTCTAAGAAAAAAATTCTGAGAATGTTTTTAAATATGCTAACACTGGCTCAGAATTTGTAGCTGGCTGTTGGTAAGAAATTGCTATTACTAAAATTTCTCTGTAATTACACTTATGGAAGTATGAAAGATATTCCAGAAACTAAGAAAGGTTTTTAAAAGATAAAATTAAAAGGTAATTCCTGATATTTCTACTTCACAAATTAGAAGAAATCTTCAAAGACAAATAAGAAAATACACACTACACCAATATTCACAAAAAGATGAATATTTTTATGGCCTCCTTCTTCCCCCACCTTATGTTGTTTTGTGTCAGAAACCCAGGAAAGGCTGGAAGGACAAAGAGGCCAGCATGACAGGTCCTCTCCCCAGGGCTCTGGCACAGACTCGGGGTGTAAGGAAGAAAGGAAGGGATGACTGGGCCTGAGAATAAAATGAGTAAAAACCTTATGCCGGATTCAGTTTTACAATTTGCAATCTCAACTCTCCACTGTCATTAGAAATGTTGCAATTTCTATTGACAACACCCACTCACCCACTTCCAATGAAATGCTGTAATTCCCTCGGGGTGGGGGGAAAAATGCCAGTCTCTCCGGCTTTCTGAAATTTACAGCTGACCCAAGCACAACTGAATGTAATAGAATCTTTGCTACCTATTTGTAAAAGTGATAAGAGAGGAATAAAGCTAAGTATAGAGTTCAATCTGAGGGAAGAGAAAGCAGGAAAATATTTCAACATAAAGTACTGAAATCAGTCAAGTTCCTAAAATAAGCAAATTAAGAAACTGCCTTGATTTTTATTTTCTTTCTGTCTAGTAAAACACATAGTTTCTATGACTTTTCTATTGGCTTCCCCCCCAGGTCTCTGCTTTCAAACCAGAAAAGAACCTACTTGGCAAAATCTTAAAGCCTATATAATAAAATATGTGCTCTTTAAATATTCAGGAAAAAAAGTAGCATAATTTACATAAGAAAATGCCTAACATGTCACATTCTATGCAAAATTTGGTAAAATTTTGAACAAAGGAAAATTTATATATAGTTTCCCCAGCAAAGATTCTATTTGAATTTTTGCTATTTAAATGTGTAGCCATCAGTTCAATTCAGTTCAGTTGCTCAGTCGTGTCTGACTCTGCAACTCCATGGACTGCGGCACACCAGGCTTCCCTGTCCATCACCAATTCCCGGAGTTTACTCAAACTCATGTCCATTGAGTCGGTGATGCCATCCAACCATCTCATCCTCTGTCCCCTTCTCCTTCCGCCTTCAATCTTTCCCAGCATCAGGGTCTTTTCAAATGAGTCAGTTCTTCACATTAGGTGGCCAAAGTATTGGAGTTTCAGCTAATTTGATATAATGCAGGGTTTCTCAACTTTGGCTCTATTGAAATTTTGGGCTGTATAATTTTTGCTGTCTTAGGGTCTACTCTTTTTCATTAAGTTACCTAAAACCCTAGAAGGAAAAAAATAGATGGCAAAGACAGTACCTAGTGAGTAAGAGTATATCAGGGAGGCAAGTTGGTCATCCTGTGCACCATAGGATGTTCAATTGCATCCCTGGCCTTTCCCCCTCAATGCTAGTAATACCCTCCATGCCTACACACACATATCAGCCCCTCATCGTAAGGAAAGAAAATGTCTCCAAGCTCTCCCAACATTCCAAATATCTACGGAGGAGCAAGACCATCCCTAGTTGAGAATTGTTGATTTAATGGTTGGTCAAGCATAGTGAAGCAATAAATATTTATTGTATGCCTATTATATACAAACTGGCACTGTGAAGTATGAGTCATCAAATTGTGAAAATAAAATTTTACTTTTAAGAGAGTTACTATGTACTTGTGTGACTATGTAAAGAGTAGAAGATTATAAATACAAAATTAAAACTACAGATACACCTATATCACATATCTATAGATAGATAGATGGGGAGTTTTCCAAATTGTTGTGACAGTTTAGCAAGTTCAGCAGTCAAAGGGCTATCATGGGAGAATCAAGGAAAGCTTTATGGAATAGTACAAGTTTATCTGCATCTTCAAGATTGGTTTTAGAGAGAAAATGCTATGTAATATTTGGCCCATCTCTTCAGAGGCACAGGTAATTCAGTTCTGGAAAGCAGACTGTAAAACAAAAATGAAGAAAAGACTCTTCTATGTCTATTTATGAAAGAATTTATGCTTAATTATATTAGGAAATAAAAACATTTCTCTATATTACTGACATTTATTGATCTTGCAAATTCTATTCACACAATTTTTAAATAGTCTGAAATAACAATTTTTCATTTATAAATTTTAAGCTGTAGTCTTGGGCTTAGCAGAAAGCTAGCTCACAATTCATTTTACATAGTTATCAAAAGAGAACGTAAAGTCTCCCCAGCAGTTTGTTTTTTATTTCACAGAAATGATTCATATTATACACATTAATTATTAAAGTGTTTAGACTTTTCTGAATATTACTGCTTTTAACCTTATATCAAATAATAATTAAATGTTAATAATTAACATACCAAACAAATTTCATTATACAGCAATAGATTCTCCATCATCTGGTCTTAATAGTCACTATTTATTGAGTCTTGAAGGCTGGGAACTATACTAAGGACTTAAAAATAGTTTTCTCTATTTTCTATATATTTTCATAGACAAAAAATACGAAAATAATTTTATTTGGCCATGCTACTCAGATTGCAGAAACTTCCTTGACTAGGGATTGAACCCAAGCCGGAGCAGTGAAAGCATGGAATCCTAACTACTAAACTACCACGGAACTCCCCAAAAATGAAAATTTTAAATCAAATGAATGTAATATGTGCACCTCTACCTGAAGAAAATTTACTTTGGGAAAAAATGACTTACTGAAATTTATTGGTCTCTCTTGATACTAATAGATGAATGTAGAAACAAGTATATGATTGAAAATGGAAAGCTGAGGAAAGTATTATCTGGCAAATTTTCTCAAATTTTAATGCATTTTATTAGACTCATATCTCCTATTTTGTCTCCATCCTTTACTGAATGTTCATTGCACCTCAGAACATGCTACAATATTTAATTTTCATATATATTAAAGCAGGCTTTGTTTCATCTGAAATGATTGAGTAACTCAAATATGCAACTTTTTTAAAAGATAAAAAGAAAGATTGAGATGCTAGTAATTTAAAATCTTTTTCTGTTTTACAAAATCCAACCCATGAAGTGTTTGTGTGTTGAAGTCACACCAATCAGTATATCTATGCTTGGGTCCTACAAGATCTACTATATAATTATACAGAAATTGTTCATCAGAGGTAAAAAGTCTATCTCATATGGATATGAAATAAAGAAACGTTGAAAAATAAATATCATAAACATGAAAAAATCTTTGTTTGAAAGAATCATTGTGAAAAAACCTAAACAAGAGCATTTTTGAGTTTAAATATTACATAGTTGAACTAACATAAATCAAATGATGCATTATAGACTATAAACAATGTCAATATTCTTCTTATTTACTCAATCTTTCAATTTTGATATGGACAAACAACTGCAAAAGCAGGGCAAATTATGTCTGTCCTTGCTAAACGCAAAACACCTATTAAAAAGAGTTGACAATAAGCAAAAGTTTTTATCAGTTTACATAATAAATTCAGAGGGAGACAGAAGCATGCTGATAAGCATTGTCCCAATCTTGTAAATCTGGATTTATAGTTACATGTTTATTTGGTATTCGAGAATATGCCTCCTCAACAGCAAGGGGACAGTTAAATAACCTCAGAAGGTCCAGTTCATATGTAACCTCATGTTTTGGTTATACTGAAGCCTCGATAAGGAATTTATTCAAAGAGAAAATCAATATTTTATAATATATGCATAATGAAGGAGTGAATTGTACACATCACCATACATTTTTCAATTAGTAAAGAATTTACCATTTTTTATTACCAATTATCATTCTTGCCAATGAAATTTTTAACTTCTAAGTTGAAATTGTATAACTAGCAAGTACTTTTTATTCACTAAGCAAATGCAAAAGTAATTTTGCTGACATCTAGTTGATTTTTAACGAACAAAACAAACATCACTCCCAGACTAAGAAAGTTTTGGGTGTTTGATACTAAACTTATTGATTCTCAATTATTATTTTCTAATTATAACTGGAAAGGACCAACGATTGTGCTCGATATGTATAAACTGCTTCATGTAAAATGTTGTCTTGCTGTTGCATCTTTATTCAACATCAACTTCCAGATGGGAACTATTTTTCATGGTTCATAAAGCCAAATCCAGCTGCTACATTTGGACCTACATAAGGAATCCACATTTTATTGCCTTCTCAATGCTTATAAAACAATTGCTGTTGCTTCTTTAGCTGTGGTACAACCCACTCTTCTCAGTGCAAATGAGATATCCAAAAAGAACTTGTAATGTCTTTATAGTTGATTACTTAGCAGTGCTATGCGTAATAGGATCCTGATTTTACAACATTTTCTAGATATCTAAGCTAGCTTAAACAAAAACAATCTTCAACAGTAACCATAGATTGAGCAAATTACCAACAGTGTTTGTAAAATTTCCTATGAAAACCCACAATGGTTATTAAATACTTCTGTAATCTTAGCTTTATTAAGAGACAGGAAGTGCACAGCTTCCTCTCTTCTCACTCAGCTAATCTGACTCTTTGATGGTCATGCGTTTGGAATAACCATGGGGTTTCCACCACAGCATCTCTTCCCACAGCTAAATGGAATTGGAATTAACCCTGTCAAGCCTCAAGGAAAGAAAAAAAAAAGAGAGAGAGAGAAAGAGAAAAGGAAAGGGGGAAAAAAGAATGCATCTCATTATTAGAAGAGAAATACAAATGGAACTTTGAGTGAGTAGCCATTATATTAAATTTTGCCCATTTAAGTTTAGGACATTTTTGGCAGGGCCACCAATAGAAAAAGAAACATCAATTTTAGAAAATGAGAGTTAGCTTTCAAAATGACCCATGGTTATGCTTTATTACTAGCTATAGATGTCAAATGTTTGGTATCTTCTCAATCACATTTCTTAAATATTTTCTTAGATTCTAAATTAATATCTGCTACTGTTTTTTAGCCAACAGACCCACAATCTCAGAAGGAAAAAAAAAATAGATGGAAAAGTCAGTACCTAGTGAGTTAATGTAAGAGTATGATAGGGAGGCAAGTTTTCTATGAATTGGGAAGCACAGGCTATAGTAAACCGCTGGATAATCCCTGTCCCGCTGAGTGGTTGCCCCAGAGGTCTGATACAGCGCCAAAGCCTCTTATGCATACTGAGACAAAGCTGATTTCAAGCCGAATTCAGTTCCTAAAGCTACCATCCTGCTCCCTGACAACCTCCAGTCGCACTGCCTCTGTATTTGTGTTTCCTGCTGTTTATGTTTACTTGTTCCCAAAGCCACAATAGCTACAAAAACAAATACTTGTTATGCAATGTTTTGTTGATGCAGGTAAAGTACTCTGCTCTCTTTTTTACTTGGACCTAGCTTGTGCAAATAGGTTTTTAATATATGCTGAGATTAATGTGGTCATTACAGACCAGTTTAGAAACACGCATTAAACAACAGGTCACATAGCCACCATTTCTATTCCAGAATAATTTCTGTTTTGACCCTTGAGCAAAGATGAGCAAATGGGTATTCTGAAAAAAATGTATTTGAATCGTCTGCTTCCTCTGCCTTGTCAGGTCCCAGTGGATAGTCTGTTTGGATTTTTACCACAATCTTTTTGACCTTTGACAAGGAATTATGCTGACTCGTCTGATTTAAATGTTGCAACATGCTTTCAAGTTATTTTTTTAATTGGACCAAATAGAATATAGGTGATTTCAGGAAGGTATTTTTATTTTTAAGTCAATTTTCTTCAGTCTTCATAAAAATAGGATTATGTCCATTGTGGCTGCGTAAATACATAGCCTACAGAAGTGTCTGTACTTTCTCTAGTACAAGAATGTCACTGAAATCCTCTAATGTAATCTGACAGAGGTAACAGAGTACCTTTTTATAAAAAGAAAACCAATAAAGAAGATTAACTTAAATGTAATCATATGTAAAATTCAAAACTGAAAAAATGGACTTTAAGCTTTGCATTACTTAAGGCTAATATAAGCACTGAGAACAACCGGATGGTAAACACATTTTGAATCAGTTTAAAAATTCTGCACTCAAAAAAGAAATTGGGGAAGTAAAAAGAAAAGAATATTCCTGCAATTAAGATATAGATGTCTTTAGAACTCGTCTTTTTACCTATAATTAGATCATTTAAAACTGCAAAATATGTAATTGGATATTAATTAAACAGAAGATATATCAAAATGTTGAATTTTTCCTTGAGTATATACGGATACAAGCTTTGAGAATCTATATAGTTATGAGAACATACAGCTTTTTTTTCCTTTTTGGTTATTATTTTTCTTCTTTATTTAGGGAGTTACTCAAATTCAGTATAAGTTAATTAAATTTTAAAATTTATCATGTTCCTTCCCAGAAGTGAATATTTAGGACACTCAAGACAAAAATAAACATAAATAATAATCAAAATAATAACCTTATAATGTACATTTCTAGTTGTAGTTGTGCTAGAAAACCACAATCATATTTTACATACAGTATCTATACTAATCTGTCATGGACAGCTTCATTTCTATTCTTATGTACGACACTGTGCTTACTCACTCAGTCGTATCCGACCCTTTACAACCCCATGGGCTGTATGCCACTAGACTCCTCTGTCCATGGGTATTCTCCAAGCAGGAGTACTAGAGGGTCCTCTGTCCATGGGGATTCTCCAGGCAAGAATACATGCTCACATCAGCCTGCAATGTGAGAAACGTGGGTTCTATCCCTAAGTTTGGCAGGGGATTTTCCCAACTCAGGGATTGAACCCAGGTTTCCCACATTGCAGGCCGATTCTTTACCATCTCAGCCACCAGGGAAGCCCTTCTATTCTTATAACAGAGTCCCAAACAACAATATGAAAGGTGGAAACTATTGAGAAACAGAAAAGTAGATGTAAATTTAAAGCCCAAAAGAAGGTCAAAATATAAACAGGAAAGGCACTGCATGTCATCCCATTTCATCAGATTTATAGATTTAGCCAACCTATCTGACAACAACTTATTTCATTGAAATAATTAATGTTTGATAATTCCAGAAATATTATACCAACCTGGAGACAGCGTAAGTCACAACTTTAGTAATTTCCTTATTAACTGAAGAGCGAACATTTTGTTAGTATTCTTTTAAGTGGAAATGGTAATAAGGTAGGACAGAAAGACAAAAAATAAATCAGCTAATAAGAGATTAGAAAGTGATCCCATATTTCCAGACTGAGACTTAGAAAAAAGACAGAAAACATTTACAGAACTGTTATTAATCTTGAACCATTTGTAGTTTTATTGTATTATTCACATGAACATATACAGTGACCCAGTGAACTGTAGCCCCACCAAGGCTCCTCTGTCCATGGATTTCTCCAGACAAAAATACTGGAGTGGGTTGCCATTCCCTTCTCCAGGGGATCTTCCCAACCCAGGGATTGAACCCAGGTCTCCTGCATTGCAGGCAGATTCTTTTATTGTGTGAGCCACCAGCGAGGCCCTCAATTGTCTATATCCATCATTTAGTATCAAAATGGGGGAAAACTATGGGAAAGGAGTAGACCAATATTGTCAACTGGTGGTGGCTTTGCCTCCCAGGAGACATTCAGCAGTGACTGGAAATACTTTTGATTGTCACAGGTAGGGAGTGAGGTGCTGCTTGCATCTGGTAGATAGAGGCCCGGGATGCTCTTAACCATCTTACAGTGTGCAAGACAGTACCCCCACTCTGAGAAGAGAGATATGTAGCCACAAATGTCAGTAATGTCAAGGTCGGAAGACTAAGAAAAACAAAAACAACAAAACAAAATAAAAGATGCTCAATTAAGATTTTTTTTCTATTGTTCCCTACTTCCTGGGGAAAGATAGATAAAACTCATGATAAAACAATTTTCATTGCTATCACCTTCATGATTTTCCTGATGGTTCTAATTTTCTAGTTTTCTACTTTGAGATAATATTTTAAAGTTTCAAGGCTATTCTTGTGAACATCAAATTTTCTTTGAAGTGTTGTCTCTTTCTCCTAGAACTTTAAATCACAGAAGCTACTTTTTTCTCTCCATCCTCAGGATCAGACACTTGTAGAAGCAAAACCAGAATTTTTCTAGCCTATGAGAAAGAAGAAAGGGAGAAGCCAGGAGCTATAGGCCCTTATCCTAGAAAATGTCTAATAAACTAGCTTTACAAAGATGCTCCAATGGAAATGAACAAACATGGTAGGAATGTGGTAGAAAATTCTAAACTCATATGCTTTGGATGAACTTTGTTTCCCCTCATTTAAAAATGAAGACAAGAAACACAATAATCTTCTAGCCCAGCACTTTCCAAAATACATTCCTCACAATAGCCCCTCAAGAGAAGGATTCAGAGCTGAAATAATATTAGCAAGCATAGCAAACAATTACTGCCATGCTTAAGAGATTCTCAACACACATTATATAGTAAAGATTCTGAGAAATGCTACAATAGACACTTTACTTTACAGTGTTAATTAACCTAGTGTTTGTCAAACTTGACCAGAGGAATATTTTTATTGTGATTAACTTTGGTGACCTCACTGCACCTGTTAACATTTAGGAAGAACCAGCTCAGTTTTTCTAACAGAATAAAATAATTCATTTTCATCTGATCTTAAAGAGTATATAAGCTTCTATGTTTTACATGAAATTGTTAAACATGATCTTTTTAAGATAAAAAATATCTCTGAATGTTCAAAAGTCACCTAGCCAATGCTGCATGCACTAATTACTAAAAAAGTTAAACTCCATCAGGTGCAAAACACCCTCCGATTAAAAACATTACTTACAGTCAAAACCAGAAAGGCTTTCTAAAGCCATCTCATTTCACACTCCTATGAGTCTATCCCAGGAATATACAAAACTAAATGAACAAAATCACTTCTTCCAGTTAATATTTCTTTAATTGGAACAATTTAATCATTGCCTAACATATTTACTTAAATATTACATATTCATAGACAATATGTGGTTATTCTTCTTTTAGATTTCATTTTTTCATTAATCTTATTTCTTATTCATGTAATTTACAGTAATTATATGGACTATCCCTAGTAGCTCAGCTGGTAAAGAATCTGCCCGCAATGGAGGAGACCCCGGTTCAATCCCTGGGTTGGGAAGATCCACTGGAGAAAGGATAGGCTACCCACTCCAGTATTTTTGGGATTCCCTTGTGGCTGAGCTGATAAAGAATCTGCCTGCAATGCAGAGACCTGAGTTCTATCCCTGGATTGGGAAGATCGTGGAGAAGGGAACGGACACCCACTCCAGTATTCTGGCCTGGAGAATTCCTCATGGACTGTATAGTCCATGAGGTTGCAAAGAGTCAGACAGGACTGAGCGACTTTCACTTCACTTCTGTGATAACAATAGAAAGTAAAATGCATCAAAAATTGCCCCACCTGTTTTATATGTAGTCACTCCTTCCCAACAACTCTTGGCATAACACTATTATTCCTATCTGAGAACCATGAATCAAACCAATGGCACACTTCAAACTACTCTGAGAGAGTTAACTGGAATGAGCATTTTACACATAGCAAATATTTCACAAACATTCTTTCCTCTGTTTCTCATTAAAAAAAAAAATCTGTAGGTATTTATCCTCTTGTTTTGCATATGAAGAAATGAAGAACGATCAATAACTCTCCCAAGATCACAAAGCCAAAAGATGAGTCCAAAATGAACATTACCCATGGCTGTTTCTGCTCAAAAATGCTGCTGCTGCGTGCTTACAGGCCTTCTGGGAAACTCCTCAGGCTTACTCCCAGCTCTCCTGTGGGACAGCTGAGAGCACTCGCAATCTCTGAGCTGCTTGTCCTTTGTGGCTTAGCTTGGCTAAGACACAGAAGAAACAATTGAGCATACAATTATTTGGATGTCTGGAAATACACAGCAGGCAAAAATGACCTGTGCTAATAATGTATTTATTAAATTAAAAAAAGGCCTTCCCTCTTTTCTAGCTGGAGTTTTCTTACATAAATTAACTTTGCTTAACCTTCCTCAAGTGTTCGCTGATATTCACTAATGTGTCATTTCTATGCAGCCACACTAATAATAATAGTATTAAAAATATTAATGAGAAACAAAGGAATATTGGGAACCAGATACCATAAAGATAATGGTTCATATTTTTCACTGATTTTATCTTAAAACATGATAGTATTTACCTATTTATTTGGTAGAAGATGCACTTTTAATAATTAGCTTCCCAGACTTGGGACAGAATTTACCTAAGTATGTGCAGTAAGTTCAGTTCAGTTCAGTTGCTCAGTCATGTCTGACTCTTTGTGACCCCATGGACTGCAACACGTCAGGCTTCCCTGTCCATCACCTACTCTACTCATGTGGGTAGCATCGGTGATACCATCCAACCATCTCATCCTCCATCGTCCCCTTCTCCTCCCTCCTTAAATCTTTCCCAGCAACAGGGTCTTTTCCAATGTGCAGTAAACCAATAAATAAAATAAACTTTCGGGGTTTTAGCATTTTGTATAATGAGTGTTACAAAATGCTAAAGGAGCTCTTGCAGTAGATTTTCTTTTGATTATCTTAATCTAATTTCTCACAAAAATGCTATACTAGAAAAATATAACATGTATTGCTTATTTCTTAAGTTGCCTCCTCCTGTAAGTGATATTTTGGTGACCCTAAATATTATCTATAATTAGAAAATCAAGGAGCTTCCCACATGGCACTAGTGGTAAAGAACCTGCCTGCCAATGCAGGAGACATAAGAGATGCAGGTTCAATCCCTGGGTCGGGAAGATCCCCTGAAGGAGGGCATGGTGACCCACTCCAGTATTGTTGCCTGGAGAATCCCCATGGACAGAGGAGCCTGGTGGGCTCCAAAGGGTTGCAAAGAGTTGAACATGACTGAAGCAACTTAGCACACACACACACATACACACACACACACACACACACACACACACAAAACCAAGAAAATGAGATCTTTGTGCATAAAACTGAACTATTAATGACAAAGTAACCTGATTCAAGACACAAAATTTTCCTTCTATATAAGCTGGTCCTCAATATTTAAATTCCAGTACCCAAGTGCACTTTTGGACTCTACTTACCAATGTGCTTAGCTCACTACCTATATTTGATCTCAGCTGCTGTATACATTATTCTCGTGTTTGCTAAAAGGACAAAATCTCTGACAGTCTCTCAATTATGGCCAAATTATCATCTAAGGCTTAAGATAATAATAAAAGCAATTACAACAATATTAATAGATAACATTTAGTTCGTGTTTACTTGGTGCTGCTGCTCCTAAGTCGCTTCAGTCGTGTCTGACTCTGTGCGACCCCATAGACGGCAGCCCACCAGGCTCCCCCATCCCTGGGATTCTCCAGGCAAGAACACCAGAGTGGGTTGCCATTTCCTTCTCCAACGCAGGAAAGTGAAAAGTGAAAGTGAAGTCACTCCGTCATGTCCGACTCTTCGCAACCCCATGGATTGCAGCCTACCAGGCTCCTCCGTTCATGGGATTTTCCAGGCAAGAGTACTGGAGTAGGCAGGTGCCATCGCCTTCTCCTTACTTGGTGTTAGGTACTGTATTAATTGAATTTAATCCTCAGAACAAGCCCACTGGGAAAGTATAAGATAATATGAAACTTAGGCTGTGTTTCTGCAGCCAGCAGGGATGGAACCAGGAATTATAAGCAAGTATCTCAATCCCAGAGCTAGAGCTTTGCACCAGTATGTTATATTACACCCAGGAAGCACCAGAGAACACCTTGATAGCTCCCTTGTTTATATTTATTTCCCTCTTTGTGCTTCCCTGGGTTGCCAGACAAGTTTTAGAATTCACCAGACTTTCTGGAAGAACTTCAGACTAAGGATACTTTAAGACCTTGCCATATCAAACCTATGATATGACTCCAGAGAGTCATTCTAGTTTAAAGTCACATCCTCGAGCTTCCCAGGAGCTGTCTTATGTGGGAAGGAAACCATCAGTCAGTCACCTGAACATCTGTAACAGTGAACAGCTATTTCAAGAGCCAGAGCTTTGCCCAGTGCATTTTAGGCACTCTCTTGGGAACAGAAGGTTACCCCGCTGGTTTAGAAAGTTGAAAACAAGCACTTAGTCAAGTGATGGATGTGGCATCATGGCAAAAGATGTTTCCTAAATAATGTCACCCTATTCTCAGAAAGCTTAAAAGGAAATTAAAGAAACAAATTCTGGGACTTAGGCTAGGCTAGTAAGCAATCTGTATGTTGACTGTATTCACAATGAACAGCAAAAGTTTAGAGTTAACTGGAAATATCCTAAAGCCATAAACTGGAAACTTCCTGCAATTAACCATATTATTTAACTGAGCATAGGGAAAAAAAGGAAGGCTAAGAAGAATGAGAAGTGGGAAGGAAGGAGGAAAGGGAGGACGGGGAAATAGAAAAACAGGAAGAAAACAGTCAATTTAAAATGTATAAAATTAAAGTCCCCTAATCCCACCACAGAGTCAACTAGTATTTTTGCTATTTCTCACATAAGCTGAAAATTTTTGTCTAGTCCTGACATATTCCTGGGGTGCATGATATGTAAATGTGACTGATGTGATGAGGTGCACTATCAGATAATAGATGCGACTTGCTTTTTTAAGATGACATTTTAGTGATTTATGTGAATCTATTTTAACCCATTTATGGAAGTTCTATAAATCTAATTTAGATATGTGAACTGAATTTTTAGTCGTATATGATTCCATTATTAGAAATACATACTTTTAGAAATGAATAAAATGTGTCTGTGGATGTAGTGTGTATTTTCTCCACCCAGTTTCTATCTCTTTTAATGTTACACTCTGTGTGTTGGTGTGTTGACTTCACATTCAACATACCTGAAGGGGTGTATATGAAATTTATGTACTTAAACATTTGTATTTAAATTTATATTTGTAATAAAATTGGAGAGATTATTATTTAATGAAATTCAATTTTCACATTTTTATAAAGTGAAAAATGGCCCCATTGAGGATCCTATTACATAATTGTATAGAAATCATTTGTTTAATTAATTAATATTTCATATATATATCTTTTCTTAGATTATGTTTAATTGACAGAAAGTACCTGGCCACTAAGTTGAAGATGATCTCAGACATTTAAAATTACTGCCTTTTCTCTTGGGATTTCCCTGGTGGTCCAATGGTGAGGACTCCACACTCCCAAAATAGGTGACACAGGTTCAATCCCCAGTTGGGAAACTAAGATCCTGTATGCTGCACAGTAGGCTCAAATAATTTTTTTTAATTTTTAATAAAAAATTAACAATAAAATTATTGCCTCTTTTCTTCCCTTTCCATGAACTAAGAGAGAATCAAAAAAAAAAATAGAGAAAATCAGGATACATATGATGATGATAACAAGAGTATTTGCAGATTGGGTTTTTTATTTTTATGAGAAAATATAGGTACTATGCAAAGGATTATAAATATATAATTTTATACTTCAAATCATCATTAAGAAAAATTAAATGTTACTTTTAAAGGCTAATCAATTATTTGTTTTTAAAGTTAAACATCAAATGTCTAAGAAAACCCTATAAATGGTCTAGAACTATTCGCAGCAAGGAGAGAAATGAAGTGAAGGGCAGGCAAGGGCAATTTTACAAAATGCCTTACAAGCCTGAGTCAAGTGTGTGGATTTGTATTCTAAGGACAGAAGGAGGCCATAGAGTTTTGTTTTTTTTTTAAGTCATGGTTATAGAGATATAATTGACTCCTCTGTCCATGATATTTTCCAGGCAAGAACACTGGAGTGGGTTGCCATTCCCTTCTCCAAGGCGTCTTGCCGACTCAGGGATTGAACCCGGTTCTTCCACATTGCATGCAGATTCTTTACCATTGAGCTGGCAGGGAAGACCTAGATAATTTACCTCAGTTCAGTTCAGTCGCTCAGTCGTGTCTGACTCTTTGCGACCCCATGAATTGTAGCACGCCAGGCCTCCCTGTCCATCACCAGCTCCCGGAGTTCACTCTAACTCATGTCCATCGAGTCGGTGATGCCATCCAGCCATCTC
>NW_011494956.1:2774815-2775061 GCF_000754665.1 Bison bison bison
CAGTTCAAAAGCATCAATTCTTCGGCACTCAGCTTTCTTCACAGTCCAACTCTCACATCCATACATGACCACTGGAAAAACCATAGCCTTGACTAGACGGACCTTTGTTGGCAAAGTAATATCTCTGCTTTTCAATATGCTATCTAGGATGGTCAAAACTTTCCTTCCAAGGAGTAAGCGTCTTTTAATTTCATGGCTGCAGTCACCATCTGCAGTGATTTTGGAGCCCCCCAAAATCAAGTCTGA
>NW_011494956.1:2775161-2802666 GCF_000754665.1 Bison bison bison
AGGCTTTAAGCCAACTTTTTCACTCTCCTCTTTCACTTTCATCAAGAGGCTTTGTAGTTCCTCTTCACTTTCTGCCATAAGGGTGGTGTCATCTGCATATCTGAGGTTATTGATATTTCTCCCGGCAATCTTGATTCCAGCTTGTGCTTCTTCCAGTCCAGCGTTTCTCATGGTGTACTCTGCATAGAAGTTAAATAAGCAGGGTGATAATGTACAGCCTTGACGTCCTCCTTTTCCTATTTGGAACCAGTCTGTTGTTCCATGTCCAGTTCTGACTGTTGCTTCCTGACCTGTATATAGGTTTCTCAGGAGGCAGGTCAGGTGGTCTGTTATTCCCATCTCTTTCAGAATTTACCTCACATATATCTAACTTTGAATAGAAGCTCCTCAAAAATCCCATAGTACACATGTATAACTCTCAGATTTAAAGAGAGGCACTTTATAAGGATGGGTTTATTCTCTTGTTTTTTCCAGGGGACATAGTACTTAACTGCATCTATGAAATTGGCACTCCATCATCATCATCGTCATCATCATCATAAAGATGAATATAATTATTATAAGTTTTTTTTACATCAATATATGTGCTCCTTATATATACTCTACATATACATTATATATAAAAAACTATCACACATACAAAAGTAATAAAATTCACCCTTTTCATGTATAACTGTTTGATGATTACAGACAAAAAAATAAAGTTGTGTAATTAACACAGTCAAGAAATAGATCATTTTCATCACCCTAGAAAGTTCTTTTGTATTCTCCCCCACTAGCCACCACTGATCTGATCTTTGTTTCTATAGTTTTTCCAAAGTCTCATATACATGGAATTATGTAGCCATTTGTTTCCTGCTTCTTTCACTCAGCATAATGCCCTTCAGCCTCATCCCTGCTATTGTGTATATCAGTTGTTCATTTTTGCCTAAAGAATTCCACTGTAAGGATGTATTAATTGTTTACCCATTCACTGGTTGATAAACATTTGCGTTGTTTTCAGTTGGGACCAGCTATGGAAGCTGTTAGAGAAGGAGTGACAGTATCTGACTTACACTTGAAAAAAATCCTCTGGCTCATTCATGGAGAATGAATTTTAGGGTGTGTATGTCTAAAGTGGGAAACCAGAGGCAGGGAACCCAGCCCAGCAGTTCAGGAAACAGAAGATGAAACAGGTGCAAGTGGAGACGGAGAAAAAAATCAACAGAATCACAATACTGTACTCACTTTGAAAGAAGAGTGTAAAACGTATACAGTAATGCTGCTGCTGCTGCTAAGGCGCTTCAGACGTGTCCGTCTCTGCGCGACCCCAGAGACGGCAGCCCACTGGGCTCCCCCATCCCTGGGATTCTCCAGGCAAGATCACTGGAGGGGGTTGCCATTTCCTTCTCCAATGCATGAAAGGGAAAAGTGAAAGTGAAGCTGCTCAGTCGTATCTGACTCTTAGGGACCCCATGGACTGCGGCCTACCAGGCACCTCCATCCATGATATTTTCCAGATAACAGTACTGGAATGGGGTGCCATTGCTTTCTTCAATACAGTAAGGAAAGAGTGGTAAAAACTGAAAATGCCTCCTGAGTTTTTGTCTGGAGCACCTAGCTTATTGTGCATATCTTCATTTTCAATTACCTATCTCCATATCACTTTACCATACCCACTCCATGGGTATCATTTAGTAAAATTAAATTTGGGGCATCAAAAACTGGAAAATATAGAATTTTCTATGAAACTAGCAATCTATCATTCAGTCCATATAAAACAAATCTTTCATGACAGTCAGATTACATCTAGAGTTTTATAATAATTCTCTCCAAAACTATCAACAAAGCACAATTTAATTTGTCTTCAGAGTTATACTTGGAACACTAAGAGTAGATCAGATAAGCTGGGAAATTTTAAATCCTTTCACAGTCACATTTTGGCCTAAATATTAATTTAAGAAAAACATTAGAACTGTAATCTTGCTTGTACTGCGATGTCTGAAGCAGCATATCATTCTGTGAGAGATTATTCCCAAGGTGGTTCTCATTCCACAGAATGAACCAAGTGTCTCCTAAGAAAAAAATAAGGGAATAAAAACATTCTTAGGAAGTATCTGCCTTTAACTTAGAATTGAACACTTGCAGTGCACGCCTGGTAGGCTGCAGTCCATGGGGTCGCTAAGAGTCAGACACGACTGAGCGACTTCACTTTCACTTTTCACTTTCATGCATTGGAGAAGGAAATGGCAACCTACTCCAGTATTCTTGCCTGGAGGATTCCAGGGATCGGGGAGCCTGGTGGGCTGCCGTCTCTGGGACTGCACAGAGTCGGACACGACTGAAGCGACTTAGCAGCAGCAGCAGCAGTGTACAGTCTATAAGGAACTTCTATCCAAAATCTTCTACTTCTAACAAATAGACATTGTGGACTGGATTATTCTTACTGTGTACTCAGTAATTTTGGAAGTTGAAATCATTAAGTAGAGAACTATATTTTGGTTTTTCTCATATCTGAAATGTATAATCATGTAAAAAATGAGATTGTTTAATCAAATTACCCACATTTATATCCAGATCATATCTTCACTTTGAGTTGCATAGAATAGAGTTTGTGTGCTTAAATTCTTAGACAGCATTTTGGGTGAGTGTTATTTCTCTGTATTTACTGAGAGACATATTAAACATAAATTACCAGCAGTGAGAACTGACCTTCACCTCCATTATCCCACAGAAAGACGAAAAGATCCTTTTACTTAATTTTGAACCACTATTCCTATATTTCTGAAAAGGCTTAGTTGTAAAGATAATTTTTAGGTTACTGATGATTTGTCTGTACCTCTTTGCTGCATTTGTTTATATTAACAAAAGAATCCACAAATTGAAAAGCATATAATAGTTGGTTAACTATAGTTAGCTTTATAGGATGGCAGTCTCATTTTGAGATAGAGAGTAATTATGAATGAGTGATATATTAGAACACACACAGGACTTCCCCAATGGTCCAGTGGTTAAGAATCCCTCTGGCCAATGCACAGGACTCAGATTTGATCCCTGGTCCAGGAAGATTCCACCTGCCACAGGCTAATTAAGCCCAAGCACCACAACTACTGAGCCCATGTGCCACCATTAATGAAGCCAGGGCCCTAGAGCCTGTGCTCCACAACAAGAGAAACCACACGATGAGAAGCTTGTGAACTACAACTAGTGAAAGCCCTCACACAGCAACAAAGACGCAACACAGTCAAAAATAAATAAAAATTTTTTTTAAGTACTGTTTTAAAAAAAACAACACACATATGTTAGTCAATATTATGACTGCTAAGTTAATATATATAAATGTGTGGATATCCATGACCATAAGCATCAAGTTTATAAAACACCTCATTTAGCTGCTTAGGCCACCTAATGCAAAGAGCTGACTCACTGCAAAAGACCCTGATGCTGGGAATGATTGAAGGAAGGTGGACAAGGGGACAACAGAGGATGAGGTGTTGGATGGCATCACTGACTCAATGGACATGAGTCTGAGAGAACTCCAGGAGATGGTGAAGAATGGGGAAGCGTGGCATGCTGCAATCCATAGGGTCACAAAGAGTTGGACATGGCTGAGTGACTAAATAACAATAACTACTTACTTTGTTGATCACATGCCAATGTTAGATTTTAAGAAAAAAAAAAACTATTGCTAGATTTCTCTACATGTATGTCATTTTCTCAAGTTTTGAATTTCCATACCATATTGCCTAACTCAGAACCATAATACTGAAATAGATTAATTACTGTAATAAAAAAGTTCCATGGGCTTTTATTAAAAGTTTATAATAAAAAATAACAGACAATTAAGTGTTTTCCAATACTGTTGAAATTAGTTTTTAAAGCTAATGGGAGTAGAAATCTTAAGTGCTTCTATTCCATGAATCACCTTAGTGATAGCATTGCTACAATATTTCATTTTTGAAACAAACATTTAGTAGGTGCCTACACCGTACTATAATCCACACAGTCAAAGGCTTTGGCCTAGTCAATAAAGCAGAAATAGATGTTTTTCTGGAACTATCTTGCTTTTTCCTTGATCCAGCGGATGTTGACAATTTGATCTCTGGTTCCTCTGCCTTTTCTAAAACCAGCTTGAACATCTGGAAATTCACGGTTCACGTATTTCTGAAGCCTGGCTTGAGAATTTTGAGCATTACTTTACTAGTGTGTGAGATGAGTACAATTGTGTGGTAGTTTGAGCATTCTTTGGCATTGCCTTTCTTTGGGATTGGAATGAAAACTGACCTTTTCCAGTTCTGCGGCCACTGCAGTTTTCCAAATTTGCTGGCATATTGAGTGCAGCACTTTCACAGCATCATCTTTCAAGATTTGAAATAGCTCAACTGGAATTCCATCACGTCCACTAGCTTTGTTCATAGTGATGCTTTCTAAGGCCCACTTGACTTCACATTCCAGGGTTTCTGGCTCTAGGTCAGTGATCACACCATTGTGATTATCTGGGTTGTGAAGATCTTTTTTCTACAGTTCTGTGTATTCTTGCCATCTGTTCTTAATATCTTCTGCTTCTGTTAGGTCCATACCATTTCTGTCCTTTATCGAGCCCATCTTTGCATGAAATGTTCCCTTGGTATCTCTAATTTTCTTGAAGAGGTCTCTAGTCTTTCCCATTCTGTTGTTTTCCTCTTTTCTTTGCATTGATCGCTGAGGAAGGCTTTCGTATCTCTCCTTGCTATTCTTTGGAACTCTGCATTCAGATGCTTATATCTTTTTTTTCTCCTTTGCTTTTCACTTCTCTTCTTTTCACAGCTATTTGTATGGTCTCCCCAGACAGCCACTTTGCTTTTTTGCATTTCTTTTCCATAGGGATGGTCTTGATCCCTGTCTCCTGTATAATGTCACAAACCTCCAACCATAGTTCATCAGGCACTCTATCTATCAGATCTAGTCCCTTAAATCTATTTCTCACTTCCACTGTATAATCACAAGGAATTTGATTTAGGTTATACCTCAATGGTCTAGTGGTTTTCCATACTTTCTTCAATTTAAGTCTGAATTTGGCAATAAGGAGTTCATGATCTGAGCCACAGTCAGCTCCCGGTCTTGTTTTTGCTGACTGTAGAGAGCTTCTCCATCCTTGGCTGCAAAGAATATAATAATCTGATTTCGGTGTTGACCATCTGGTGATGTCCACGTGTAGAGTCTTCTCTTGTGTTGTTGGAAGAGGGTATTTGCTATGACCAGTGCGTTCTCTTGGCCAAACTCTATTAACCTTTGCCCTCCTTCATTACATATTCCAAGGCCCAATTTGCCTTTACCCCAGGTGTTTCTTGACTTCCTACTTTTGCATCCAGTCCCCTATAATGAAAAGGACATCTTTTTGGTTAGTTCTAAAAGGTCTTGTAGGTCTTCATAGAATCGTTCAACTTCAGCTTCTTCAGCATTACTGGTTGGGGCATAGACTTGGATTACTGTGATACTGAATGGTTTGCCTTGGAAACGAACAGAGATCATTCTGTCATTTTTGAGATTGCATCCAGGTACTGCATTTTGGACTCTTTTGTTGACCATGATAGCTACTCCCATTTGTTCTAAGGTATTCCTGCCCACAGTAGTAGATATAATGGTCATCTGAGTTAAATTCATCCATTTCATTCCCTGAAAGAGATGGGAATACCAGACCACCTGACCTGCCTCTTGAGAAATCTGTATGCAGGTCAGGAAGCAACAGTTAGAACTGGACATGGAACTGGTTCCAAATAGGAAAAGGAGTACGTCAAGGCTATATATTGTCACCCTGCTTATTTAACTTATATGCAGAGTACATCATGAGAAATGCTGGACTGGAAGAAGCACAAGCTGGAATCAAAATTGCTGGGAGAAGTATCAATAACCTCAGATATGCAGATGACACCACCCTTATGGCAGAAAGTGAAGAAGAACTACAAAGCCTCTTGATGAAAGTGAAAGAGGAGAGTGAAAAAGTTGGCTTAAAACTCAACATTCAGAAAACTAAGATCATAGCATCTGGTCCCATCACTTCATGGGAAACAGATGGAGAAACAGGAAACAGTGTCAGACTTGATTTTTGGGGGCTCCAAAATCACTGCAGATGGTGACTGCAGCCATGAAATTAAAAGACGCTTACTCCTTAGAAGGAAAGTTTTGACCAACCTAGAAAGCATATTCAAAAGCAGAGACGTTACTTTGCCAACAAAGGTCCGTCTAGTCAAGGCTATGGTTTTTCCAGTGGTCGTGTATGGATATGAGAGTTGGACTGTGAAGAAGGCTGAGCGCTGAAGAACTGATGCTTTTGAACTATGGTGTTGGAGAAGATTCTTGAGAGTCCCTTGGGCTGCAAGGAGATCCAACCAGTCCATCCTAAAGGAGATCAGTCCTGGGTGTTCATTGAAAGGACTGATGCTAAAGCTGAAACTCCAGTACTTTGGCCACCTTATGCAAAGAGTTGACTCACTGGAAAAGACTGATGCTGGGAGGGATTGGGGGCAGGAGGAGAAGGGGACAACAGAGGATGAGATGGCTGGATGGCATCACTGACTTGATGGACATGAGTCTGAGTGAACTCCAGGAGTTGGTGATGGACAGGGAGGCCTGGTGTGCTGCAATTCATGGGGTGGCAACAGTCAGACACAACTGAGCGACTGAACTGAACTGACACTGTACTGTATAGAGACAAATATAAAATGGCCTTATTTTCCAAACTTCATTTTGTAGGATGGAGACATTGCATCATAACAGGTCAGTTCAAAACTAATAGTATCAAACTAGGCAAATATCTATGCATATGATTAGCATATATGTAAACACACACACATATATTTACCATCCCAAACTTTACCAAAATACATATCCCTGCCCCTTCACATGCTTTCCTCACCAAGCATTGGAAAGATTATCCCACTTCCATGTAACAACACAAACATATATATATATATGTACATATATATATGGCAGCCAATTTATAAAATTTTTATTTGAAACTTTATATTATTTGTATTATACATCATACATTTCATAAATATAACTTGAAATACACATTATTATTATCTATTTCAATATATGATTAGCTTGTTATTTGAGGCAGTTTTTCATTTTCTCTGAGTTTTAATTACTTATCTGCAGAGTAGGACAATGACACCTGCTTCATAGGTTCAGAGTCAGGATTTTAGAGGACAAAGTATGGATGGAGTGTCCAATATCTGACATTATAAAGGGCTAAATAAATGGTATTTATTTAGCTGCTATTTCCATCAGCAGCAGTAGTATTGTCACTATTAATCAAACTCGGCTATAAAGTCTGTTGCCAATAATAAGCACAGGTCAACTAGCTGGGTTGCTAGAATTTGGAATTCAGCTCTGCCACATACAAAATTTTACATTCAGATCATCAATAAGTCAGTGAAATTTTCCTATGGAATCAGCTCTGAGCATGTTAACTGAAATCTCTTTATTAAACTTTTAAAATAAAACACATTGCACTTGTTTTCAGATGTGGTGTAAGGCCCTGGAAATAAAAAGGTATAAGAAGGAAAATCTGTACGAAGGAGTAAAATTATGAAAGAAAAGACATTGGTATACAACTAACAGCATTGTGGGGTGAAGTGTGCTAGAAAAGAAATAGATACAAGTTATTATGACAGGTCGTCACAGAACTGTTCAACTTCAGCTTCTTCAGCATTAGTGGTTGGGGCATAGACTTGGATTACTGTGATACTGAATGGTTGTTTGTAAACGAACAGAGATCATTGTGTCATTTTTGAAATTGCACCCAAGTACTTACTATATTTCAGATTCTTGTTGACTATGAGGGCTGCTCCATTTCTTCTAAGGGACTCTAACCCACAGTAGCAGACATAATGTGATCCAAGTAGACAGTAATCCAAGTCTATGCCCTAACCACTAATGCCAAAGAAGCTGAAGTTGAATGATTCTATGAAGACCTACAAGACTTTCTAGTTCAGTTCAGTTCAGTCTCTCAGTCATGTCCGACTCTTTGTGACCCCATGGACTGCAGCACACCAGGCTTCCCTGTCCATCACAAACTCTCAGAGCTTACACCCAAAAAAAAGATATCCATTCCAGGGACAGAAACGCCAAAGTAAGAAGTCAAGAGACACCTGGAGTAATGGGCATATTTGTCCTTGGAGTACAAAATGAAGCAGGGCAAAGGCTAACAGAGTTTTGCCAAGAGAACGCACTGGTCACAGCAAACACCCTCTTCCAACAAAACGAGAGATGGCTCTACACATGGACATCACCAGCTGGTCAATGCTTAAATCAGCTTGATTGTATTCTTTGCAGCCAAAGATGGACAAGCTCTATACAGTCAGCAAAAATAAGACCGGGAGCTGACTGTGGCTCAGATCATGAACCCTTTATTGCAAAATTCAGACTTAAATTGAAGAAAGTACAGAAAACCACTAGACTATTCAGGTATGACCTAAATCTAATCCCTTACAACTATACAGTAGAAGTGACCAGTAGATTCAAGGGATTAGATCTGACAGACAGAGTGCTTGAAGAACTATGAATGGAGGTTCATGACATTGTACAGGAGGCAGGGATCAAGATCTTTCCCAAGAAAAAGAAATGCAAAAAGGCAAAATGGTTGTCTGAGGAGGCCTTACAAATAGCTGAGAAAAGAGAAACTAAAGGCAAAGGAGAAAAGGAAAGATATACCCATCTAAATGTAGAGTTCCAAAGAATAGCAAGGAGAGATAAGAAAGCCTTCCTCAGAGATAAATGCAAAGAAATAGAGGGAAACAACAGAATGGGAAAGACTAGAGATCTCTTCAAGAAAATTCTAGATACCAAGGGAACATTTCATGCAAAGATGGGCTCGATAAAGGACAGAAATGGTATGGACCTAACTGAACCAGAAGATATTAAGAAGAGGTAGCAAGAATACACAGAAAAACTATTCAAAAAAGATCTTCATGACCCATATAATCATGATGGTGTGATCACTCACCTAGAGCCAGACATCCTGGAATGCAAAGTCAAGTGGGTCTTAGGAAACATCACTGTGAACAAAGCTAGTGGAGGTGATGAAATTCCAGTTCAGCTATTTCAAATCTTAAAAGATGATGCTGTGAAAGTGCTGCACTCAATATGCCAGCAAATTTGGAAAACTCAGCAGTGGCCACAGGACTGGAAAAAGTTTTCATTCCAATCCCAAAGAAAGCAATGCCAAAGAATGTTCAACCTACTTCACAACTGCACTCATCTCACACACTAGTAAAGTAATGCTCAAAATTCTCCAAGCCAGTCTTCAACAGCACATGAACTGAGAATTTCCAGATGTTCAAGATGGATCTAGAAAAGTCAGAGGAACCAGAGACCAAATTGCCAACATCAGTTGGATCATAGAAAGTAAGAGAGTTACAAAAAAGCATCTACTTCTGCTTTATTGACTATGCTAAAGCCTTTGACTATGTGGATCACAATAAACTGTGGAAAATTCTTAGAGATGGGATTACCAGACCACCTGACCTGCCTCCTGAGAAATCTGTATGCAGGTCAAGAAGCAACAGTTAGAATCAGAAATGGAACAGCAGACTGGTTCCAAATCAGGAAAGGAGAAGGTCAAGGCTCTATATTGTCACCCTGTTTATTTAACTTATATGGCACAGTACATCATGCGAAATGCTGCACTGGATGAAGATTGCCAGGAGATCAATAACCTCAGATATACAGATGACACCACCCTTATGGCAGAAAGTGAAGAACTTAAGAGCCTCTTGATGAAAGTCAAAGAGGAGAGTGAAAAAAGCTGCCTTAAAACTCAACATTCAAAAAACTAAGAGCATAGCATCTGGCCCCATCACTTCATGGCAAATAGAAGGGGAAACCATGGAAACAGTGAAAGATTTAATTTTGCAGGGCTCCAAAATCACTACAAATGGTGACTGCAGCCAAGAAATTAAAAGACACTTGCTCCTTTGAAGAAAATCTAGACAGCATATTAAAAAGAAGAGACATTACTTTGCCAACAAATGTCCATCTAGTTAAAACTATGGTTTTTCCAGTAGTCATGTATGGATGTGAGAGTTGGACCATAAAGAAAGCAGAGCGCCTAAGAATTGATGTTTTTGAAATGTGGTGTTGGAGAAGACTCTTGAGAGTCTCTTGGACTGCAAACAGATCCAATCAGTCAATCCTAAAGGAAATCAGTCCTGAATATTCATTGGAAAGACTGATGCTGAAGCTGAAATTCCAATACTTTAGCCACTTGATGTGAAGAACTGACTCACTGAAAAAACGACCCTGATGCTTGGAAAAATTGAAGGCAGGAGGAGAAGGGGACAACAGAGGATGAGATGGTTGGATGGCATCACCGACTGAATGGACATGAGTTTGAGCAAGCTCCAGGAGTTGGTGATAGACAGGGAAGCCTGGCGTGCTTTAGTCCATGGGGTCACAAAGAGTCGGACATGACTGAGCAACTGAACTGAACTGATTGTGATGGGGAAAAAGAGACAGTGTTGAAGAAAAAAAGTTAAGAAAGGCTCTGTAAGGGTTTACATTCAAACCTTTGTAATAAATCATATATAACATTGATCTCTTGTGTTCCGTATGTTACACTTGGAAGATATCTATATCTATATAGCTGGGCTTCCCAGGCAGCACTAGTGGTAAAGAACCTGCCTGCTATTACAGGAGATGTAAGAGATATAGGTTCGATCCCTGGGTCGGGAAGATGCCCTGGAGGAGGGCATGGCAATCCATGCCAGTAATCTTGCCTGGAGAGTCCCAAGGAGAGAGAAGGTTGCAAAGAGACACAACTGAAGCAACTTAGCACACACGTATCTAAGTAGCTACACTTGTGCATCGCTGCTGCTGCTGTTGCTGTTTAGTCACTAAGTCAGGCCTGACTCTTTTGGGACCCCATGGACTGTATTGACAGGTGGATTCTTTACCACTGAGCTACCTGGGAAGCCCACACATGTACACAGACTTTTAAATGCTAGATGCCTTCCATCTCAAATCAAATGGAGTATTTTTCTCCCATCTTATGCTAGACATTGTGTAAGACACTGGAAGGGATATTAAGAAATAAATATGTATAGTAATTAGCTAGTCTATGTGCTTATTGATACATATGTTGTTGTTCAGTCACCAGTCATGTCCAACTCTTTGCGACCCCATGGACTGCAGCATGCCAGGCCTCCCTGTCCCCCACCATCTCCCAGAGTTAACCAAACTTCATGTTCACTGCATCAGTGATGCCATCTACCCATCTCATCCTTGGATGCCCTCCTCTCCTTCTGCCCTAAATCAATATATGTATTGATACATAGCAACACAAAAATTTTCTCAAAGAAATCTTTCTCTGAGAAAACTTTCTCAGACAACCTAACTGAGCATTTTTGGTACTCTATAATTAACCCCCATTACATTCTTCATAGAATTTAATAATACTAAATGAAATTATATTCTAAACTTCCTTCTTTTTCTTTCTCTTTTGGAGGGGGATTAAGGATCTGTCTCCCAAACTAGAAGGTAAACTTCAGGAAGGCAGCACTCCTCACACTTCCCTGCTGTGTTCTCAGTGCTGAGAATGCTGCCTGACCCCTAACTGGTGCCCATGAACTGCACACAGAAATACATGCATGTATCAGTCTCATAGATCTACTGACACAAACCACATTCTTATCAGCCATTTAAGTACTGAATTTATTAAATTTGTAGAAAACTTGTGAAATTGGTTGCCAAGTATAAATGACTCAAGAATGCATAACCAAATGAGTTTCATGACTTCCACTGACAAACACAAATTAATCTTGTCTCTTGTTTATCACGATTCTCACATGCATCTTCTCTATCTAGAAAAAATTGTTGTCATTAAGGCCCAGCAAATATGGCAATGGTTTATGAAACTTGCATATGGATGTGAGAATATTTCTTAAACTCTACATCACAACTAAATATCTGAATTTATGTTTTGTGTAGTGAGGGAAAAATCCAGCTGAACTGAAGTTACAATCTCATATTTACCCATATCTTAATTATACTGCCATGATACCAAGGCCTACAACATTAGTAGAATTTTTATCACGACTCTGATTTAGCTTCATTTTTTTCTCACTCAGCCCCCAGGAAAATATTCATGAGATAAAACTGGCAATACAAAAATAATTATTTGAAAAACATTATATGAGGTGAGTTGTTGCTTCTCTACTGGATGCCAGTTTAAATTGAGCTAATTTGTTTTACCAGTAGCTTAAGAAAACCCCAGCACAGCGGCACAACAATTATATCCAGGTGCAAGGACTTAATTCAACAAATTCTAGGTGGATCCTTCCCGTCTGCATGGTGGGCCCCATTCTCAGCTGTGGCTAAGAACAGATGCCTTGAAAAGCCTCTGTAAACACGATCCCATCAGTCCTTGAATAGAGATGTTGAAATGTTTCCAAAAAAAATAATGAATGTGATATCCCAATGACCATAATTCCAACACACACATCACTGAAAAAAAATGATGTGGTAGGAATGATTTTAAATATATGAACAAAATAAGGAAAACAATTTGTTTCTTTGCATTATTTTTCTTTATTATGCAAGGTATGAATACATATATATTTGAAAAATGATAGTCATATAAATTTTAAGAGGATTTGTAATGCTATATATCATATATATATATACAAACTAAATGCAAACTAAATTATATATAAACTAAAACCGTAAGTATCAATATACACATGGCAAAAGGTTTCCGAAAGGACTTTAGTGCTGCTCAAGACAAGGAAAGATTAGAATGTCAGATGAGGAAAAAGAGCCTCTGAATGATAAATATGCTAGCCGAAGATCATGAAGCAGCTTAGCTGGAGAGACAAGCCCATAGTACAAGAGCCTGTAACCTCCCGTTTTTAAAGTCATGCCTTATAAAATCAAATAAATTTCAGGTTCTTGCCTTATTTACTTTTTAAATAACTTTTTTAAATGACACTGAGCAAAATAAACAAAAGCATATTATGATTTCGTGGCTAGAAACATAGAGCCATACAATGAGTATTTTATTTTTCCACTCTTTTAAATAATAATTTTCTCAGAAACTGTTGTTTTTCATTCACCATTAAGTTGGAACTAGGAAAAAATCTAAATATTTTAGCGAACTGCCTTTTTTTAAATTGCCAAAATACAAATGTGAGGCATATACTGTATTTGGACATAATTAAAATTTACTGGTAATTACTAAGATAGCAAGACTAGCTAAGGATTCTCTATATACATCTCTATAACCTTCAGTTTGCCAATGTTGCTAAGTCCAAACATATTAATAGATAAGAGTGGGCATTGTATCATAAGACAGTTATTTTCCTACTCTGTCATTTCTCATTTTACCCCAACAAAGAGTTTTCTATCAAAGCTAGTTTTTTTAAACAAAGTTTTCTGTAAAACTTATGATAATTTCCACATTATATTTATTTAAATTTTTTCTGTTATAATTTTTGTTTTAAAATTAAACCAGAAAGATTTATTTTATTAAGAATAATCTGTAAGCATTAATAATACTAATTAGAGATATGTCAGACAATTTGAATTAAGCCATTAGGTAGTGCTTATTCAGATGTAATGTGAATAGTCTGGACATTTTGAAAAACATCCAAATGGGACGCAAATAAAAAACTGTCAAAATTCTAAACCAAGTTCAACCAGGCGTATAAGACCAGTTCCCATGAACTGAAAGGAAAAATTAAAAGCAGTACGAGGTCCTGAAAAATCTTACAGCTGGATAACTTTTCTCATCTTTTGCAAGTGGATCCTAAAGAAGACATTAATAAGCTTTAATAGATAGACTAAAGTCTCTGGGGCAGAGCTTTTAGATAATAATCTAGCAATTTCCATCCTCATTATGCCCAATTTCCTCATATGTAAAAAAGTAATTTGGATGTGATATTCAACTCATAACACAGAGATCATAATTCTATTGTAATATCCATATCCAAATAATAAACCTGAACTCAAAGAACCAAGCTTAATTGTTTCACTGTAGAACATCTAAGTTGCCACAAAGAAAGTCAACTTCCTATTTGAGGGAGAAAAGACATTTTACCCTGAAAACTGTTTAAAACGACACAGCAACAGACAGAATGTCCCAAAACAAAGATATATTGACAGCCATGTTTTTTTCTTCTTTCAACAAATATCCTTTGAACACTAACATGTGCTAACAGGTATGAAAATACATAAAAACGTAATTCTGATCCTGCAGGAACTCAAATTCTCATTAGGAACAAGATACTACAATAAATAAAATCATTACACTTTACTAAGTATTTTAACTAAAAATTATATCATCCTAAATATTATTTTTAAAGTTTATTTGAAAATGTATACATTTCAAGTTATCCAAGTTTAGATGTTAGTGTCATTTTTCCTACACAGGTGAACAAGAATTTATTATTCTGTTCAATGTCCAAGTATTTGATAAGGACTGAGAATCAAAGGTTAAAACAAATCTGACTTGTTAACTGAACTACAAATAATAAAAATGATCTAAAAATTTTAATGTTTCCACACAACTATGTAACCAGAGATAAGAGAGAGAATTCCCAGTCTCCTATGATCCTTATCACAAAGCTTACCATAGCACATCAACACCTATAAGTGACCTTGCAGAGGATCTAATACAAAGCTCCCATTACTCAAGTCAAATAATCAAGGCCCAGAGACAATAAGTGACTTGCCAGCTCATTAGTGACACAGTTCCTTGATCTCCTCTACTTCAGTCTGAAGAACCGCAATACTGTATTATGCTAACCCTTAGTTAAAATTCATTATTTTTTCCACATGTATAAAGTAGATTGCTGAAGTTTTTGGCAGTCTAAAGAAAAAGGAGTTTCAAACCACTCAACTTTACAAAATCAAATTGTATCATACGGGAATTGTGTGAATGTTTATCACCACCCTCTATCCCAAGTTACAGTGGGCAGCATTACAGGAAACTTACTGTTTATTTTGATAAATCAATGAGATAAATGAAGTTTGAGCATTAAAAGTATTGATCTTGCTAAAAGTGCCAAGTGACCCAGAATTTCTTAAGCATAGGTAGGTATAAAGAAGTCACTGGGAAGAAAAAGAAAATCTCCTGGAGAATGAAGAAGGAAATATTGCTTTCTGGCATAAAAAAAATATTTTAACTTTTTGAAATCACTGAAAATTATGCTGCCCATGTTAAGATAAATGTGCCACAAATACCCCAAAATCATACCTAAAAATAAACACATGTACTATTCTTCAGGATGTAAAACAGCAAAAAAAAAAAAAAGTCTCTTGTAACTTACATGAAACTGGTGGGGATAATGATAAAGTCATGAAATATCATTTCTCTGTTGAGTTGTTAATGTGATTTTGAGGACAGTTTAACAATACAGTTTAATTTTAGCTTCAGAGAACATTGTTTTTAATGTCATTTTTTTTTTCTGCTTATACTTCACAATAGGTAATTACAAGTGTAATCATTATTGGTCATTGGCCATTAATTTGTTTCAGCGTATGTACCTCAGTGGGCAGTAATTACTGCACATCCTTCAATAAGATATCATTAACAAAATGAGAAGACCAGAGAAAATATGTTAATTACTGTAAGTGCTCCATTGGTTCCTCCCTGGAATAAACAAGTCTAACAATTAAGATCACACTTACTTTTTGCCAGACTATATTATGAAGTGAAAAAAAGAAGAGAAAAAATATGGCAATGCTACATAATTTGAAGATATTTGGGAGGATTAATATTATTTTCCCTTTAAATTTAAATCAGCAAATCTAATGACCCAGAGATAGAAAACAGTTCTCACACCAAGCAGCAATTTCATAAAAGCTCATTGTTAATAATGAAGTAAAAAATTAATTGACTACTGTACCTATTAAAATGATGATGAAAAATATCTCAAAATTACGGAAATGTTTTAATATTTTTAAACTACTGTAGAGCAAGTTAAATTGATTTCCTATTAGTCCAAGTATCAATAGACTGGAGAATGTTTTAAATGCCCCAATTAAGAACTTACAATATACCAAATTCACTTAGAACATTTTGGTGGCCAGGGTAGAGTTCTAAGTATTTCTTAGCATGGTTTTTACAGAATATTACTAACATGAAAGCATAATCAAGATACCTGTCATACCAATACAACATTTTTTTGGTGTTAAAAAATTAAAATTAAAAAAAAAAAAACTGTCAATTCAATTCTCTCTGGCTTTTAATCCTCATTCCTCCAGTGCATTACTCAGAACTTTCTAAGTATGGTAGTTTTTCCTAAGCATTTGTTTTCTGTGTCTTCAGATATATATATACATATATACACATTTCCCATTGCCGTTTGTTTAAGCCTTGCCTGCAAACTGAGTTTGCCGTGCATCTCAGATCCAAACCCTGCAGCTGTTCCTGCCTTTCTTTTATTGTCCTGAGCAAATCACATCTCATTTCACCCTCATTCTTCTGCAGTTTCAGGCCTTCCCAGTCTCCCTTCCAACTGCTCCAACTGTACCTTTTACAACCCAGCTGTTGGGAGCCCTTTACAGAGACCCTCCCGTCTCCTGACCTCAGGCAACTCCAACCCTAAGCTGCAGATTCTCTGGTCCTTTTTGATGTTCTCTCAGTCCAATTCAAGTCCTTAAAATCCCCCTTGACCTGAGCAGTTTCAAGTCTATTTGGACCTAATTGTGATCACTTGTAAAATTATAAATGATTGACTATAAACAATTAAATGTTGATGATTCTCACACATCATCATAAATATTTACACAGTATACAGTTTTCCTAAGTTAGGATGTATACATTTTAATCAGATTTGCAAATAGGACTGTCTGGAGTAGTAACATCAATAATAATTGAAGCCAAAAGATGATAAGCTACATGGACCACTTTGGTTCATTACAGACTACCTTCAGATACTTTTTAAAGTCCTTAATCAGAAACTTGAATAGCTGAATGTCTTTGTCTTCAAATGGTCAGAAGAGCCTTTTGTTGTTGTTCAGTCGCTAAATTATGTACATCTCTTTGCGAACCACGGACTGTGGCCTGCCAGGCTCCTCTGTCCATGAGATTCTCCAGGCAAGAATACTGGAGTGGGTTGCCATTTCCTACTCCAGGGGATCTTCTTGATCCAGGCGTCAAACCCACATCTCTTGCATTTCTTGCAATGGCCAGCGTTTTCTTTACCACCTAGCCACAAGAGAAACCCAAACTTCTTCAAGAAGTCCTTTTGGCTATTCTAGATTCAGTCTCAGAGAACCCAGGACTTCCTTCTATGAGATAACATATCATTTTGAATTGTGGTTCTCTATTTGTCTTCTCCAGTGGATTATGAAGGGCTAAGAAAACTGATTACATATCTCACATACAGTGTGTGCTCCATAAATTAGTTGAGTCAATGGCCTCAGGTGAGTATAAGTTTAAAAAAAGAGTTTTTGAAGCTATCAAGCAGTTGAGAGACAAGTTTAGGCATTGAGAATTTTGGCTTAGGTATTTTATAAGGAATGGGATGTCTTTTTCCTGTGATTTATTTGTCTGTTGTTATTTATAGAGTTAGCCCTGTGTTCCCACAGGTTCTCCAACTCAGGATAGAAAATATTCAGGAAACAAATTCCAGAAAGTTCCAAAAAGCAAAACTTGAGCCTTCCATGTGCTCTCAGTTATTTACACAACATTCACATTGTATTAGATATTACAAGTTATTTAGAGATGATCTAAAGAACATGGAAGAATATGTGCAGATGACATGCAAATACTACACTGTTCTATGTAAATGACGTAAGCATCTGCGGATGTTGGTATCTATTGAGAGGTGGGTTCCTGGAACCAAACCCCCACAGGTATGGAGGGACAGTTGTAACTAGTATCTCAGCTCCAAATCATGTGCCTATTAGTTTGAAAACTACTCTATCATTCTTTTAACCTTGTTAGGACCATTCTGAGTATTTAGAAACTAGAGTATTTATTTGAAAACTTTCAGATTTCTAACAACATGTATCAATTTATCTGTTCATAGAAATGTTTATATATCACAGAGGTATATATCTACATACTTAAAACTCGCCTATCTAATAACAAGGCCCATATTTCCATTTCATGGAAGTAGCATTTCTATAGACACTTCATCTCAGGGAGACACAGTCTTACATTCACTAAAAATTTATATATCTTGTAATAGGAAAACAAACAAGAATATAATTAATGAATTTCATAATAAATTATTCCTATTTAATATACACAGAAACATAGCAACAAATCTAAATCTGAGAAATCCATAATTTTAAAAGTTAAATCCAATATAATTTTAAATAATGAAAGAAAAGATAGAGTTATCACTGAAATAAAACCAACCTATGTGGTTTCAGAGTATATCCAAACATTATATTTTAAAATTAGCACATAATGATCATTAACTACTTAGAAAATTATCATCAGAATAATGAGAAAATAGAAAGCTTATGTGAAAGAAAGTGAAAGTCACTCAGTGCTGTCTGACTCTTTGCAGCTTCTTGGACTGGAGCCACCAGGCTCCTCTGTTCTACTGGAGTGGGTAGCCATTCTCCTTTCCAAGGGATATTCCCAACCCAGGGATCAAACCCAGGTCTCCCACATTGCCGGCAGATTTTTTACAGTCTGAGCCAGCAGGTAATCCCAAAAATACTGGCGTGGGTAGCTTATCCCTTCTCCAGGGGATCTTCCTGACCCAGGTATCAAACCAGGGTCTCCTGCATTGCAGGTGGATTCTTTACCAACTCCTTAACTGTAGCTACTACTAGCCATGGGGATTCATAACTTAATTACAACAGTAATGTAATTACATATTCTATTTTTTCAAGAAATATATGAAGCCAAATCTGAGGCATGATTCTGAGGTCCTCTCTAGACATTCCTTAGATTATTAGGGTTGCCTTGACCTAATTTTGTGACTTGTGGCCATCTGTACTCAGAAATCATTTTGAACTCATTATCACAATAAGAATAAAGTTCAATACCTTATTTTTTTCATTTGAATTTATTATAGCATAGTCAAAATTATGGTTTTTTCAGTAGTTGTGTACAGATGTGAAAGTTGGACCATAAAGAAGGCTGACCACTGAAGAATTGATACTTTCTAATTGTATTTCTGAAGAAGACTCCTGAGAGTCCCTTGGACTGCAAGGAGATAAAACCAGTCAACCCTAAAGGAAATCAATCCTGAATATTTATTAGAAGGGTTAATGCTGAAGCTCCAATACTTTGGCCATCTGATATGAAGAGCTGACTTATTGGAAAAGACCCTGATGTTGGGAAAGATTGAAAGAGAAAGAAAAGGGGGCTGGCAGAAGATGAGATGGTTAGATAGCATGGTTAACTCAATGGACATAAACGTGCAAATTCCAGGAGATAGTGAAGGACAGGGAAGCCTGGCATGCTGCAGTCCACAGGGTCGCAGAGTCAAACACGACTTAATGACTGAACAACAACAAATAGCGTAAGTGCCTCATCTTTCATAATTTTAAGAAACACCCTTACTCTCCCCCTGCCTCTTTTAATAACTGCAATAAAACCCAAAGCATCCATCACTGAATTAGGGAGAAGCAGGAAACCAAAACTCCATTTTTGTGTTAAATATATAGAGTAGAGTACTGTTTCCCGATAAAAACAACCCTACTTAATTTTCTTGAGATCCCGATAGCACAAGCCAGTCAAGATGCTCAGTAAGTACACGATAATTGATTCTTTAGTGTGTTGGTCACTCAGTCATGTCCAACTCTCTGCGATACCATAAACTGTAGCCCCCCAGTCTCCTCTGTCCATGCAATTATCCAGGCAAGAATACTGGAGTGCATTGCCATTCCCTTCTCCAGAATTAATTCTTTAATTCACACCAAAATAAAAAGGACACTGTAAGTACAATTTTCAATTTCCATCTACAAGCCACACTGCTCTAGAGAAAAATGTCAGCAACTGGCACACTCATTGATGGTAGGAATATAAATTTCTGGAGAAAATTTGGTAAAGTGTCAAAAGTCTTTTTTTTTTAATTACATACGTTTTGATAGAGCAATTTTACTTCTGGAGATTTTTTTAAGAAAGAAACTTGGCTAGTAAGCAAAAGTGTAAGAATGTTAATAGAATATTGCACTCACTCATGAAAACTGGTAATAAGTAAAATGTTTAATAAGAAAAATAAATTGCAGTACCATGAAACAACGATGATATAAATAACAAAAAGAAGTTAAGACATAATGACCAAATAAATCAACAATATTGTACATATAGAATGTAGAGTAAACCGAATGTATAGTAGTATGTGAGCATGTTTACATACATATTTGCTATGGCAAAGAGATAATATATACATCAAACCTGCTTTCCCTCCAGGCTGGGTACACTGTTCTGTGTAAGCAGAAATTGGGTCACCATTTTTGGTCTGAAATTTTAAACACATCTCTTGCTATCCTCTCCCTTTCTCCCCTGGCTGGAGGTCAATGGGTAGGAATCTCCAGTAGCAGGCTTTCATGCCAGCACTGCCCTGAACAACTGCATGGAGCACAGCACCCCTGCACTGCTACCCCCACTGCTGGCAATGCCCTCTGGAGTAAGAAATAAACTCTCATGTTAAGCCACTGATATTTTAGAGGATATCTGTTTCAGCAGTTGAGATATCCTGACTAATAGCATTTATTCAAAAGAATGAAAATACTATACATATCAAAATATTACCAGTAGTAATAGATAATTTTTTATATTTTACATTGTTCTTGCTTAAACACCTGTTTTACAATAAAAACCTCACAAATGGGTTTTCTGACCTCTAAAGGTATGATTTCCAAATACAGAAAAATGAATGTCTGTCTTTCATCACCGCAATAGGTCAATGAAATCTAAGGGACACACAGAATTTCACTAATGCTTCCTAAATTATGCCATGTTATGGTGTGACCATATTCTTCAGAAAATAACTTGAACATAATATGCAATTAGTTGCTTTATAGGGGTATTTTAGCCTTGCTTACTATCCTTGACAAAAGCCACATGTTATCCTTTGAACTGTTGCTAATACGGAGCAGAAGCTCTACTGTGAGTTCATTTACACTCCTCAAATCCTGAGCAAATTAGACACCATCCTGCCCCATCTCTCCGACATCTCCACACTTGGATGGATTATCTCAACTAAACATGTCAGACCTGACAAATTCTTTAGCTCTTAGAATGACTTTGACTCAGTTTTTAAGCCCTCTGACATACCAGTCAAAACTCTGTTAATGTGATTTACAGTTAAATTCAACATAAAAACATCATTAAAATAATGAGAAGAGGTTAAGGCCTCGATCTACAGATGCAAGAAGAGAAGGCCATGCTGTGCTCTTGAGCTCAGTCAGCACTGCTTGGGGTGGGGGCCTCAGAGGGTCTTCTGTCAGGGGCACCTTATTCAGAGCCAACAACCTCCAAAGTATTTATAGTCTCTGCATAAAAGTAAGCTAAAATGTCTTAATTTGTTAAAAACTGGTGACTCAGACAGTCAAGAATCTGCCTGCAGTACAGGAGACTTGGGTTTGATCCCTGGATTGGAAAGATCCCCTGCAGAATACTGGAGTGGATAGCCACTCCAGTATTCTTGCCCAGAGAATCCCACAAAGGAGCCTGGCAGGCTAGAGTCCATGGGGTCGCAAAAAGTCGGACACGACTGGGCGACTAAGACTTGCACTTTTCATTTAAATACTGCATTATTGTCTGATTCTTACTTTGCCTAGAGATTTTACATCATCCTTCCTCCATACCCACTTTACAGGTGAGGAAACTGAGGCTTAGTTCAGGACAGTGTCAGAAGCTTATAGGGAACAAAGGTGTAACCCTTCTACCTCCACTACCATAATCTGTCTCAAGCAGTCTTTCTCACCATTTTCCTTTCCTTTCTTCCATGAAAATCCTTCCCAGAAAAATAAATCACCCAATCTGAACTCTTGCCCACCTTGAGGGTTCCTGGGAACTTTCAGCTTGCCATCTTCTCCCATCCTGCTTTAGTCTGAGGATTTGATTTAAGTTGTCTGTTTCTCTTTGAGGATTTTTCTTCATGTACTAGGCTAAATTCTCATCACTCAAAATCTTTCATCCCCATAGAATTGTCTGCTAGCCATAGTATTATCTCTGACCAGACTGTGAACCCTCAGAGACAAAACATGTGTTGTATCCAGCCTTGTTTCCACAGAGCCTAACCTAGGGGTTGGCTTATTATAATTTCTCAAAAATAAATATGTGAATGAATGACAGAAGCTACTTTATTTCGAAAGAGATATCAATTGAAATGCAATTCACAGTTTCTGAATGACTCATTGTAGTATGTACAAACATTTCTGGTTCTGTTAGAATAGTCATTTCAATATTTTCCTATCTACTAAGAGTATATTTCTAACCCTGGCTTTGCCTATCCAGCAGTTAAAGGCTTTGAATTGAAGCCCACAAGTATTGCAAACCTGGGACTCAAAACATTTCCTTTCATAAAATTATCTGAGTTGACTTTCCCTAACAGTAGGTATACAAGTTACTGAAGTCACTTCAGTCATTCATTCTTTCCAAAATTATTTACTGAACAGGCACTCAGTTCTGGGAACATGGAATTTTATGATACATCCAGTCCAGTCTCTGTAAGTAAACAAGTGAGAGACTGGTTGAGAAGAAAAACATCCAAAAACATGCAATAATAATGCAATGGAGAAATGCAGTGAGTATTAATGGTAGAAGTGAGGACAGAAAGGAAGGCTTCCCAGAGGAGGCACCCCTTGATCTGAACCTTAATATAAGGCCTGCGTTAGACAGACAAAAAAGAAACTGAAGTTCCAAATGCAGAAGAGATGACATGCAAAGCCACAGAAATGGGGAAAAAATGAGTAGGTGTGGAGAATAATAGGGCTATTTACTAGTAATGAAACATAAAAATGTGAAGACAGGAGAATTTTAAAAAGGAGACTGGTAAAGGAGGCAAAGAGGAGGCAAGTGAGAGATCACTGTGCACCATGTTAGATTTTAGTCTTTGACTTCAAAGAATCATTTTGTGCACAAAATTCTGTTTTTGAGATAAATATTTATCATTGAAAATTTATATACTGTCCATTTTACCAGGATTTGATTATTTTATGCTAATATTAAAATATTTTCTTAAATAATCTTGGAAGGGACTGTGAATCCCTCAATTATATATATTATTAAGTGCTTGGTTTTCTTTCTAGGATGGAATCAGGTACTCAGTCCTTTTTGAAGGTAACTGCTACATGTAAGGAATTATCTCAATCCTGTAGGTCCTATTGGTATTCTGTCACTCACTGGCTTGCTTTCTCTCTCACCCTCGCTATTGCTGTCTCTTATTCCCTTTATCAACCATCTTGCCTTTGATACCCTTTTTCACAAAGAGGCTTAGTAACCGTCTTTGTTTCTCCTGAAATGGCTTCCTAAGCCAACAATATGGAACGTTGCTCTCTGCTGACCATCTTTGTACATCCAGCTCCATCTTTTTCAGTTGTCATGTTGGCATTCATAAAGCACATCTGGGACCTCAGGCTGCCCTGAATCTTGCAAGAGGAGGGCATAAACCAAATTTCGGAATCCTCTGTTGGTAATAATGCATTCAATATAGCACCTGGAGTGTTTTTTTATTAGAGAGAGTAAATGCTGTGCTAAACGATGGTGATGCCGTTTGATGGAGCTGCCCCTGGAATGTAATAAAGAGCAGGGGACATGCTCCTCAGAGTGTGTTGCTGAATTAAAAGCCAAGGGTTTAAGAGTTCACTGGAGAACCCAGACAGGGAGAGGTACTTACTCCACAGCTCTTGGCGACAGTGAGCACATCATTAGTCTATTCTAGTTAGCTATTTACTTCCAGGTGCAATGCAAAGTGTAGTACAAAAAAAAAAAAACCTTATATTATGTTTGGTCTTAGCTACCTTGAAAACAGATTCAAGTCTATGTACTCCTTCAACCATGAAAATGGTTTTACTGCTACTGAGTTCAAAATATAAGACCCTGGAAGCAGGAAGCTGTGTGCTCTCCTCCATCTACCGTTTGGAGATACAGTATGAAATCCTGTATTTTCTATTTGAAAACATGATATCATTGAGGGGGAGCAGTAGTATATGAAATATTGATTTTTTACCTTATTTGCAATTATTATTAAAAACAAGGATCTAAATAGAGATTCTTATCCTTTTTAAATAAAATTAGCAGCTCGACTACTTACTTTTACAAAACGAAAAAAAAAAAATCCAAGAGTTTTTTTAATCTAAACAGTCTGGGAAAACTGATGATAATCTAAATCCTAGGTTCAGATGATTTAACTCAATCATGCTTTATTTGCAAACAAGAAGTATTTCAATAATTATTTCTTTAACAGTCCCTTTAGTAACGTAAGGCTGAAACCTCTAAAAAGAAACATTGATTTTATTATTTGTTTAACTTTTGTGCAAGAGTATATTTTGCAAAAATGATTATAACTAACTCCATTACTCTGGGTATCTCTGAGTAATTCAAATGAGTTTTTTCCACAAAGAATCAGCATGTACATTAAATCACTCACATAAAACGGAATTCTTTCACAAACATATTGACTATTTCCTATCATAATCAGGACCCTATTTTGAAAATATCTTGTTATATGCACTACTGCTGAACCTTCTTCATTGAACAGCATCAAAATAACTGTGAAATAAGCTTTTAAATAATAGCAAAATCATCAGCTATTGGTATAAATCATATTTATGGTAAAAAGAAATCTAAAGAACACAAGCTTGCCAACATGAAAAATGAGCAATGTATTCTTAAGAACTAAAACCCCAATTCATAATTTTTGAAAGAATTAAATGCTTTAGATACCTCTGTATCACCTAGACAACATAGCTCAGTTTCTCCTGATGTAGCCTGACATGGCACAACTCAAAATCAAATCCACAGCAAATCCTATTTTAATTGATCAGAATAAATGGATATTTTCAGAGAGAAAAAAGTACACAACATCTTCATTATAGCTTCTATTCTTTTTTCCACTTAAAAATGATAAATGTTTATGATACAGCAAAATGATACATCTGTCTGCACTATTTGGGAACTTCCATGATTTGTAGAAAAGTTTTGTTTTTAATTAAAGTGTATTATACAGCATCAGAATTCTTCTTTATTATGCCAAGGAAGCATATGGAAGTTTGAACTCCAAAATGTACTGATTTATTCTGATTCTAGAGTATTTTGCTCCTATGTAAACATTTCCTGTGACATGAATATGATAACTTTGTGCCCTAAAAAAGTCCATTATTATAAGTAGCATATGGTTTTGCCTCCTGAGCCATAAGAAATATGCAAAACTCCAGTTTGCCAAACAAGTAATTGTAAACACTTGGTGCACCCTTAAGCTAAAGACAGAGAAAATTACTGAATCTGGTTTTCTTTTCTTTTCTTTTTCTTTTCTAAGTAGCCAGCTCAATTGTAGTCTCTCCCTTGTTTTGCATTTATTTTTTTCAGCAGCTGCGTTGAAGTCTCCCTGCATGATCCATGGATATAAACCAAATATTCTGGTCCTGCAGCCAACTAACTCTGAACATATAGATGTCAATATCAAGACAACTAACTCTGAACATATAGATGTCAACATCAAGACAATGAACAATGATATATTTATGATATTATATATATATATATTATCATATTAGTGATATTGTATATAAATGATATATTAATGATATATTTCACCCCAAGGATTGTATAAAAAGTATATACTCTTTTAATTGAATCTTGCATAATCATAAAAATATCCACTTTCACAAAAGATATGGACTATACCTTTCGACATATATTTTTTTTTAAATGAAAGTAAGTAAAATGATTCAACTTTTATGACTTTTCAAAGGGTTCCGGACTTTTCTGAATTATAAAATGCTAAATATGGAGTCCAAAATACTAAATTTAGAGTTAACCGTGAATTCATATTTAAAATAATTTAAAATAATATATTAATTTTAATATTATAGGAGTTATTTTTCTGCTAAAAGAATAATTTATATATGCATTAACTCATTGATTTCAGTGTTTCCCATGCATCCTTGATCCATAAGAATCACCCTGTTTTTGCTTAGTCACTAAGTTGTGTCCGACGCTTTGAGACCCCATGGAGTGAGGGTCCAGGCTTCTCTGTCCATGGAATTCTCTAGGCAAGAATATTGGAATGGGTTGCCACTTCCTCCTCCAAAGAATCATCCTAGGAGCTTATCAAAATACAGATTCCTGGATCTAGTGGCTTACATGAACACTACAAAAACCTTACCTGGGTAAAATGGCTACTATCAAAAAGATAAGAGATAAGTGTTGGTGAGGGTGTGGGAAAAAGGGAACCTTTGTACACTGTTGGTGGGAATGTTAACTAGTAAAGCCATGTGGAAAACAAATAGTAGTTCCTCAAAAATTAAAAATAGCTTAATTCCATTTTTATGATCCACCATTGCCACTATTGGAGATATATATATATATATATATAAATGTGTGTGTGTGTATATATGTGTGTGTATGTGTGTAGATATATATATATATATATATATCTCCAAAGAAAATGAAATCAATATCTTTCACAATAGCCAAAATTTTATTTGGCTATTGTTTATCACAATAGCCAAAATATGGAAACAACCTTCCATTAACAGATGAAAAGACAAAGAAATGTGATATATGACACACAATGAATATTATTTAGCATTCAAAAGAAGGAAATTCTACCATTTGTGACAAGATAGATGAACCCACAGAACATTATGCCAAGTAAAGTTAGTTAGCCAGAGTAAAACAAATACTGTATGGTATCACATATATGAAATATTACAAAAAATCAAATTCATAAAACCAGAGAGTATAATGGTTTGGAAGGTGGGGAAAATAGGGAGATACTGATCAAAAGACACAAAAATGTCAGTTATAAAATGAATAAGTTCTAGGGATCTAATGTGACTATGCTTAATAATATTAGATTGTATTTGGGAATAACATATACACACTATACATATTAAAAAAATATATGCTATACTTGAAATTTCCTAAGAGTAGATCTTAAGTGCTCTTATCACAGACACATACACATACACACACAAACCAACTCTTGGGCAAATCCATGGACTGCAGCCCGACAGGCTCCTTTATCCATGGGACTTCTCAGGCAAGAATACTGGAGTAGGTTACCATTTCTTGCCAACCCAGGGATCTAACCCACATCTCCTGTATTGTCAGGAAGATTCTTTACCACTGAGCCACCAGGGAAGCCCCCATAAGAGAGACAATGATCAAGTATTTCTCATAGTAATAAAGAATTTTTACTTCAGAATTTGAATTTGGAGCAAAATTAAAATGTAATAATTTTGACCCTGTGTAGCACAGAAATTGGGAGAAGGCAATGGCAACCCACTCCAGTACTCTTGCCTGGAAAATCCCATGGACAGAGGAGCCTGGTAGGCTGCAGTCCATGGGCTCGATAGGAGTCGGACACGACTGAGCGACTTCACTTTCACTTTTCACTTT
>NW_011494956.1:2802766-2829597 GCF_000754665.1 Bison bison bison
TAGGAGTCGGACACGACTGAGCGACTTCACTTTCACTTTTCACTTTCAGGCATTGGAGAAGGAAATGGCAACCCACTCCACTGTTCTTGCCTGGAGAATCCCAGGGATGCGGGAGCCTGGTGGGCTGCCGTGTATGGGGTCGCACAGAGTCAGACACGACTGAAGTGACTTAGCAGCAGCAGCATAGAAATTCGCTTGATATACTATAGTCAAAATTAGGTTGGGGTCTGTAAACAACTCACTTTTCATATAAACGAGAGCAGATTCAAGAATTACCTTTAAAATAATGTCACTCTTGCTTGCATTCCCACATGTTTTTTGAATAGAGGAAGTAAGGTTAATAAACCAAAAAAATATACAAAATCTGCAGGCTACAATATCCATGCAATATCCATGCCTGTTCATAATATGTTGCTCATGGAACAACACTGATGAATTTGTCAGTGGATAAAAAGCTCAGTATAAAGAACTGAACACTAGAATGCAAGGTTAATCACATATTAGAATATGTTGCTGAAATATTCTCAGTTTCAAAAATAAAAGCTTTAAATTATTATCTTGGATGGTTTCAAGTTTTAAAATGTCACTATCATAATACATTCTAGAGATTTTAAATTTTCTTTAAGTCCTTTTAATTTTTTTATAAATTTAATTATACACTGTGGCAATTCTTTTGCATTCTAGTTTGCAAGCTGGAAAAGTCAAAGGCTATGTTTTCGTTTATATTAAAGCTTATAGTACCCCACAGGCTTCCCAGGTAACATTAATGGTGAAGAACCTGCCTGCCAGTGATAGAGAGATGGGTTCAATCCCTGGTTCAGGAAGATTCCTTGAGGGAGATCGGCAACCCATTCCAGTATGATTGCCTAGAGAATCCCATGGACAGAGGAGCCTGGTGGGCTACAGTTCACAGTGTGGCAGAGAGTCAGACACAAGTCAAACAATTTAGCATGCACCCATGCCTAGTATCCCACAGTACCTAAGACATAGTCTATACTCAAAATGCAATGGATGAGTTTATTGGATTCTTTATCCTCAACATGGTCATTCTCTCTAGAATATTTACCTAGAATTCAGATTCTCTTCTATAAAAGGATACATTGTACAGCTTATAATTTCTCTTGAAGAGACCATAAGAAGAGAAAAGGTAGAAAAAGGATTAAGTTCTATTCTCTTTATGTTTACTCTTAGTTATTGATATGAATTAAGATGGCTGAAGCAAAGAACATGCAAGTACACTTATTAGAAAAACAGAATCAAAAAGAAGAGAAAAACTAAATATTTTCACCAAAAATATTACTTAGTTATGAAAAAATATCCAGTTTAACTCTGAGCTTTACCAAAAATATGACTTAGATATGAAAAAATATCCAGTTTAACTCTGAGCTTTAGTCAGTGAAAAAAACTTGTAAAGGTGTATAATTTTTATTAATTGAAAGTAGAAAGCACATTAATTCCTCACAGAAGAAAATTCAAACAGTTTCTAAATTCCAAGAGAAATTATCCTGTGAAATTTAATCTGGGAACCGAGAGAAAGAAAGTCTATTGTTGCTACTTTTTGTGATCTCTTTTGATAAAAGTTAGAGGCAGGGAGAGTAATTCCACCAAGTCTAAGCTAATATAGATGACTATTACTGCCATTCTAGCTTCAAATTGGATCCAGTGATAAAACATATGAGTATTCAAAGAAGTTGATGGAGTTCAGGTTCTTGAACCAAAAAATCACATCTCACACTCAGACTTTGGATGAATGGTAGCACATGAAAAGGATCACAGTCTCTGGAATCCAGGAAATCCAGATTTGACAGTCTGTTTCATCTTGGACAGCTCATTTCACTTCCCTGTGCCTCAGGTTCTTAGAGGAAATATGCAGTTAAGAAATAGAGGCAGAATATGAAAATAATCAGACACACACAAAAAATAATAATCTGACACATTTTTTGAAGGAGATATTAGTTGCTGGAGAAAATAAGAAGGGGCATTCATTCCATATGAGCAAATAAAACTGTTCACAATTTTTATGATGCCTGAAAAGCCTATCTAAGATTCTCCTTCTATGGAAGAACTGCCTACCAACTCAAGGAGAGGAGGCAAAGCCAGGACCCCCTATCCCCAGGAACAACTGGGCTTCACCTTCAGTACTTAGACAAGGGTTCACCTGAGATCCCAGATTTCCACACCATAGAATCAGTTTACTATCATCCTGGGAACTATGCAAAGCAGACTCTTCCAGTTGCCCATATTGGCTACAGAAAAACCTCCATAAAACTTCCAATGCTTTAGATGATTCTGAGCCGCTTAGCTTTCCCATGAACATGCCAGAGTTAGTTAGCTGCAAATACATGCCCAGATCATTGACCATGTGGACCAGATATATTCAGACATTTAGTGGTCACTGTTCTAATTTTAGGAGCATGTCTTTGTCAGATAATGAGTTTCACTTTTCTTAGTTAATGTTGAGGCAATCTTCTTGGCAGTAAATTCTAAGGTCATTTGCCTGATGGAGCCATCAAACCAGGTCATCAGACTATAGAAGGTCACCTTTTCCACTATGGATAAGAAAAAATACTAATATGTACATGAAACAAAACTAGAAAATGATAAACCCTGTTTTCCACCACTTAATACTATTATCTGACCACTAAGTCATGTAATTACATTCGTTGCAGATTCAGAAGTGTGAATCACAACAAATCAAATAATAACATTGATTTCATACAAAACTATTTCCCATAAAATAATGTTTCTTATAACCAAACCTAAATTTTTTCATGCCTCTATTGATTATAGAGAGCTCTACCAGAAGACTCAAGTTCTTCTTCTAAGTTCAACTGAATTCAATGCGTTTGATAGTATTTTGTTTTAGAATAAACCCAGTATCACATGAAATGCAAGCAAGGGACAAACAAGTCCACATTCTTTACAAGTTGGTATTAATTTTGCATTTATTTCTTTATATTGGTTTTCTTGCTTGGCACTCTGTTCATATTTTAACCTGAAATTAATTTCACTTCTAACCCTCTACCACCGCCACCACTAACTGTTTCCCCCTCAGAAAAAATAAAACTTAATTGGAATAAATGGTCCAAATACCCCCAAGGGAAATCTTTTCCACTTTAATCCACGTACAGAAAAAAATGTATATCATGTGCTGATGGCTCAGCAGCCTGTGAACTATGTGTTGGTGAGCTTAGTCTTGTCGTGAGTGACAGAAATAATCATGTTTTTGTATTTATGTAATACCTTTCTTCTGTAGACCTTGCAGGATATTACGTGTCTTGCATCACTAATCTTCATAACATCCCCATATTTATGGGAATCAATGGAAGTAAGGAGCACATTTAAACCTGAAAGATCATGAAGTGGACAAAACTGATAAAGAAAGATGCTAAACACAGCTGATCTTGTTAAGGGTATGGAAATGTCATGGGGCCAGTCTCTCATTCCCCGTCACACTATATGCACCATTTTCCATAAGTGAACTTTCTTTCAGTCTAGAGAGAGAGCCATGACTGAAAGCTGAAAAGAAGAAAGATTCAGTGACTAAGCAGCAGAGTGGAACCTCAGGGCCTCTGCGTTTTCTTTTTAATTCTGTTCCTAATTTGTGATGTGACCCCAAGAAACCTTTTGCCCTCTTTAAGCCTCAATTGTTTTACTTACAAAATACTATTGTAAAAGCATGCTGCCCTGTATCTTGGCTCTGGCTTCCAACACTCTATCTTTTGTAATGTCCTTTAATTAATTTGTTCATCTATTCAACAAATATATATTGAGCATCTTCCATGTTTAAGGCACTGGGGCAGCCACTTTGGGACTCTAAAGGAAATTAAGACATTATCTGGAACTTAAAAAATAGAAACAAGAGCTCTTACATGTATAAAAATAACTACACAATAAGCCACTATATGTTAAGTGTTATTGAATGGTGCAAATGATATACCAAACAAATTCTGAGGATTTGCTTCTGGCAGGCTAGGTTAGCAGAAAGAGCACTGAACAAAGGGTAAAACCTCATCTATAGATCCAGGTCTGCCACCTGTAAAATGGATGCAATAACTGCAGAACTCACAAGATTGTTGAGATCATAAAATAAAATATTATAGGAGAAAGCACTTTATAAATGTTAAGGTTTGTAATTGCAACCAAAGAGACCAGAGAATGCTTCAGGCAGACAACACTCAGAATGATCTTTGGATGCTGAAGAGTATTTCAATAGGTGGATAGTATTTTGCACAGAAAGACTGACATAAACGAAGACACAGAGCAGGAAACATATACAGACAACTAAGAAGTCAAACGATCAGAAGGCATAATGAAGGGGATGAACAATTTTAGAGGTGTAGGATGGTAGCAGAAGTTGAGGGAGTGAAAAATATGAAATCGAGGAAATTACAATTAGGGGATTTGTTAGTTTAAGATATCAGATTTTCAAAATGTTAGCATGATTTAAGACAGGATGGTGGTTGACCCATGACTGAAATGAGCTGGGGATTTAACTCAGCAAAACTGAAACAATTCAGGAACTATGAATTCATGATTGTATGAATCAGGCACAGAGACAGAGATGAGAATTCAGAGTAGAAAAGAAAATACCAAACTCCGTGCAGGCATCATCAAAGTAGTGAGAGTTGGCATTGGTAAGCCATTATAGAAAGAGATGGCAAGCCAATTAATGGTAGAAATAAGGCAGATGAAAGACTGAAAAAAGTTGAGTTACAGAAATTGGGGGAAATGATAGAAAAGGTTGAAGATATACAGGCTGAAGCTCCAATATTTTGGCCACCTAACGTGAAAAGCCAACTCACTGGAAAAGAGCTGATTCACTGGAAAAGACCCTGATGCTGAGAAAGTTTGAGGGCAGGAGGAGAAGGGGGTGACAGAGGATGAGATGGTTGGATGGTATAACCAACTCAATGGACATGAGTGTGAGCAAACTCTGGGAGATAGTGAAGGACAGGGAAGCCTGGCATGCTGCCGTCCATGGGGTCACAAAGAGCGACTGAACAACAACAGTACAAAATTCCATAGTTCGCTTATAGAGATGCTCTGTTTGAGGTTCTCCCCAGATGAAATTCTTCAACAACTATCTCCAGTCTACCCATTAATCTAGAAGTCTTGAAGGACAACATGCAAGCCATGACAGCGCAACATTCTCCATATCTTAGACTTACTGCAACACAGCTGGCAGCTATATCCTTCTCTGTGATCAAAGACTTTCTGGTCAGGACATCTTCCAGATCTCCCCTCTCTCCTCTTCTACTCCCACAACACACTTTTACATACCCACTTTTAACAGGTCAGAAGTAGCTCAAATTCAGGAAAAAGTTAGGATTTTTCACCCTCAAAGTAAGAACTCTGTGCCGCTTGCTTGAATAGTATCTACCATGGCATTAGAGTCATGGACAAAATTTTAAAGTTAATGCTCAACTATTTCATCCATGTTACATGACCATATAATAGCAATTGGAAAATACTCTAAATTATAAATTCTGGGTAGATTCAGAGTGGCAAGATTACCTCTTTTCCACAATTGCAAAGTATGCTTTCTATTTGTCACATTTATCAATTATTGTCTAATATATAGATCACCAGAGATTCTGTTCATGGGTCTAAATGGGTGAAAACTAGTATAATTCACGGTATCTTACAATGACTAAAATATTTAAATATGTTTTTTTTTAAAAAACACATGATTAACTAATGATCTAGGAATGAGAGAGATTTTCTTTTGGTTTATTCCCATGTGTTTTTCACCTTTTGATCTAGTTTTTCTTTCTTCTTTTGATAACTGGTTTGCCTTTGATCAACAAGAGTGAATGTTCATTGATCAGAATGCAAGTTTTACTTCAAAGATCAGAACAATTTCATGATGGCCAGTTTTATGAGTAATTCAGTGTTAACTGGTTCATTTAGCTAGAGTATGTCACCATTCAGATTTCTCAAATACATTTTTCATTATAAAAAAATTACTTTAAAATGCCATACATAGTCATGAGTAGACCTCCTACAGACTACCAAAATGTAAGTGTAATGATGATTATTGTGTTCAAGCTATATCTTTTAGAATGACCAGACTTGATACTTTAGGTTTTTATATGATCTAATTTCTAAATAAAGACAAGGCAGTCTTTCTCGAAAGCACCCCCCTATACAATACTTTTGTTAATGTGATTTGCTTTTTCAAAAATGTTCACCTTTTTGCTGAAACATCAAATTGACATGATTTTTTTCATTATTTAATTTGTCAAGCTAAATTTTCTTCTAATTGGCTTCAAATCAATCACTAAATAAAAAGAGAAGTTTGTAACAAGCATATGACTATTTAGACAGTTATTTATGGATAAAATAGCTCCCTTAAAACAATTCCAAAGAGACAGATGCAATAACTCCTCCATAATGGACATATAATTTAATCTCTGCATATCAATTTACAATAATTGCTTTCACATATTATCTTTCATTTGTTCTTAACAGCATCTCAGTAAACTGTTTGCAAATGTTTTCATTATCCCTATTCTCATATGAGGAAACTGAGACTCAGTTAAACAATTACTTGCTCAAGTTTACACAAACAAGAAGTAGCACAAAGGGCTTCTCATGTCTTCAAAGGGCACCATATCATCTGCCTGTTTGATACAAAATGAACACTAGGGAAAGAACTTTAATGATCAGTTCATTCAAAGATGCATTTAATTTCAGTGTAATATACTATTTTTTTAATTTTATTTTATTTTTAAACTTTACATAATTGTATTAGTTTTGCCAAATATCAAAATGAATTCATCACAGGTATACATGTGCTCCCCATCCTGAACCCTCCTCCCTCCTCCCTCCCCATACCATCCCTCTGGGTCATCCCAGTGCACTAGCCCCAAGCATCCAGTATCGTGCATTGAACCTGGACTGGCATCTCGTTCATACATGATATTTTACATGTTTCAATGCCATTCTCCCAAATCTTCCACCCTCTCCCTCTCCCACAGAGTCCATAAGACTGTTCCATACATCAGTGTCTCTTTTGCTGTCTCGTACACAGGGTTATTGTTATCATCTTTCTAAATTCCATATATATGCGTTAGTATACTGTATTGGTGTTTTTCCTTCTGGCTTACTTTACTCTGTATAATAGGCTCCAGTTTCATCCACCTCATTAGAACTGATTCAAATGAATTCTTTTTAATGGCTGAGTAATACTCCATTGTGTATATGTACCACAGATTTCTTATCCATTCATCTGCTGATGGACATCTAGGTTGCTTACAGAGAAATAAGAGGTTCAGTTCAGTTCAGTCACTTAGTCATGTTCAACTCCTCGCGACCCCATGAATTGCAGAACGCCAGGCCTCCCTGTCCATCACCAACTCCCGGAGTTCACCCAAACTCACGTCCATCGAGTCAGGGATGCCATCCAGCCATCTCATCCTCTGGCGTCCCCTTCTCCTCCTGCCCCTAATCCCTCCCAGCATCAGAGTCTTTTCCAATGAGTCAACTCTTCGCATGAAGTGGCCAAAGTATTGGAGTTTCAGCTTTAGCATCAGTCCTTCCAATGAACACCCAGGACTGATCTCCTTAGGATGGACTGGTTGGATCTCCTTGCAGTACAAGGGAATCTCAAGAATCTTCTTCAATACCACAGTTCAAAAGCATCAATTCTTCGGTGCTCAGCTTTCTTCACAGTCCAACTCTCACATCCATACATGACCACTGGAAAAACCATAGCCTTGACTAGAAGGACCTTTGTTGGCAAAGTAATGTCTCTGCTTTTGAATATGCTATCTAGGTTGGTCATAACTTTCCTTCCATGGAGTAAGTGTCTTTTAATTTCATGGCTGCAGTCACCATCTGCAGTGATTTTGGAGCCACAAAAAATAAAGTCTGACACTGTTTCCCCATCTACTTCGCATGAAGTGATGGGACCGGATGCTATGATCTTCGTTTTCTGAATGTTGAGCTTTAAGCCAACTTTTTCACTCTCCTCTTTCACTTTCATCAAGAGGCTTTGTAGTTCCTCTTCACTTTCTGGAATAAGGGTGGTGTCATCTGTATATCTGAGGTTATTGATATCTTACCCAGCAATCTTGATTCCAGCTTGTGCTTCTTCCAGCCCAGTGTTTCGCATGATGTACTCTGCAGATAAGTTAAATAAGCAGGGTGACAATATACCTTGACATACTCCTTTTCCTATTTGGAACCAGTCTGTTGTTCCATGTCCAGTTCTAACTGTTGCTTCCTGACCTGCATATAGGTTTCTCAAGAGGCAGGTCAGGTGGTCTGGTATTCCCATCTCTTTCAGAATTTTCCACATAAATCAGAGGTTATATGGGAAAAAATGTCATTTACAACAAAAACGGTTGCCTATGTAGAAAATGTAAGTGAATCTATAGATAAACTATTGAAAGAAATGGGTTTTTCAAAGAGATTGAATGAAACTAAAATAATCAACTATATTTTTAAATGTATAATAAATTATATGTAAAATATTATTTAAAAAATTATATTTATAATAATAAAAAACTTTCAGAGTAACTAAAACTAGAATACCAAAAATACACAAGACCGGCATGTGAAAATTATAAAACTTCATGAAAGCCATAAAAAGGACCTATAAATAACATTTTTTCTAATGTAGGAATTGTCATTTTAATTAGAAAACCGTGAAATAAAAATGTTCATGACATTATCAAATGTTTTAAAAATTGAATATGTTATATAGCTCAGTTCAGTCGCTCAGTCCTATCCGACTCTTTGAGACCCCATGAATCGCAGCACGCCAGGCCTCCCTGTCCATCACCAACTCCCGGAGTTCACTCAGACTCATGTCCATCGAGTCAGTGATGCCATCCAGCCATCTCATCCTCTGTTGTCCCCTTCTTCTCCTGCCCCCAATCCCTCCCAGCATCAGAGTCTTTTCCAATGAGTCAACTCTTCGCATGAGGTGGCCAAAGTACTGGAGTTTCAGCTTTAGCATCATTTGTTAAAATCAAAAAAGGCTAAAGCCTTTTAACGTGCCTATGTGCTTACTAAGTTACTTCAGTCCTGTCCTACTGTTCAGGACCCCATGAACTGTAGACCACCAGGCTCCTCTGTCCATGGGATCCTCCAGGCAAGAATACTGGAGTGGGCTGCCATGCCCTCGTCCAGGGGATCTTTCCAGGGATTGAACCCACATCTCCAAGGCTTCTGTGTTTCTAACAGATTCTTTACCACTGAGCCACCAGGGAAGCCCATCCTTTTGACATTTTTAGCCTAATACTACCCTAGTTTGAAGATTTACACCACCAAAAAGAAAAGATTCTTTAACTTGTTAGTATCATTTTAAAATGGTAGGTAGACCAGAATGGCTTAAATTAAGAGTCTGACATTTCCACAGGTAGAGGAGAGTACAGGTAACTGGAACTCTCATGCTCTACTGGTGGGACTGTAGAATGGTAAAACTTTGTTAAACAGCTTGGTAATTTCTCAAAATTTTAAATGATCCAGCCATTCCACTCCTAGGTATTTTACTAAGAGAAAACGAAGTGTATGTCCATATAGCAAACTGTAGAGCAATGTTCACAACAGCTTTATTTGTAACAGCCAAACATTATAAGCTACCTAAATATCTATCAACAGGAGGATGGATAAACACATTGTGGTAAATACATATCGTGGAATACTTGGCTATTTTTGTTTAGTCACTAAGCCGTGTCTGACTCTTTGTGACCCCATGGACTGTAGCCCTCTAGGCTCCTCTGTCCGTAGGATTCTCCAGGCAAGAACAATGGGGTGGGTTGTCATGTCCTCCTCCAGGGGATCTTCCTGACCCAGGGATTGAATCCATGTCTCCTGCACTGGCAGGCAGGTTCTTTACCATCTGAGCCACCAGGGAAGCCTTACCAGGGAATACTACTCAACAGTAAAAAGAAATGGACTTTTGATACACACAAAACAAAGGAGGAATTTTAAATAATTATGCAAAAAGAGTCCCAACAAAAAAAAAGAATATACACTATACAATTCCATTTATATAAAACTCTGGAAACTACAAAATCATCTGTAATGAAAGCAAATGGATCAGTAGTTTTTCTGGGGGTCAAGAGGAAGAGAAGAAAAGATGAGAGGGGACTTTGCATTACAGCATGAAGATAATGAGGTGATGGACACTGTGGTGATAGCTTCACATGCATATGCTTACCAAATTGTACACTTTTATATTATGCAATTTAAAGTATATGTCAAAACTGTTTTAAAGTGATAGGTAGACCAAAATAGTTTAGCAGAGGGTAAATTTCCAACCTACAACATGCAGAATACTACACTCTTATTTTATTGTTAATTTTAAAAAAGCAATTTCCTTCTATAAAAGATATTTATGCTAGGTATCTATAGAGTAATAAATTTATAGAATTTACTACAATAGGTCACTGAATGGGGCTAGTAGGAGACTAACTTCATCCATTAGTCTTTTAATAGCATCTAATCTTTTGTGAAATTACAGAGATTCAGAAACCAAAGTTTATTATTCCCCTGCCCTGATTGAAAGTGGAACAACTTTGGAATTAAATAAATAAGTTCAAATTCAGCAGCTTACTAGTTATATGAGCCTGTGAAAATCACTTCAACTCTCTAGGCCTCATCTGTAAATTTGAGAAATTGTTCATCTTTCTTGGCTGGTGTTATAAAGAGAATTTACATCTGTATGGCATTGTGTACAACAGTAGGTATATAATAAATGGTTACTATTATTACATAGTATTATGAGATGAAGAAATTCCATTGAAGATTTTGGTATTTATTTCTAGTCTCTTCCTAGCCAATTGAGCCAATTATGGTTGTTCACACATATAAATAAAATGGAGCATTATTAATGTACATGTATATACATTCATTATTCAACAAATACTTATTAAACCTCTATAGAACTGCAGGGCAGACCATGAATTTTTGTCATATTTTGTATATTCAATTTCAGAGTACTACTCATCCAGAGTAGTAGCCAGTCCTTTAGAATTCTAACCATTAAATTCCAATCTTCACAATAATTATTACAATTACATTTTTTAAATTTCAAAGCACTGTTTAAAGATTGATAAATTAGAATGCAATACATTTAATAAAAATTATATGTATGTGTTCAAAGAAGTAAATTCAGTTAAATGATTTTTTTATAATCAGCAATTATTCTTTAATTGTTCTTTCTTGCCTTACTATAATGCCAATTCTTCGGAAGTATGCAACCTCTTTAAAATGAAAGATAAATCTCAAGTAATGAATAAAGTATATACTGCCTAAATTTGGCCGTGTCCACAACGGTTACATTTAGAAACGTCACTTGGATTCTAGCTCCTGCTCATTTCCCGTCACACTATATGCACCAACTTTCATAAGTAAATCTGTCTTTCAATCTAAAGGGAGAACCATGACTGAAGGCTGAATAGAGGAAGGATTCAGTGACTAAGCAACAGACTGGAACCTCAGTGCTTATGAATTTCATTCTAATTCTGTCCCTAATTTGTGATGTACCCTAGGGAATTTCACAGCCAGTTTCTGCCCCTCTTACTTGGTTTGTAAAATGGTGGCATTCACACTTAACTCTTCACCCTGACCCTACCTGGTTTCTGAGCAAGTATTGTGTATGCAATTCAGCAGCATATGGGTTGCTCACAGTGATGCCTAGTAGAGATCACATTCTCCCACTCAGAGCTCAGCTTGCAAATATGCAAACAACTATCAAACAGTCATTCTTTCAGATTGACAAACAAATTAATCAGTATCACACCATCATTTAGTTTTCACTGGGAAAGAGTTCAATATTGGTTGTCTCATCTTCATGTCACTCTCTATATCCCAAGGGGATTTGTCAGTGGTTATAAGCCTCAAGAACATTTCCATTAACAGTACTAACTGACCATATCTCCTTGTCCCCTAAACATGCTAAGACTTGAGAAAAATGAGAAGTAGCTCCTTCTCCAAGAAAATGAGATTCTGTCTTGAAGGTGAGGAGTTTTTTATTTCACACATTCAATCACTACTTACCACAACATGTTTAACAAAATTCTATTTGAAAATTTAAAAAATTAGTATAGCCCAAGCTAAGGGATCTTAAATTAAAATTTTAGGATCATTCAACAAGCTATATCATCTCTTCCAACCTCACTCCAAGTTGCAATTCATAAATGCATTTTACCATATTAGCAACAAATTTCTCCCAAAATTCAAACTCTGATACTGTGAAATAAATATCTAAAGTTCCAATAAAGTCATATAGAGCAACTATAGATGCTTTCTGCATCTATAAATGTCTATAAATAATGGCAGTGGTTAGAAATTAAGGCCCACCCTGTGGTATCAAGTAGGTCATGCAGTGCTGGTTGGGGGCAAGGTAGACTGTGACCATGGCAGAGACCAGAATGACAGAACCCTGGCAGAGGAATAGTTTTTAATACCTTGTCCATACTTGATTTAAGTTAGTAAACCATATCTTGTGCTGTAAGTCATAAAGCCACTGAAGAAATGATAACCAATTTCAAAGATATTTGTTCAGAAAACCTAGCTTTAATTACAGATGTTATTGGCTTTCCATGAGGCAGAGTGAGATATATAGGTTAGTAATTAGCAGAAACCCTTTAGGACCTTTTACTAAAATGATGTCATGTTAATAGTTAGCCAGACTCAGAATGAAGAAAATGTTTACAATTTTTCACTTATATTCTGGCCCATGGTTCCACATTTCACTTCCTGAGAGCCTGCAGGTTTCTCATTGATCATTATCTGGTGATACTGCCACATTTCATTTACAAATAAGGTTTGGAGGACTCTGAATTTACTCTTTTTTCAGGTAGTCCCCAGCTATCAATTTGAAAACAGAATTCAGGTATCTTCGATTTATAATGACATCTAGAAAACAGTCACCCACACAGGTGTCCCTATTTACCACTAAAATATACAGGGGAAAAAAAAAAAAAAACACCAAATCCCACACCACAACTAAAATTGAGACTGAATAAAAAACACCTCATATCAAAATTAGGGTGAAACCCCATGAACTATGAATTGTTAAAGGAATATAACTGTCTTGATGTTTTTTAACAATCTAGACTTCATCTCGGGAAATACAGACTACCTTTTAAAGGAAGATATATTGATGATTGGGCTTCCCTGATGCTTAAACAGGAAAGAATCTGCCTGCAATGCTGGAGGCCCAGGTTCAATCTCTGGGTTGGGAAGCTCTCCTGGAAATAGGAATGGCTGTCCACTCCAGTATTCTTGCTTGGAAAATCCCATGGACAGAGAGTCTGGTGGACTATAATCAATGGGATCACAAAGAGCTGGACATGACTGAGCGACTAACACTTTCATACTTTTACATATTGATTATTCTCTAATTTAGACACCCACAATTTGTAGCAACCTGGATTTCAAGTATATATTTCTTTACAGGCTTAAGATGTTTCATTTTTAATTATTCAGAAACCTATTTTATATACCACACACAGAGAAACTCTTCCTCATCCCCACTCCCTAGATTTATACTTCACACCACTTACACACCATCTGAAAGGATAGGGAGTAGCAAGTTGTCTCTTGGGATGTGTGCAAACTTTTGCAAGTGAAAGCCAGGAAGCAGTGCATGCTGGGATTTGCAGTTTTGAAATATATTCCATTAGCACAGGGAACTAAGATCAAATGGAAGAGGTATAAGAAGGTACCTTGAGGGCAGAATTATACAGGGAAAATTTTTGCTAGAAATGGGAATGTGTGTGCTGAGTCACTCAGTCATGTCCAATTCTGCAATTCCATGGACTATAGTCCACCAGGCTCCTTTGTCTATGGGATTTCCCAGGCAAGAATACTTGGGGTGGATTGCCATTTCCTTCTCCAGGTGATCTTCCAGACCCAGGGATCGAATATGCATGTCCTGTGTCCTTGTATTGCAGGCAGATTCTTTACCTCTGAAAAGGTAATAGAATGTGAATTTTCCTTCTGACTTCCAATCTGAAAAAAATTCAACTACTATTCATATAGATAAAAATACGTCCAGGACTAACCATGTTTAAAATCTTGAGTGTAGCTAGATCTTGTCATATTGATAAATACATATACAAGTTTAACTTGATGTCTCTGAGAAACACAATGAATAAAGGAAAGCTAGAGAAAATTCTGAAACTATTTACTCATCTGTTCAACAAATATTTTTTTAACTTGTTCTATGTAATCAGTACTATGTGAGGCACTGGACATAGAAGGGGAAAGAAATTAGACACGGGCTTTCTGCATTAAGTTTAAAGTCAAATAGGCAAGACAGTTATTAGCAAAAAAAAAAAAAAAAACAAATATATTTAAAAGCAGCTGCAAATATAAAGAGATACAGAGGGAAATAGCTGTATTACAGTACTCAAGACAAAATTTTTAAAAATTGCTTGACATTCTCATGTATGTTACTGTGTAAAAATACACTTTGTACTTGTAAATGTAAAATGAAGTGCAAAAAGATGTCACCTTTATGAAAAGAAACAAAAGATCATAGTAAGAGAAAAAGTCAAGAAAAAGAACATTATGGACTTAATACAAAGAAATTAAAGATCACTGATGAAATAAAAATTCATATTGGAGAAAAACAGAACTGAACCAGTAATTTAGAAATGGAATCAGTAATGTATAGAACAAAATTAAGAAATTCCCCTAGAATAAAGAGGATATGGACACAAAGATGGAAATGATAGAAATGAAGATGATAGTTTTGGAAAGCACAAAACAAAGAACATGTTGCTATCCTGAGTTTCTAAAAAGTGACCACAGAAACTAGAACCTCCAAAAATAGTCAAAAAGTGGCAGGAGAGATAGAAGTAGATGGAATATTCTAAACTATAAAAAAAATCTGTGTAGCTAGCATCACACTCAATGGTGAAACACTAAAAGTGTTTCCTTGAGATCACGAACCAACAAGGATGGTTGCTTTCACCATTTCTATTCAACATGATCCTAGAAATTCTAGCAGAGCAATTAGGAAGACAAAAAATAAAAAACATTCAAATTTGAAAGGAAGAAATATAAGTATTTCTATTCACAGATAGCACACACTTGGTTAGCAAACATTTGGTCCCACCTAAAACATCATAAAATATTTGATCCATGTCAAAAGGTCCTTGATATTTCAGTTCAGTTCAGTCACTCAGTCATGTCCGACTCTTTGTGACCCCATGAATCGCAGCACGCCAGGCGTTCCTGTCCATCACCAACTCCCGGAGTTTACTCAAACTCATGTCCATCGAGTCCGTGATGCGATCCACCTGTCTTATCCTCTGTCATCCCCTTCTCCTCCTGCCCCCAATTCCTCCCAGCATCAGAGTCTTTTCCAATGAGTCAACTCTTCGAATCAGGTGGCCAAAGTATTAGAGTTTCAGCTTTAGCATCAGTCCTTCCAATGAACACCCAGGACTTATCTCCTTTAGGATGGACTGGTTGGATCTCCTTGCAGTCCAAGGGACTCTCAAGAATCTTCTCGAACACCACAGTTCAAAAGCATCAATTCTTCGGTGCTCAGCTTTCTTCAAAGTCCAACTCTCACATCCATACATGACCACTGGAAAAACCATAGCCTTGACTAGATGGACCTTTGTTGGCGAAGTAACGTCTCTGCTTTTGAATATGCTATCTAGGTTGGTCATAACTTTCCTTCCAACGAGTAAGCGTCTTTTAATTTCATGGCTGCAATCATCATCTGCAGTGATGTTGAAGCCCAAAAAATAAAGTCTGACACTGTTTCCACTGTTTCTCCATATATTTCCCATGAAGTGATGGGACCAGATGCCATGATCTTCGTTTTCTGAATGTTGAGCTTTAAGCCAACTTTTTCACTCTCCTCTTTCACTTTCATCAAGAGGCTTTGTAGTTCCTCTTCACTTCCTGCCATAAGGGTGGTGTCATCTGCATATCTGAGGTTATTGATATTTCTCCTGGCAATCTTGATTCCAGCTTGTGCTTCTTCCAGTCCAGTGTTTTTCATGATGTACTCTGCATAGAAGTTAAATAAGCAGGGTGACAATATACAGCCTTGATGTACTCCTTTTCCTATTTGGAACCAGTCTGTTGTTCCATGTCCAGTTCTAACTGTTGCTTCCTAACCTGCATATAGGTTTCTCAAGAGGCAGGTCAGGTGGTCTGGTATTCCCATCTCTTTCAGAATTTTCCACAGTTTATTGTGATCCACACAGTCAAAGGCTTTGGCATAGTCAATAAAGCAGAAATAGATGTTTTTCTGGAACTCTCTTGCTTTTTCCATGATCCAGCAGATGTTGGCAATCTGACCTCTGGTTTCTCTGCCTTTTCTAAAACCAGCTTGAACATCTGGAAGTTCACGGTTCACGTATTGCTGAAGCCTGGCTTGGAGAATTTTGAGCATTACTTTACTAGAGTGTGAAATGAGTGCAACTGTGTGGTAGTTTGAGCATTCTTTGGCATTGCCTTTCTTTGGGATTGGAATGAAAACTGACCTTTTCCAGTCCTGTGGCCACTGCTGAGTGTTCCAAATTTGTTGGCATATTGAGTGCAGCACTTTCACAGCATCAACTTCCAGGATTGGAAAGAGCTAAACTAGAATTCCATCATCTCCACTAGCTTTGTTCGTAGTGATGCTTTCTAAGGCCCATTTGACTTCACATTCCAGTTTGTCTGGCTCTAGGTGAGTGATCACACCATCGTGATTATTTTGGTCATGAAGATATTTTTTGTACAATTCTTCTGTATATTCTTGCCACCTCTTCTTAATATCTCCTGCTTCTCTCAGGTCCATACCATTTCTGTCCTTTATCGAGCCCATCTTTGCATGAAATGTTCCCTTGGTATCTCTAATTTTCTTGAAGAGATCTCTAGTCTTTCCCATTCTGTTGTTTTCCTCTATTTCTTTGCATTGATCGCTGAGGAAGGCTTTCTTATCTCTCCTTGCTATTCTTTGGAACTCTGCATTCAGATGCTTATATCTTTCCTTTTCTCCTTCGCTTTTCGCTTCTCTTCTTTTCACATCTATTTGTAAGGCCTCCTCAGACAGCCATTTTGCTTTTTTGCATTTCTTTTCCATGGGGATGGTCTTGATCCCTGTCTCCTATTACAATGTCACGAACCTCCGTCCATAGTTCATCAGGCACTCTATCAGACCTAGTCCCTTAAATCTATTTCTCACTCCACTGTATAGTCATAAGGGATTTGATTTAGGTCATACCTGAATGGTCTAGTGATTTTCCCTACTTTCTTCAATTTCAGTTTGAATTTTCAAATAAGGAGTTCATGATCTGAGCCACAGTCAGCTCCTGGTCTTGTTTTTGCTGACTTCATAGAGCTTCTCCATCTTTTGTCCAAAATCTCCATGAGACTTTTGGTCTAAGCGGAAAGGGCCTTATATTTGTAGGATATTTTGTTTCTGTCCAAAACATCCATGGATGTATTTGATTCAAAAGGTCCTTGATGGTTGGTCCTGTTCAAACCATGAACCAAACCTGAGCATGAACTCATATGAACCATGAGTATATTTATGAGTAAATATACCCATAAATCCCATGGGCGGAGGAGCCTGGTAGGCTGCAGTCCATGGGGTCGCTGGGAGTCGGACATGACCGAGCAACTTCACTTTCACTTTTCACTTTCAAGCATTGGAGAAGGAAATGGCAACCCACTCCAGTGTTCTTGCCTGGAGAATCCCAGGACGGGGGAGCCTGGTGGGCTGCCGTCTATGGGGTCACACAGAGTCGGACACAACTGAAGTGACTTAGCAGCAGCAGCATACCCATAAATGGGACTGGACAAAGGAGACATTCAGCAATTTTAGGTCACTGCCCCTCTCTATTTATTTATTCTAAATGAACTAGTGAGCATTAGTTGAACATAACCTCCAAGAAACTCAAGAATATCTCACTGTTTAAATTGATTCAAAAAATGTATACAGAAAACTACAATATGTTTAGAAATTTTCCAATGATTGGAAAATGAGAGATACTCAAGGCCTTGATTATAATCATCAAAGAAAGTTAAGAGATGCATGAACAGTTGATAAAACCCCCATCTGGTGTACCCCTTATTGTGTGTAGTCTTTAAGGTAGTGACCCCTCCCACCATGGAAGTCCAAGGAAGCAGAACAGACCTCTCCCTGCCCCTGTCCTGCTAGTAATCATGTACTTGACTTAGGTTCCCCAATCAGAAATACAGCTTCACACAAGGAACTTCAAGTCCTGAACAAGTGACTTAACCATATAGACATTACTGGAGTTCAAATTTCCTTGCAGCATAAGGAGAGCATGGGTAGGACTCTTCTTCTTCTTTTAATATTTGCTGGTGGCTCAAATGGTAAAGTGTCTGCCTACAATGCAGTAGACCCAGGTTCAATCCCTGGGTCGGGAAGATCCCCTGGGGAAGGAAATGGAAACCCACTCCAGTACTCTTGCTTGGAAAATCCCATGGATGGAGGAGCCTGGTAGGCTACAGTCCACAGGGTCACAAAGAGTCAGACACAACTGAGAGACTTCGCTTCACTTCACTTCACATGGTAAAGAGGGCTTCCCTTATGGCTCAGCTGGTAAAGAATCTGCCTGCCATGAGGGAGACCTGGGTTCAGTCCCTGGGTTGGGAAGACCACCTAGAGAAGGGAAAGGTTACTCACTCCAGTATTCTGGCCTGGAGAATTCCATGGACTGTGCAGCCCATGGGGTCACAAGGAGTCAGGCATGGCTAAGCAACTTTCACTCAGACAGTAAAGAATCTGCCTGTAATGTAGAAGACTTGGGTTTGATCCCTGGGTCAGGAAGATCACCTGGAGAAGGGAAAGGCTTCCCACTCCAGTATTCTTGCCTGGAGAATTCCATGGACAGAGGCTGTAGCTGGGCTCACAGTCAGACACGACTGAGAGACTTTCATTTCAAGTTGCCTAATCCTTGTTTTTGTTCACTTTCCAGCCTATTTTTCAGCCTTTCTGTGATTCTATGAATCCCTGATTTTCATCCAGAGAGCCAGAGTCAATTTCTATTGCTGATGACCAAGAAGTCTATCATACCAATACAGAAAGCAAGATAACTTGTGACATACATAGAGCTATTGCTATTAAAAGGACAGTTAAGAAAATATCGCTGTTACTCAATAATATGAATGTATCTAATAAGATTGAATTGTAAACACAAGAAGGTTATGACAGTAAGTTTTATATTATGTGTATTTTACCAAAATAAGAAAAAATGGAAAAAGGGGGGCAGGAGGAAATCTTGGTTTCAAAGGTATAACCATATATATCGAAACACCAAAATGTACATTTTAAATATGTGCAGGTTAAGTCAATTATGGTTCGATTAATTCATTTATAAAACAAAAAACATACCATTCCCTAATCATTTTATTCACAAGTCTTTCACAAGACTATATTGTGAAATGGATATTGACAAGGTATGCACTGAGGAAATAAAATTTGTGTTGACCTTTGAGATCTGGACAAGAATTAAGTGCATCCAGAAACAGAAATAAAGAGAACGTTTCAAAGTGGATGTTACCAGATGAGTGTGGAAGTACAGCTGTACATAGCAGGTGTTGGGAAATGAAACTAAAGGTTGGTGTTAATAAGTCATGAGGGTGAGTATGCTGAGTGGTTATGGAAAAACCAGCTCTGGGAAATTTTGAAAATCAAAAAGAGGACTGGGTCAATGCTCTGTGGTGACCTAATTGGGAAGGAAATCCAAAGAAGAAGGGACACATGTATACGTATAGCTGATTTACTTTGTGTTAGTAGAAACTAACACAACATTGTAAAGCAACTATACGCCAATAAAATTTAAAAAAAAAAAAAGAGGATTGGGGACCTGAATGTCTATACAAGAACAAAGAAAATTGTGAATATGAATCAACATCCTAAATATGAAATTTTCAAACTAAAGAACTACACCTGCCATTATTTAAGTTTTAATAGCTATTTAACTTACACATTCCTTTGTGTTACTATTCTCTGTATGTTACTGTTCTTTTCTATGGCATATCATGTAAATGGCTTTGTTGACTCTTTCCAGTCTCCTTCTAATGTGCCTTTGTGCGCTAAAAAGTTAAAAAATGAACTTCTCAGACTCCCTTGCCATTAGTTTTCCAGGTACTGCGTTCTCTCATTAGATGTATTCATGCAAGACTAGAATCTGGGTCTGAAGTAAATGGGGGAGAAGTAATATGAGACCTCCATTTTGTCAGTGGAAACTGGATCAGAAGCAGCGTGGAGCTGGGTGGTTCCATTGCAGCTTCCCAATTAAATAAGGTCATGGCAATGTCAGCAACTCCCTTGGCAACCCAGTTTAGGAATATGGCTCTTATAGGTGTTCCTCGAAGCTCAATCTAAAGTCTGTTTCTTGAGTCCTTCCCAAGATTCAGCAAGCCATTTTACACTCTGTAATAAATCTTGTTCTGATGAAACTAGCTCACTGGGTTCTGTTCTTGGTAACTAAAACAAATGTTTATTGTAACTGCACCAGTGTGGGAAAAAGATGTATCATGTTGTAAATAGTTTGTTAATGAAAAGCATGTTTAGGTACAAAAACAGTAACTTACCTCTTTCTTTCAAAATTGTGAAATATTAAAATTCACAATATTATCACACTCAGTGACTCTCTGTGCCCTTAATGAAAGTGATATCTTTACCTAAATTTTATTCAGCACAGAGTATCAAAGCTAAAAGAGTAAGTATGACATATGTATCTTGTTTCGCTTTTCTAAAATATTTCTCTTGATTAATTAGAAAAGTATGCTGCTAAGTCGCTTCAGTTGTGTCCGACTCTGTGTGACCCCATAGACGGCAGCCCACCAGGCTCCCCTGTCCGCAGGATTCTCCAGGCAAGAACACTGGAGTGGGTTGCCATTTCCTTCTCCAATGCATGAAAGTGAAAAGTGAAAGTGAAGTCACTCAGTCATGTCCGACCCCCAGCGACCCCATGGACTGCAGCCCACCAGGCTCCTCCGTCCATGGGATTTTCCAGGCAAGAGTACTAGAGTGGGGTGCCATTGCCTTCTCCGAAATTAGAAAAGTATAAGGTGATTAATCCTGATCAGGAAATATTTGTTTGGCAGAAGTGAGTCTCAGTCTTATTCAAAATGTTCTTTAATATATGCTAAAATTCACTGTTGCAATGATAAATTTCACCAAGAAAATTCTATGATGTTATTAATATGATGAGGGTTTTTTTTGTTATGTAGCCTATTTGCAGAGTTGACTCAAGAATTTAAATAAAGTTGTTTTCTTCTATAACAAAAGTAAAACAGATTGCTAGATTACTTATAGTAGCAAAAATACATTTGTTTGATGAAACAGTGATTTGTTTTTAATAAACAAAGCATTCAAGTGGTTAACAAGTTGAAATAATAACACTACTTGGTTGTTGTCATTGTTTTTAAAAAGAAAAAGATTCTGAGTGTGTGTGTATGTGTTTCATCCAGTATATCAAAGCTATTGGCTTTTTCTCTAATATATGGTAAATATTGGGTATGTTTATATGGTGGTTTGCATCCTGTGACTAGGAAAGCATAAAAAACTGATTTTAGCATGCTTCTGCCCTTAGCAGCAGAGTATAATTATTTTTAAAAGAAATTATAACCACAATGAGGTACCATTTTGCGCCAGTCAGAATGGCTGCGATCCAAAAGTCTACAAGCAATAAATGCTGGAGAGGGTGTGGAGAAAAGGGAACCCTCTTACACTGTTGGTGGGAATGCAAACTAGTACAGCCACTATGGAGAACAGTGTGGAGATTCCTTAAAAAACTGGAAATAGAACTGCCATATGACCCAGCAATCCCACTGCTGGGCATACACACTGAGGAAACCAGAAGGGAAAGAGACACGTGTACCCCAATTTTCATCGCAGCACTGTTTATAATAGCCAGGACATGGAAGCAACCTAGATGTCCATCAGCAGATGAATGGATAAGAAAGCTGTGGTACATACACACAATGGAGTATTACTCAGCCATTAAAAAGAATATATTTGAATCAGTTCTAATGAGGTGGATGAAACTGGAGCCTATTATACAGAGTGAAGTAAGCCAGAAAGAAAAACACCAATACAGTATACTAATGCATATATATGGAATTTAGAAAGATGGTAACAATAACCCTGTATACGAGACAGCAAAAGAGACACAGATGTACAGAACAGTCTTTTGGACTCTGTGGGAGAGGGAGAGGGTGGGATGATTTGGGAGAATGGCACTGAAACATGTATAACATCATATATGAAACAAGTCGCCAGTCCAGGTTTGATGCACGGTACTGGATGCTTGGGGCTGGTGCACTGGGATGACCCAGAGGGATGGTATGGGGAGGGAGGAGGGAGGAGGGTTCAGGATGGGGAACACATGTATACCTGTGGTGGATTCATTTTGATATATGGCAAAACCAATACAATATTGTAAAATTAAAAAATAAAATAAAAAAAAAAAAGCTTGAGTCCTCCTCCCAGCAACTCACCCCCACCCCAAACCTGGAAATAAAAATCTAGCATTTCTAAAGTGAAGACGTCTCTTCCTATAGATGCTGAAAATGTGAATTAATTCTAAAAATTAATTGCAAAATTATTTTGATAGCATCAAAAATGTTAAGTACATCTAAAAGGTCACACTTTTTATTGTTTGTAAAAAAAAATGGCTGTCAAAATTAAAATTTAATACTAAGAATAAAAAAAAAAGAAAAAAAAAGAAAATAAAAATAAAATAAAATACTCTGTCAAAAAAAAAAGAAATTATAAAACTGAACATTAGTGCACTGTGCACATTTCAGATTTACAAGCCTATATCAATGTACATATATTGCTTGTAGATGCAGTAGAAAAAATCTTTCCCACCACCTGTCTCTGTTTTCACTTGTTTAAACAGTAGCTTTGCAAATTCTAGTAAGGTCATACTAACATTTCTCTATGCACTGTCATGTCAGTCATGAAGCATTTAACATATTTCTATTGATTTAAATATTAAGCACCTTACTTATCTTGAGATATTATGCTTTTATAATGTTTTCAGCAAATACACCAATGGATGTTGAGCAGATAAAACCTTAAAAATATGAACTTGTAAGCAGAAATAAGCCAAACCAAAAGTCAATTTGATAAAGTATTTACGAGGTCCCTGCTATGCACATTGCATTGACTTAGATCTGTGGATGCATATTCATCTAACCAGCACAAAAGAGAATGATGGAAAAAGAGAAAACGTATTGCTTCTAAATCTGACCATACTTCAAGTCCATGGTTGAATTTTTCATACCATGAGCTCTGCATCTGGGCCTCAGAGACATTTCCAAATACTCTCAGAAAAGGGGACAAAACGCAGTCATTCTGACCTTAGATACCTAACTGCCTGATTCTCTTCTTGTAAAATCCTTTTTTATTCTGAAGGTGAGTCTGCTTCCTGGAATTTATGCTAAAATGCAATTTGGAGTTCTTAAAAACATAATCTCCTTAACTTAAACATATTGCATTTGCATGAGACACCAGGGAATATGAAATGATGCACTAATTGAAACATGACTTAATAAGCAGTCCATGAAACCAGGAGAGCCCCTGAACTGTAATCCCAGCTTGGATACCACTTGCTGTGTTTCTTTGGTTTAATTGAATAATACACCAGAATTTTAGTTCCCCTATTTGTTGAAAGAAATAAACAGTGAAGGTGCCAGTCACTGAAAAATAGAATAAATTAGAGTTATTTTTTGCCATTTTGTGAGGATGAACTAAATATTTAAGTCACGGTTTACAGCCTAAAAAACCTCTTCCACAGTGAAAAAGCCTACCAAAATCTATAGATTATGTCTTGGCTGTTTATTACTGATTACTCAACCTTAGCTGTTGCATATTTATTTAATGGCATAATATGCTAATTGATAAGTCAACTAATTAAAATGGTATGAGCCCCTTAAAAAGAGGCAAATCTGCACGTACTGATAGGAAAAAAATCTCCAAATGTGTTGCTATGTGCAAAATATCTAGGTACAATGCAGTGTAACATATTCTATGAATTGTGCTTTAAAGGAGATGAGAGAAACAGTAAGAGGGAAAGAGAAATTGATTCTGACCCAGCCACAAGGTGATAAGTTTCTGAGTGTTTAAGACAGTCATGTTATCCTCATAAATATAGCACCTGGTTTAAATCAGATGGTAAATAAGTGCATATGTATACAGCGACTACCATCTCTAGGATGTCATTTAGACATTTCACAAGTAAAGTAAATATATTTATACCCAAAATTAACAAAGATTTTATAAACTCTTTTTTAAGGAGTTCTGAAATTATAAGCCAGCAAATTAGTGAACCAGAAAGAAAAAGATTAAGTAAACTGCACCATAACCACTTTCTGAAATATTGTGTAACTATTAAAAACTAGTTTTAAAGACCATATAATAAGTAATCAATAAAATATATATGGTAGGAAGTTAAATGAAAAATTAAGTATCCGTTTAAATAATATGCATTTACCTATGACCCAACAATTCTACTTCAAAGTACACAGCCAACAAAAATGTATACATATGCATTCACTAAAAGACAGGGGTAATAATTTCCAGAGCAACCTTATTTGTAATCACCAAAAACTATTTATTCATTCTGCTACTGATGGACAAGGAAACATCCTTTGGCACCATCACATTTATTTTCTTACTGTAATAATTTTCATAAGAAATATTCTATTGCCAACCTTCGAAGCACAAAATAAGAGACTAGAAATCATTTCGATTAGAACTCATACAGAAAAATAATAAATAGCAGTTGAAAAAATCTTAAAAGTATCATGATGCTTAAAAGATTGCCGTACAGCTGGACACAGCAGTTGACTGAGTGCCCATCTGACCAGCTATAGTGGGCTGCAGCTCTGTTTTCTGCCAGTGGAGGCGGGAGCAGAAGGCAGGTGTGTCTTTTCACAGTAGTCTGTGCACAGCTCTCTGCTACACTCTGGGAAACGACACTTCAATGAAAGAACAGCCTTTAGCTTCAGACATTAGAGTCACCAGGAGCCAGGAGCCATCAGCAATAGCAGGGAAAAGTGAGGTAGGAAAGCCCTGGCTAGAGACGATGCTGGCAGGAGAGGGCGAAAAATGACTACAGGGTCAGCGGGAGCCAGGGATGGCAGTAGGAGCCACAGGAAGAGATGCTGTGAGCTGTTCACTTGGTATAATGACTGCCCCAAGGTGAATGCATAAAAGTATCAAATCATGACATCTCATTATAGGCTGGCTTTAGTGTCAGCCCTCAGTCAGCATGACTGACTGACACAAGCTAAAAATAAAACCAATAATAAAAATTTCCATTCCCTTGGTCTCTGACACCTCAGAGTGGTAACTGCTTATGGAAGGGACAGCTGCAGCCTTTGACAGCCTCAATTACTTCAAATAATAGTGTCACTTAACAACTAGTTTAAATAGTTTGAAGATTCCGGCAGTAACTACTTCAAAATAAAACCCTGCCTCAGGTTTTTTTCGTTTTCTCTTAATAATACAACCAGTAGAGAACAGACTAGCTAAAAGGCTAACCCTGAAAAGACCATCAGAGAACATTTGGAAGCTCTCAAATGTTCAGGCACATCCCCAGGCTCTTTGTCCCTCCCATCAGAAGGCCAGGGCTTTTCTGGCTTCTCTCTGGAAAACAGTTTGCGGAAAGCAACTAATAATGTCTGTTGTTCACAAACATCATCTGTTCCTCATATATGAATATCATAATTCCTCAACAGTTTCATGCAAAGTTCTCCATGATCACTCATTACAACCAATAAACCCCAGCTCAGAAATCTGGATCTCTCCTAGGATAAAGGTTGCCCTACTTCATATTCAGAGAGTGAAATAAGAAAAAAATTGCACATTTAAATTCAACTGATGTTAAAAGGATTTGCTTGTCCGAGAATTAAACATATTATGAGATTTAAATCGCCATTACTCACAAAATAATCTCTTTGGAAAATTAACCCAAGGCTGAAAATTTAGGTTGGAAATAATTTAAAGGAGAGGATTCTATAAGATACTATAGTCCTTCAAGGACAGGTTTTTAGCATTATGTACTAATAACCTGAAGCTTAAGTGTATTTTTCAGTGTCTGAATTTTCAGTCTTCCATTCAATAAACATAGCTCAGGACCTACAACTTACAAGAAAATGTGCTAGTATTAAAGCAGATAGAAAGATAAACTAGAAGCAATCAAAGACTCTATGCATTTATACTCTAATAAGGCAACTGACATACATGATAATTCCAAGGAATATGCGAGTTTAGGATTGAATGACTTCTATGGGCTTGGCATTGTAGCAGCAGGTGTCAAGTATACACACCAATACTCGGGATTTGGGGAGCTCACAGTATAATGAAAAGGGCAGATACACAAATAAGTTATAAAACAACATGATATAAGGGCTAAAGCAGGGGTACATAAAATCTGTGCTATAAAAGCATACAGAAGGACATGGTTAATTGAGCCAGCTGGGGAAATCAAAGAGAATTCATTACTTCTGGCCCTTGGCAGCTGAATTGGGTTTTGAAGGATGGGTAGAATTTCACCAGGAAGAGAATGGGATTAATGACAGAGGGGGTAATCCAAGCAAAATGGACAACAGACACAAATAAGACACAAATGTGAAAAACTGGGTTTATTGACTGTGATCCAGTTTTCGCCTGTTGTCCTGACACAATTTTTTAGTTCAGTTCAGTTGCTCAGTTGTGCCTGACTCTTTGTGACCCCATGTACTGCAGCACTCCAGGCCTCCCTGTCCATCACTAACTCCTGGAGTTTACCCAAACCCATATCCATCAAGTCAGTGATGCCATCCAATCATCTCATCCTCTGTTGTCCCCTTCTCCTCCTGCCCTCAAT
>NW_011494956.1:2829697-2864359 GCF_000754665.1 Bison bison bison
GGGGTCTTTTCAAATGAGTCAGCTCTTCACATCAGGTGGCCAAAGTATTGGAGTTTCAGCTTCAACATCAGTCCTTCCAATGAACACCCAGGACTGATCTCCTTTAGGATGGACTGGTTGGATCTCCTTGCAGTCCAAGGGACTCTCAAGAGTCTTCTCCAACACCACAGTTCAAAAGCAGCAATTCTTCAGCACTCAGCTTTCTTTATAGACCAACTCTCACATCCATATATGACTACTGGAAAAACCATAGCCTTGACTAGAAGGACCTTTGTTGGCAAAGCAATGTCTTTGCTTTTTAATATGCTGTCTAGGTTGGTCATAACTTTCCCTCCGAGGAACAAGCATATTTTAATTTCATGGCTGCAGTCACCATCTGCAGTGAATTTGGAGGAACCAAGGTATTAATTAATGGAGAAGAAAACCTAGGTTCTGCAAAATCAGTAAGTCCTTGAAGACTAATCAACAAAAGAAGACAGCCTTTATTCTCATTTCCCACTGATGTGCTATGTGACTTCAGTCTTGTCCAACTCTTTGTGATCCTATGGACTGTAGCCCACCAGGTTCCTCTGCCCATGGGATTCTCCAGGCAAGAATACTGGAGTGGGTTGCCACTTCCACCTCCAGGGGATCTTCCTGACCCAGGATTCAAATCCAATTCTCTTAGGTCCCCAGGATTGGCAGGCGGGTCCTTTACCACTAGCACCACCTGAGAAACCTCAAAAATTACCACTTAGGTTTCTTTTGAGCTGTTGGAGGTATTCCTTCAAACTAGAAATTGTGTTCTTGTTTAGCTGTTACGTCATGTCCAACTCTTTGTGACCCATGGACTGTAGCCTGCCAGGCTCCTCTGTCCATGGGATTTTCAAATAAGAATACTGGAATGAGTTGCCATTTCCACCTCCAGGGGATCTTCCCAACACAGGGATGGAATCCATGTCTCTTACATCTCCTGCATTAGCAGGCAGGTTCTTTACCACTAGTACCACCTGGGAAACTCATTTCCCACTGAAACTGTTTCTAAACCTTCAAGCCCCAACCATAAATACTAGACCCCAGGTGAGCGTCTAGGAACATGTCCACTAAACTGCCTGATTCTAGCTCCAAGATTTTCTCCATCTCTCTTTTGTATGTTTAATATCTCCCCTTGTCTACATTAACTTATGGATATATCATTTTACCCATCTCAAAAAAAACTATCCCCCTTATGTATGTTCCCATTTCCCTATGCCCATCCTCTCTACATGTCTTGTAGGACTGCATTACATTCAGCACCCCCAGCTTTCTACTGTCCCTGCTACTAAGCAAATAAAACTAACCACCACAATAATCACTAACATGGATTAAGCACTTACTAGGTTTCAGGCATGATGCTTTATACACTGTGTCATCAAAAACTCATAGTACAGGTACTATTATTATTCCTTCTCTACTTACGAGAAGATATTTACTGAATGAAGCCTGAGGAAATAAGGCTTAGAGAAGGACTCAAAAAGAGCTACTTTCTGAGGAACATCACCTGTACACTGATGAGTCGTAATATAAACAATTCCAGAACTGGCTGCTCCTTCCTGAGCTCCAGAGCCATCTTCTGAACATCCTGCATGACATTTCCATTTGAATAATCTACTGAAAACCCAAACTCTACATGCACAGAACTGAACCTATAATCTCTCCCTTGAATATATCTGCTGGTAATCTATACTAGGTTCCTGACACTGACTCTTGATTCTTCCTTCTTCATCTTCTGTCCTTCTTCAACCACCACCACCAACTCCTCACCATGTCCCATGAAATGCACTTCCAAAATCTTCAATTCATGTCTTCCTTCCCCTACACTGCCCAAATCCAGCTCTACGTGGTTTCTTAACTATAACATCACAATTGCTACACACTTCAAATTCTGAACCACTTCATCCCTCCTCAACACACTAATCACAGCCATCTTCCCTACACAGATGGCTATGTCTATAGACTTCATACACAGCTCTGATCATCCCCATGCTTCAAACTTTCATGGACTCAAAGCTTAGCTCAAATGTTATTTCCTTTTTGAAAACTTCTGACTGTGCTCCCCACTCAAAGGAGAATTCGTCATCTCTACCTTTAGAGAGTTTCCTTCTTTTTGTTCATATGCTAGGATAGTGTTTCTCACATTTTAATATGTGGTTGTACATGTTATGTCTCAGGCTTCCCAGGTGGCTCAGTGGTGAAGAATCCACCTTCAGTGCAGGAAACGTGAGTTCAATCCCTGGGTGAGTCAGGCAGATGCCCTGGAGAAGGAAATGGCAATCCACTCCAGTATTCTTGCCTGAGAAATCCCATAGACAGAGGAGCCTGGAGGGCTACAGTCCATGGGGTCACAAAGAGTCAAACGTGACTTAGCAGCCAAAGAACAACAGTGTTATATTTCTCTCCTCTCAGCCCAGATTGCCTTCGTGGTAGGATCTGGACTTACCCACCTTTGCATACCCAGCATCAAGATAGTGCTGTACGCCCATGTTAGATAAATATTTATCTAATTAATCGATTTAGAAATGAGGGATGATAACCATACAGTATAATGTCTATGTGCTGAAACAAGCTCTAACCACATCCTTTTCCAAATATGAGGACATTAATGAGACATTTTACTACAAAAATCTCACTAGAAGGAAAACAGTAGTGAGAAACAGTGTCTAGTAGTCCTAGTCCAAAGCAGATGTCAAATTTCATACAAACTTTGCACAAAACATTTGTTCAGATCAGGTTTGTAGTCTGTAAAGATGCAGAGGTCAGATAACTAGCAGATTAATTTCTCGATGCACTGCCATTTTGAAGACTTATCTGAACATTTCTAAGGTTTCTTCTTCCCGTCTTCCTCTGCTTTATCCTTTACACCCCCATCATTGAGGATGTTAATAGCCTTTAAAGAAATCAATATCCTGCCATGGGGCTTTTCACAAGGAGCACAGTGCAGTTCTAGCAGGTGAGTCATTACAGCACTGGCTATGGAAACAGCTGCAAACCTTTTTCAGGGATATCAGCTGGTTTGCAAAAGGGCAGAATGTGGCCTTAAGATGAAACTGAATGCAAAGTCAAAATTAATTTAACTTATATTTTATTTATGATTCAATGAATTAATAATCAAGGATATTTGCATGGGCAAGTTTTTTAAGCAGTATCTTTTGATTGAATTAGTATTTCCCTCCACAAGATACTTAAAATACTAGCATAATAGAGCATATTGGAATAAAATCCAAAGCTCAATTTGTGAAAATTCTTTATATCTTAGGCAGGTGTTACGAATCCAAATTTGTGAGTAGGTAGCAAGTGATGCCACATTACCTTATATGGGATAAAGCTCATCCATAACAAACTGTTTTAATGAAATTTTCCTTTACTAAAATTGTATTACAAGTGTGGGACATATTGACCTAAATGTCTGATCTAAATCAATATCCTTAAGTATTATTTTTCTAACTATGTCCAAGAAGCCTTTTCAAGTAAGAATCTACTCAGGTTCAAGACTGATAAAGAAAGTAGGAATAAACACTATTTTGGTACCAAGAAACTGAGAGGCATAACCCAAGTGGTTCCACATTTCCCAAAGGAGTTAACTATTACTACTAATGAATTTAAAGTCTCCTTGAGCTACCCCTAACCTTTCATTCCTATGTGACATGTATACATCCAGATCTTTCCTTGCAATTATTTTCATGTATTTCATATGAAGAAACAAATAACTGTGTCTGAGGCCTTTATACCATGCCAATCACATTATTCTGCAACTTATTTTCATCCGTCTGTGGTTAAAAATAGACAGCCTAGGGTCAAACCACAACTCGGCCAATTTATCACCTGTGTGACCTCAAACAAGCTACTTACTCTCCTTCCTGCTTCAGTGTTTCTATTTGAGAGTTGGGGATAATAAATATTACCTCCCTCCTAGGATTTTGCAAGGTTTAAATGTAAATCCTTTAGAGTAATGCTTGATACACAGCATAAACTCTATATGTGTTAGCTTATTGGTATTATCAGATGCTAGTCTCTCCCTTAAACTTCTCAATTTTTTAACGTTATTCCAAATTCTGGAGATTGCCAGGAGAAATATCAATAACCTGAGATATGCAGATGACACCACCCTTATGGCAGAAAGTGAAGAGGAACTACAAAGCCTCTTGATGAAGGTGAAAGAGGAGAGTGAAAAAGTTGGCTTAAAGCTCAACATTCAGAAAACGAAGATCATGGCATCTGGTCCCATCACTTCATGGCAAATAGATGGGGAAACAGTGGAAACAGTGTCAGACTTTATTTTTTGTGGCTCCAAAATCACTGCAGATGGTGACTGCAACCATGGAATTAAAAGATGCTTACTCCTTGGAAGGAAAGTTATGACCAACCTAGATAGCATATTGAAAAGTAGAGATATTATTTTGCCAACAAAGGTCCATCTAGTCAAGGCTATGGTTTTTCCAGTGGTCATGTATGGATATGAGAGTTGGACTGTGAAGAAAGCTGAGTGCCAAAGAATTGATGGTTTTGAACTGTGGTGTTGGAGAAGACTCTTGAGAGTCCCTTGGTCTGCAAGGAGATCCAACCAGTCCATCCTAAAGGTGATCAGTCCTGGGTGTTCATTGGAAGGACTGATGCTAAAGCTGAAACTCCAATACTTTGGCCACCTGATTCGAAGAGTTGACTCATTGGAAAAGACTCTGATGCTGGGAGGGATTGGGGGCAGGAGGAGAAGGGGATTACAGAGGATAAGATGGCTGGATGGCATCACCTACTCGATGGACATGAGTTTGGATGAACTCCGGGAGTTGGTGATGGACAGGGGAGGCCTGGTGTGCTGCAATTCATGGGGTCGCAAAGACTCAGACACGACTGAGCGACTGAACTGAACTGAAGATACTAAAAGAAATCATGGTTTATGATAAATTCGTATTTGTTTTCATATAAAAAGATTTTTATGAAATATTCATGTAGAATCAAAGCTTATGCTATTTAAGGAAATACAAAGATAGGTATACATTGCAATAATTTTAATAAAGATAATATAGGAAAAATTATAGTGCCATATGTTAAACAAGTCTAAACATCTTGATAATACGTGCTATTCAGTTCAGTTCAGTTCAGTCGTTCAGTCGTGTCCGACTCTTTGCGACCCCATGCATCCCAGCACGCCAGGCCTCCCTGTCCATCACCAACTCCCAGAGTTCACTCAGACTCACGTCCATCGAGTCGGTGATGCCATCCAGCCATCTCATCCTCTGTCGTCCCCTTCTCCTCCTGCCCCCAATCCCTCCCAGCATCAGAGTCTTTTCCAATGAGTCAACTCTTCGAATCAGGTGGCCAAAGTATTAGAGTTTCAGCTTTAGCATCAGTCCTTCCAATGAACACCCAGGACTTATCTCCTTTAGGATGGACTGGTTGGATCTCCTTGCAGTCCAAGGGACTCTCAAGAGTCTTCTCCAACACCACAGTTCAAAACCATCAATTCTTTGGCACTCAGCTTTCTTCACAGTCCAACTCTCATATCCATACATGACCACTGGAAAAACCATAGCCTTGACTAGATGGACCTTTGTTGGCAAAGTAATATCTCTACTTTTCAATATGCTATCTAGGATGGTCATAACTTTCCTTCCAAGGAGTAAGCATCTTTTAATTCCATGGTTGCAGTCACCATCTGCAGTGATTTTGGAGCCACAAAAAATAAAGTCTGACACTGTTTCCACTGTTTCCCCATCTATTTGCCATGAAGTGATGGGACCAGATGCCATGATCTTCGTTTTCTGAATGTTGAGCTTTAAGCCAACTTTTTCACTCTCCTCTTTCACCTTCATCAAGAGGCTTTGTAGTTCCTCTTCACTTTCTGCCATAAGGGTGGTGTCATCTGCATATCTCAGGTTATTGATATTTCTCCCGGCAATCTTGATTCTAGCTTGTGCTTCTTCCAGCCCAGTGTTTACATACTGCATGAGAATTGTTTAATGCCCACATTATATACTGTTTGTAAAGTATGTGTTTAATCTGCACACAGAACTAGAGTTTAATTTGTATTTTAAAATTAAAATCAATTATGTAAAAATTTTCTCTGGTAAAATCTATTATTTACCAGAAACCATAACTATGTAACTCAATTAAAATATTCCTCATCTAGTGAATTTTAATGTGTATGTGCTGCATATACATTACCTTGTGGAGTAAAGTTTTCATTTAATCAGGGTTTAAGAAAGCATGTAAATATATTCATTCCCACATAAAATGTTTGAAAGAAGAAACATATGTATATCTCATTAAGAAGCAATGGCTATGGTGTCTATGAGTTTCTGAAAGCTGAAGTATTTTGAGATACATTTTTCTGAAAGATAATAAAAAATTTTGAATGAAGTCAAGAAAATAATATTCATTGTTATGAAGTTACCAATCTTGTTGGGATACCAATAATGTGAATCAATTGCCTGAAATTTACAAACCTCAAAAGTATCAGCACCAATTTTCAGGAGCAAGCCGTTTTAGCACAAAACACATGTAAGTGTGATCAAGTAATTCATCTTTAGGATTTCCAGGGTTTTTTTTTTAATATTTGAAAAGAAGTAAAGTTTGCATATGATTTCAGTTCAGTTCAGTCGCTCAGTCATGTCCAATTCTTTGCAGCCCCATGGACTGCAGCACTCCAGGCTTCCCTCTCCATCCCCAACTCCCAGAGCTTACCCAAACTCATGTCCATTCAGTTGGTGATACCATCCAACAACCTCACCCTCTGTTGTCCCCTTCTCCTCCCAACTTCAATCTTTCCCAGCATCAGGGTCTTTTCAAATGAGTCAGCTCTTCGCATCAGGTGGCTAAAGTATTGGAGTTTCAGCCTCAACATCAGTCCTTCCAATGAACACTCAGGACTGATCTCCTTTAGGATGGACTGGTTGGCTCTCCATGTTGTCCAAGGGACTCTCAAGAGCCTTCTCCAATACCACAGTTCAAAAGCATCAATTCTTCCATACTCAGCTTTATTTATAGTCCAATTCTCACATCCATACATGACTACTGGAAAAACCATAGCTTTGACTATTCATATGATTAGCTACTATTAATTACAGATTATTTTTATTTACCATCTCAAAATATTTTAGAAAATGGATGATAGCCATTCAGAACCTCCTTTATTTATCTAATTCCACTTTTTATGCTATCAATGTTCTCCTTATAAAATGCTATAATGAAATAAGTTCATATTAGAACATTAGGTGGCTTTATAAATAGCTACTTTCTCAGTTGTCAGTTTGGACGACAAGCCAGGTACCAAATTAAATTTTTTATTATGCTTATTTTCTTATAAGACCCAAACTTACATTTCAGTGACTTTTCTTCGAACTTACTACTACTAAATCACAAAATGTTATCTTTGTCCTTAAGACCATGACAGAGAACTTTATCTGCATTCAGATTGCCTACTGGTTTGCGGTATTTCAATAATAAAACAGCAGGATTGAAGGCTCATGATGAGAAATCTGACTAATTACCTGTTAGATGATAGATGGTTGTAACTCGGCAGTGCCAGTCACTGAAAACAAAACACTTCAAGATATCAATCAGCTTCCTGACAAATCTAATTTCCCTCACATTCAGTGGACAATAAATGGGAATTTTACCTCTACATCTACATAGCAAGGTCTTAACTTTAAAATATGCCAAAGATATTTTAATAAAGTACAGATTTTTAAAAGTAAATTAGTATTTATTTACCTGACATATTCATATTTCAATCTCACAGCTCTTAAATAGATAGATGGTGGAAATAATTAACATTGTAAATCTGTATTGTATTCCATTGAGAAGGGCAAAATGTACTTAATAGTAGTTTTCCTATTTTCTTTCTGCATTTACATTTAACTCAAATTATTCATAACAACTCTAATGACTGCGTTCACGCCCTTTTTTTTTTAATTTTGTGGTAAATGAGTTGGATGTACATTCTACCTGAGATTCAAAAAGCAGAATGTCCCAATTAACACTGCCACATACCAGCATGTGGGCAGAGTTAAAGCAAAGAGGGACTGAAGCATTGAAGTTGAATCTAGGCCCAGAGAAACACCCCTTTCCTCCTTATGAGGAGTGACTGCACAGTCAACATCTGGAATTGATGCTTAATTCTAATAAGGTATAACCGTCAACATCTTTAGTTCAGTTCAGTCGCTCAGTCGTGTCCAACTCTTTGAGACCCCATGAATCACAGCACGCCAGGCCTCCCTGTCCATCACCAACTCCCGGAGTTCACTCAAACTCACGTCCGTCGAGTTGGTGATGCCATCCAGCCATCTCATCCTCTGTTGTCCCCGTCTCTTGCTGCCCCCAATCCCTCCCAGCATCAGAGTATTTTCCAATGAGTCAACTCTTCGAATCAGGTGGCCAAAGTACTGGAGTTTCAGCTTTAGCATCATTCCCTCCAAAGAAATCCCAGGGCTGATCTCCTTCAGAATGGACTGGTTGGATCTCCTTGCAGTCCAAGGGACTCTCAAGAGTCTTCTCCAACACCACAGTTCAAAAGCATCAATTCTTTGGTGCTCAGCTTTCTTCACAGTCCAACTCTCATATCCATACATGACCTTATTCCATGATTAAAAATAAGAAAATTAAAGGTGGCAGGAGAATGGAAAAAAGAAGAGAGAGTACTTCTGATTTATTGAAGAAAAATGAACCTGTAGGCAAAGTTGGAAAAGTTTGATAGTGAATAGTCTGAAATCAAGCATTTTCAAAGGTTGTTAGTGGGAAGATATGTTGACGCAACTTCATTGAAGGACAATTTGGCAATTACTATTAAAACTTAAATGTTAGACGTAGCTATCTACTTCAGGGATGTCTCCAATAATTATCCCCATAAATCTCTATGAATACTCACTGCAGTATTTGGCTATTATCCTTAATAACCAAAAAGAATTTTTTAACTGGAAATAAGTTCCCTCCATAGGGGATAGGTAATTGAACCAATAATCAATGTATGTACAAAACAATAGAACACTAGATAGCCAAACATGGTCTCTAGAAAGATGAGGCTGATCTATAGGTACTGTTTTCAAACAATATTCAAGACACATTTCAAGTGAAAATAAGCCAGATACATCTGAGCTTTCTAACAGAATCTAAATTAAAGGGCTAAATACAAATATGTGCTTGATTATAAACAGAAATTTTGTGGAGGGACACATTAGAAAATGCCAAGTGTGACTGCCTTCAGGAAAGGAGTTTAGAGACTTTGAGACAGAGAGATTGCTTACTTTCCATCACATACTCTTAAATTTGTTTGAAATTGTATCATGCTCTTTTATCCTCTTTTTCAATAATAAATATACAAATGAGAAAATAAACAAGAAGAAAAGAAGGGAGAGAAGGAGAATACACATGAGTCATTTTGACTCCAAAGCCCATCCCTCTCTAGCTGTTGTTCCACAGTCAAAAACTTGGAGAAACAGGATTAAATTTTTCAAAGCAGTCTAAATCCTGCACTTTCCTAACAGAATTATGAGAACAAAAACAAGACATTAGCCCGGGTTGGTACTAATGAGCTGAACTTGAACATGACCATCCCCTGAGGCTGATTGCTTGGCTGTGACCTAGTCTGTGACTAAGAATTGTGATTGAGTATTTGTGGATTGCAGTATCTGATTCAAGCCACCTGGGAGAATGAAAGCTCATTCTGGCAGTGTAGCTCTTCAATCTTACACTTTATCCACCCAGCTAGGCAAGTAACAGGATATGTAAGGACTAGAGTATTGATAAAAGTTTGAAAAGTATAACACTCCTCCCCAACTCATCCTACACAAGAATATTATGAAGATATTGAAGAAGGATACCTTTTTCCAGGGCAATAAAACACAAGTTGGTTTATACACATGCACACACTCATGATGCCTCATGCACTCTTTGCAGGATAAGACTTAGATACCTGGAACAATCAGAAAAAAATCTAGAAATGACCAAATGTACTGTCAGAACTAACTTTATAGAAGAAGAGGTAAGTCTTCAAACAATACATGATTAAGGAGCATTTATATATTTGACTAGGCTTCTCTCATAGGTCAGCAGTAAAGAATCCTCGTGCAAGGCAGGAGACTCAGGTTCAATTCCTGGGTCTGGAGGATACCCTGGAGAAGGAAATGACAGCCCACTCCAGTATCCTTGCCTGAAAAATCCCATGGATGGAGGAGCCTGACGGGCTACAGACAACAGGGTCACAAGTATTGGACATGACTTAGTGACTAAACCACCACATATTTGACTGAAAATCTCTACCACTAAAGATATTAGCACATTAAATACAAACTCAGGAGTCTAAAGTATAAAAGCTTTTGTCCCAATGTGATGAAAACCAGAGAGAGAGGTGTGACTTGTAGTGAAAACTCAGCTTGGAATGAAGAGGTGCAGGAAGCAGAGATGGACTCCAAGAGAAGAAAAAGCAAAACCTTTGCTTGTTTCCAAATCTTACCCAGGGCCAGTCTTGGCCAGAAAACTTGTAGGTACAGTAAGACAGTGGATACTTGTATCAGTAACTAGAAAATGCATAGCATTTTTACCTTTTAACAATTTTTTCAATTTAATATATGTACATATAATCAAAATATAAAGATTAACTATGAAGACCAAAAAGCATTGCAAAATTACATTAAATGAGAAAATAAAAATAACTATGTGTCACATTGGGACTTCCCCAGTGGCACTAGTGGTAAAGAACCCACTCGCCAGTACAAGTAGAGGTAAGAGAGGAGGTTCCAATCCCTGGATCGGGAAGATCCCCTGGAGAAGGGCATGGCAATCCACTGCAGTATTCTTGTCCAGAGAATCCCGTGAACAGAGGAGCCTGGGGGGCTACAGTACACGGGGTCACAAAGAGTCAGACACGACTGAAGCAACTCAGCATGCATGCACGTGCCACTCGAGGATGTAGAGCAGCTCCATTTCTCACCAGGAATGGTATTCTATTTTTGCTGAGAAACTAAAATGGTATATTCTGTAAGTTATACAAAATAAAACCTATATTTACCGTGCCAACCAACAATTCCACTCTTTAATTATTTATTTAAAGAAAATAAAATCATATATCTGACAAAGATGTGTACCTTAATGTTCATAGCAGCTTTATTCATATTCCCAAACTGCAAACAACCCAAATGTCCATCAACAAGTATATGTAGAAATAAGTTGTTGTATATTCATACAATTGAATACTGAATAGCACTAAAAAGGAATTACTGATGTACTGATGTACTGATACAAGCAACAACATTATGCTGAGTAAATGAAGCCATATATAAAAAAATATATATCATATGTTTGCAATAGTATGAAACTCTAGAAAAAGCAAAGCTAATCTCCAGTGGCACAAAGTATGTCAGGGTTTGCCTGGATCCAGGACCATAAAGAGATTGATTGGGATGGAGTGATGAAATGCTTTTTTATATGCTGATTGTAGATAAGGCTACATAGGTATATAATTTTTTCAAAACTTTTTGAAACTTTTCCAAAATGTACACCAAAAATAGGTACATTTTATTATATGTGACTTATACTTTAATAAAGTTGATTTTTAAAACAAAGTATATGGCAACCCACTCCAGTATTCTTGCCTGGAGAATCCTATGGAGAGAAGAGCCTGGATGGCTACCGTCCATTGGGTCACACAGAGTCAGACACAACTGAAGCGACTTAGCATGCATGCATGCATTGGAGAAGGAAATGGCAACCCACTCCAGTATTCTTGCCTGGAGAATCCCAGGGACAGAGGAGCCTGGTGGGCTGCCGTCTATGGGGTTGAACAGAATCGGACACAACTAACGCGACTTAGCAGCAGCAGCAGCATCCATGCCAATAATTATAGCTGTGTAACAATAATTTGTCCTCACATATATCTGGAGAAAACTTAAATTCAAAAAGATAAGTGCACTCCAGTGTTCACAGCAGCACTATTTACAACAGCCAAGACATGGAAGCAACTTAAGTATCCATCTATACATGAGGGAATAAAATTGTGCCATATATATATATACAATGGACCAGTACTCGGTTATCAAAAAGAATGAAATGAGCCATTTGCAACAACATGGATGAACCTAGAGATTATCATACTAAGTGAAGTAAATCAGACAGAGAAAGACAAATATCATATGACATCACTCTTATATGGAATCTAAAAAGTGATACAAATGAACTTATTTACAAAACAGAAACAGACTCACCTACATAGAAGATAAACTTGCAGTTATCAAAAGGGAAAGGAGGGGGAAGAGTAAATTAAGAGTTTGGGATTAGCAGATACAAACTACTTTGTATAAAAAAAGATAAACAACAAGGTCCTACTGTATAGCACAGGAACTATATTCAATATCTTGTAATAAACTCTAATGGAAAAGAATCTGAAAAAATATATATATATCACTTTGTTATATACTAAAAACTAATGCAACATTGTAAATCAATTATCTTCAACTTTAAAAAATATTTCTTTTAAAAAAGCTATTTGCCCTTATAAATAAGTAGCAATTTGGAAGGAAAATAGATTAATGAAAGAAGTTTGATTTATTGAATAGTGGAGCTCTGGCTAAACCTTTTTTACGCTTTATTAAAATTCCATTAATTTTGCTAATATTCTAAATATTTATAGTGCATAAGACCATAACACTTACATATGTCTTTATATTATGATCAGCTAGTATATGAAACAAAATATGATTTTTCCTATCTACATTTTAAGTCAACAGAGTCTACCATATTCCAACTTTATGTTGATTTACTGATACACATATAAAAGATTGAGATTCTGGTCTTCAGGCACTTTCAATGTAGTATGAAAGGTATATGGGCTTCCCAGGTGGCTCAGTAGTAAAGAATCCTCCTGCCAACGCAGGAAACACGAGAGACATGGGTTCAATCCTGGGTCAGCTTCCTGCAGAAGAGAATGGCTACCCACTCCAGTATTCTTGCCTAGAAAATTCCAGGGACAGAGGAGCCTGGTGGGCTATAGTCCATGGATTCACAGAGTCGGACATGACTGAGCAACTGAGCACGCACATGAAGGTATATGCTCCTTAAAAATACATTTATGGAATTTTCTGGTGATCCAGTGGTTAGGATGCCATGCTTCCACTGCAGGGGCGCAGGTTTGATCCCTGGTTAGAAACTAAGATCCCCGTGCTGCATGGTGCAGCCAAAAAATTAAAAATAAAAATACATTTAATCATTTGGTTGAGTTTGAAATAAATAAAGTCTGAGTGACTCAGACAGTAAAGAATCTGCCTGCAATGTGGAAGACCTGGGTTCAGTCCCTGGGTCAGGAAGATCCCCTGGAGGAGGGCATGACAACCCACTCCAGTATTCTTCCCCGGAGAATCCCATGGACAAAGGAGCCTGGCAGGCTACAGTCCATGAGAGTCAGACACAACTGAGCAACTAAGCACAGCACAGCTCTCATTTTTAAATCATGCATAATATGTGCACTTTGAAAATACTGAAGTTGGATCTATGTGAAGATTAAAAAATGGGAAAGAATGCAGACAGGGATTACCAACATATGAAGAAAAGAATAAAACAATGTAACACTCAAAAAGAAAATCTGAATGTAAGTTATTGAAAAAAAAATCAAAGAAATGAAAAAAATTTTAAAAAGAAAAGAAAAGCATAAAAATGTAATACTTTGTATTCTATTCAAGTTTCCCAGATAGAATGCAAACTAATAAAACTAACTTATTTGAGGAATCAATTACTTCTATAATCAAATTGTATATGCCTACCTGCTAAGTTGCTTCAGTCATGCCCAACTCTTTGCGACCCTATGGACTGTAGCCCACCTGGCTCCTCTGTCCATGAGACTCTCCAGGCAAGAATACTGGAGTGGGTTGCCATGCCCTACTCCAGGGAATCCTCCTGACCCAGGTATTGAACCCATATCTCTTACATCTCCTGTGTGGGCAAGTGGGTTTTTTACCACTAGTGCCACCTGGGAAGCCCCCAAATTGTGTGTGTGTGTGTGTGTGTGTGTATACACATATATATATATATTATATGCTGTGCATTCATATGTATTAATCTAACAAATTTAAACTATGAAGAACATTCTAACACATAAAGTATCTTGAGTCCTTAATAAATTTATCAAAGTTTAACAGTCATGCCTCTTCTCTCTGATCATTGCTGCTGCTGCTAAGTTGCTTCAGTCATGTCCGACTCTGTGCGACCCCATAGACGGCAGCCCATCAGGCTCCCCTGTCCCTGGGATTCTCCAGGCAAGAACACTGGAGTGGGTTGCCATTTCCTTCTCCAATGCATGAAAGTGAAAAGTGAAAGTGAAGTCGCTCAGTCATGTCCAACTCTTAGCGACCCCATGGACTGCAGCCTACCAGGCTCCTCTGTCCATGGGATTTTCCTGGAGTGGGTTGCCATTGCCTTCTCCGATCATTAGCAACTCACAAAGTTTTTCAAAGGACATAGTCACACATTTCCCACCAAAACATCAAATGAACCTTGAAATTAGACCCTAGGATTAGTCCACAATAGACAACAGAGGTCTTCAGAGAACTGCAATCTGGCAGGGCAAGGCAATGACATAAATCCACCAAAAATCATTCAAGGGGCAAACTAATGGGCAAATCAACATTTGAAAAGATGGATGCAATTAATGGACTAATTGCATTAAAAAAACAAAATTTAAAATATTATCTTTTACATTTAATAACAAATTTAATGATACTTTGTTTTTAGACACAAATAATGGATATCTCCCTCAGCAGTAAGAAGTATTCAACTCTTAACACTAGGATTCAGGAACAGAATGACAGACTTTGGCAGACAGAGGGGAAAGACAGAGGCTACAAAGAACTCAAGGTACTAGGGAAAATAAAAACAATTAAAACATAATGGGTTAAAATGTAAGTGTTCAGTGGTGAGTTGGTACTTATTTAATATTGACTCAAAAGACATAAAATTGTGGATAAAATAATATGGAATCTGAGATTTCCTTTGAAAGACTACATGGGGTAGGGAGTGGCTGCTGCTGCTGCTAAGTCACTTCAGTTGTGTCCGACTCTGTGCGACCCTATAGACGTCAGCCCACAAGGCTCCCCCGTCCCTGGCGTTCTCCAGGCAAGAGCACTGGAGTGGGTTGCCATTTCCTTCTCCAGTGCAGGAAAGTGAAAAGTGAGAATGAAGTCGCTCAGTCATGTCCGACTCTTAGCGACCCCATGGACTGCAGCCCACCAGGCTCCTCCGTCCATGGGATTTTCCAGGCAAGAGTACTGGAGTGGGTTGCCATTGCCTTCTCCAGGGAGTGGCTAAGGATATATAAAAAACATGTATGGATGTTAGCTGATAATTGCTGAAACTGGATGATGGCTACATAAAGGTTTAAGATGTTTATCAGTTTCTTAAATATTTCAAATGACCCATGATAGCTTTTTAAAAAAGAAATTTAAAAAATAAGTGACCTGTTTTCATGAAGATGGTACCAAATGCAAAGAAGTAAGCCCCAGGCCCTCCCTATGTCATAGCCAAAGCAAAGACTTTGATGGCCAAGAAAGCAGTGTTGAAAGGCATTTACAGCCACAAAAAAAAAAAAAAAGAAAGAAAGAAAGAAAAAAGGAAAGGAAAAAAATCCAAAGGTCATCCACTTTCTGAAGGTCCAAAACACTGCAGCTTAGGAGGCAGCCCAAATATCCTTGGAAGAGCGCCCCCTAGGAGAAGCAAGCTTGACCACTACGCCTTCATAAAGTTCCCCCTCACCATGAAGTCAGCCAGGAAGAAAATTGAAGACAGCAGCACACTGCTGCTCATTGTGAATGCCAAGGCCAACAAGCACCAAATTAAACAGGCTTTGAGGAAGTTCTCTGACATGGACAGGCTAGAGTCAACACTCTGCTCAGGCCTGATGGAGAGAAGAAGGCATATGTTCAACTGGCTCCTGACTATGATGCCTTAGATGTTGCCAGCAAAATTGGGATCATTAAAACTGAGTCCAGCTGGCTAATTCTAAACATAAGTCTTCACTATTATAAATAAATAAATAATAAAAGTAAGTTAAAAAGGGGTGGAGAGTAGGCATAAAAGAGACTCTTAATTAAAGTGTCTATATAATTTACTGTCCAAACTGGAACATGTCAAGAATGAAAGGAGACAATATTAATACATAATAACTGGTACATGCCTAAGCCAGTGCTAAGCTGGGAAGTCCTGGATGTATGGTCATTCTGCTTTTAACCAGCAGGTTTCAAATATCAGGCTACTGAGATTTAAGATTTGTTGCAAAAACAGGAAATATAGAGAACAACCTGTAGTTGAGAACATTTAGATCATTAGCAACCAGTTGTTTTTAAGTCTGAAAGAACCAGTCTCAAATCATTGCCATCACCACTGATCCATCTGGACCAGAAGTCACAAACTGATGGCCTGGCGTCGGATCCAGCTTGCAGATGTGTTTGCATTGGCCTGCAATGTATTGGGTTACAGAGTACTTTTCTTAAAGTACTGAGTTCGTTGCCAACATTTCCAAGCTGAACGATGTCATGTTAAAATCCAGATTCCTAGCTTCTCTTCAAACACTTGAGTATTGAGAGCAGGCAGACATTTTCACATGGCAACTGACGAGCAGAGCTTTCTCTCCCTGCTCCACCCCAGTCCTCATCTCCTTCCAGTGATTTCTAATACCAGGCTGCTTTGCTTGGTTTCTTCTTGGACTCCTACAGATACCTGACTTTTCAACCTTCATACTAGACCAAGCTCTCATCCTCAGAACAATGAAAAGTGAGGTTGGCTGCAGAAGCTGTCATTTTATAAACCATCAAAAATAGACATCAACCAACCCAGATACTAAATGGGAAATTATCTGAAGATTTGTAGGGGATGTACTATTACTACTCTTTAAATAGGCCTAACAATAACAACAACCAACTAATTCTATTCAGAAAATTCCTCTTTAATTTTTCTACAGTTCAGATCATTTCATATTTCCCAAGTCACATAGCCTGAATGGTGTAAGTAAAGCTTCCAGAAATTCCCTTACTAAAAAATACATAGCCAATCTACAGCCCTCTGGCAAAATGAACAACTGAAGGTCCACCCCAATGACTGTTATCCACCCTGCTTCTTTCCACAAGCCTGAAACATCATTGAGTGTGTGATTGTTAGCAGATCTTCATTAATTACAAGTTTCATAAACAGGTGTGCAGTGTGGGAGGTTGGGGAGAGACAGCTTCTGTCTTCATAAGAGTTTGGAACTAAAAGAGGTTTCTAGCTAGAAAGCATTCCAAAATAGGATAAATTATTTTGACAGTAGAGAGAATAGCATCAGAAGGCAAGGATGTTCGTCCTGGAGATTGGTACCCAAACAACACTGGTACTTAGAAGAAAGGAAATGGAGAACTATATAGTTGGTTTCGTAACCAAATTATGAGAACTTACATGTTCTGAAAACATTATATTATGGCAGAAGACTCTGTGGCCTGAAAGGGGTCTCTCAGGATTCAGAGAACTGTGTTTGCTTGTGTAGTGTTGGTCCTAATCCAAGGAGAGTTGTCAAAGATGAGTTTAGGACTCTTTCTTTTCTACTGGTTTCCTTATGAAATTTCCACTGTAGCCAGGCTGCGGTCCACTGGTGTCTCCATATAGACTATTCAAAATGCTTTGGCCTTTCCTATGATTTTTGGATTTCCACTTAACATTTCATTTCATTTGTATTAGTGTTTGAGGGTAGGGATAACTGACATTCTTACTACTAAAACGGAAAACCATCTGTTTAGAGAACCATCTTAAACACTTTGTGGTCATTTATCTAACTGAAAACTATGGAATGATTAAGAGAAGTAAGATAAGCTATAAAGAATAGCATGGGGATTTCCCTCATGGTCCAGCAATTAAGAATCCACCTTGTAATGCAGGGGATGCAGGTTCAGTCTCTGGTTGGTGAACTAAGAGCCCACATGTGGTGAAGAAACTAAGCCCCGGTCCCGAAACTAGGGTCTATGCACCAAAACAGCAATACAGCAAAGACCCCACGTGCTACTACTAGGACCCAAGGCAACCAAATAAATAAATACATAAATAAATATATATCTAAAAAGAATAGTATGACTCCCTAGCACATATTGCTCTGAGAAAAATCTGCAGAAAACAATACCATTTTATTCATCTTATATACTCATCGTCTCCAGTTCTTTTCTTCCTTTGTCTCCTTCAAACCCACTGCAAAGATATGTTTATCTCTACCACCACAATCGCAACAGTTTACATCAAATAGCCTCTACTTCACTGAATCAGACAAACAATCACTTCATTTATCTGATGGCCTATAATCAATATTTTACACAGCCCATCGTTCCTTCCTTCTTGAAAGACTTTCTTCCCTTCACCTGGCTTCCTGGACACCACCCTCTCTTGGGTGTCCTTTCTCATTGTTTCTTAGCCTCCTTTGCTAACTCTTGCATATCTCTAAGACTCCTCAATATTGGGGTGCCAAAGATGGGATTTGCATGTGTGCTAAGTCGCTTCAGTCATGTCCGACTCTGCAACACTATGGACTGTAGCCTGCTACACTCCTCTGTCCATGAGATTCTCCAGGCAAGAATACTGGAGTGGGTTGCCATGCCCTCCTCCAGGGAATATTCCCAACCCAGGGATCGAACCCGCATCTCTTTTGTCTCCTGCATTGGCAGGCAGGTTCTCTACCGCTAGCACCACCTGGAAAGCCCACAGGAAGACTTCTAAATATCGGGGTGCCAAAGATGGGCTTTAAACCTCTTCTTTTGTACCTTTATATTTATTTCTCTGTGGTCTCACTCAGTCTCAAGGCTGTAAATACTGTCACTATGCTGATCACTCAAATTCAACTGCCTGCTCAACCACTCCACCCAAATGTCTAAAGTGAAAGTGTTAGGTTCTCAGTCATGTCTGACTCTGCGACTCCATGGACTGCAGCCTGCCAGGCTCCTCTGTGAATTTTCAAGGCAAGAATACTGGCATGGGTAGCCATTCCCTTCTCCAGGGGATCTTCCTGACCCATGGATTGAACCCCAATTTCCCGCATTCTTTACCATGGCATCTTTAACATTCCCAAAACCACATTCCTGACTTTCCCACACACACACACACACACACACACACACACACACATACATACATACTAAAAACCTTCTCCTTCCACAGTCTTCTGTATCTCAGCTAATGAAAACTCCATTCCTGTTATTCAAGTTCAAGAACTTGTTGTCAACTCTGACTTCTCTCTCTCTCACGTGGACATCTAATCTATAAGAAACCTCTGTTGGCTCTATCTTCAGAACCAATCCACAATCTTGACTACTCACCACTTACCTGCTACATACTTCTTTGTCAAAGTCACTGTGAGCTCTTGCCTGGATCATAGCAACAGCTTCCTAACATCCAACCACTGCCAGTCTCCTTCAGTCTGGTCTCAACACAGAAATCATAATGATCCACATAAAATGTTTCAGATCAGGGATTCCCCTGGTGGTCCAGTGGCTAAGACTCTGTGCTCCCAATGCAGGGTGCCCGGCCTGGTCAGGGAACTAGATCCCACCTGCTGCAACTAAGAGCTCATGCTGCAGCAAAAATGTCCAGCATGCCACACTAAGACCTGGCACAGCCAAATAATTTTTTTTATGTCAGATCAGGTTACTCTGCCGAAAACCTTATAGTGTCTTCTACTTCACAGAGAATAAAAGCCAAAGGCCTCTAACTTGTTGGTGATAACCTGAATGATCAGTCACCCACCTCCTTCCCCCAGCTCCCAGTATTTCTCAGTCACCCTGACCGCTCCCACTCTCTCCTCATTCAGTCTGCTTCAGACTCACAGAACCTCTTCGTGTTTTTTGAACATGCATGTCACTTGATGTTCCCTCTGCTTAGAATGTCCTTTCTCTAGATGACCTCTTACTAGTCTTGGCTCAAAGCTCACCTCAGTTGGAGTTCTTCTCTGACCACTGTAATTGTTCCCTACTTATCCTCAGGGTTTATTTTTTGGGGACAGCAATTATGATCTTATCAAATATAACACTTATTTAGTTTTATCTCTGCATACCCTAGAAGGTAAACTCCATGCAGGCAAGAATTTTTTTATTCATTGTATTTTTTTATCCATTTCATTAAATGCTAAATCCCCAGTGCACAACTTGTGTGTATGTGTGTGCTCAATCACATCTGACTCCTTGCGACCCCATGGGCTGTGGTCCACCAGGCTCCTCTGTCCATGGAATTTTCCAGGCAGGAATAATGGAGTGAAGGGATTTGATCCCTTCCCAACCCAGGGATCAAATCCGCATCTCTTGAGTCCTCTGCATTGGCAGGTGGATTCTTCATCACTGTACCCCATAAGAAGCCCATGAGTATATGTGCATATCTCCAAACCTAGTTTAGCTCTAGGGAGAGCAGTGGTGGGGTAGGAGGGTTGGTAAATGGGCTCAGGATTGGTGTGGCTGGAAAGTCTATAAATATGGTACTTTATAAGGACTGTTTTAAGCTTTTAAGTCTGATACAGTCATTAATTCTTCTTATGTAATGGGAGATTGATTATTTCTTAATAATTACCTAATGTATCACAGGTACTACTATGTAGCCCCTATCTGCTGTTCCCATACTCCAGCTACATCTGACTGGATCAGTTGTTATTATTTAGTCGATAAGTCATATCTGACTCTTTTACAACCCCATGTACTGTAGCCTGCCAGGCTCCTCTGTCCATAGGGTTCTCCAGGCAAGAACACTGGAGTGGGTTGCCATGCCCTCCTCCAGGGGATCTTCAGGATAGAACCTGCATCTCCTGCATCGGCAGGCAGATTCTTTACCACTAAACCATTAGGGAAGCCGACTGGACTAGAGTATATATCTAATTAAAGGTGGGAAAAAAAATCAGATCATCTCTCCCAGGAATTTGGAATAGAGATGTGGAGAGATTGTCAGTCAGAGAACTGTGAAGACTGAAACTATAGACCATGTAGAGTCTGAGACTATTATCAACCAACACCATATGTAAAGTGAATTTTTAGACACACAAAAAAACCATAATTAAGGAAAGAAAGCTTATGAGAAGGAAGAACAGAATAGATGGTGCAGATATATAGAGACAGTGAGACATCTGGTCTTCCACTTTTCAGTGCCATCCACATATCTAAGCTCTGTTTCATTTACTCATGCTCTTTCCTAACAATAAAACCGTTTATCATGAGCTGCTTTAAACAGAATTGGATTCCTTACAACGTTAGACTCTTAACTTAAATATCCACTATATTTTCCATGGTACAAACTAAGACAATATTCCAACACTTGAAAAAATATATAAAATACACAAAAAGGTTCTCAATGCTGAATCTACTGCTTTTAATTTTAAAAAGTATAAGAAGGCGAAAACCAAGTCTGATTCTTGCCTTTGCAGGATTGCTCATATTCACATTAATTTGCATGCCCTCATTATTTAATTTTAAGTTTGATCACTATTAAAGCTATTATTTAACATTTATTCAGCAAAAGCTCCTTAATTCTGCCATACATTCCCATCCATTAAAACAGCTGTTTTGAGCCTAAATATCCCAAGCCCTTGGTGAGAAGAGTTGTATGTAATTTGCTACTACTAATAAAGTACATAAATTTACAAACTATTTCCCTTTTTTATAAACTCACACAGCTGGAGTTCCTTGCATTCCTACACGCATTCAACAGTGGAAGAAAAAGTGTTGGGTTGACTAGTAAATCACACATTATCTTCAGCCTGTATTACTAGGGCCCAGTCCGTCATTTGAAATATCCAAAGGGAGTAGGTGACACAAATGTGTACTTCACATTGCACCTTCTTAATATACAGGTCACCTACTCAGAAAGGCATTCTCTGGCTCCACCAAAAAAGTTTCTATCATGTTATTCTTTCTGAGTATTAATTCACTATCATCCGATACTTTTCTCGTTAGCTTTTGCTTTGTCTTTCCCACTGGAACATAGTTCTGTGAGAACTGGAACCCAACTTGTCTGTTTTGCTCATCACCATTTCCCTAGTACTTCAGAGTATGTTGTACCTGGCACAAAATAGGCACTGAGCAAATACTTGTGGAGAGGATAAATGGATGGTATAATGAACACACCAAGACGTTCCTGCCCCGGGGCCTTTATACTTTCTTTCCTGAGCCAGAATCTCCCACCCCTTATTCTTCTCATGGCTAATTCCTGTACAGCATTTGGGTCTCAGTCACTGGCTCCTCAGAAAGGCCACTGATGACACTAGACTTTCTATCTCTCAGTGTCTTCTCTAACCTGTCACCTTATTTTGGTTTAACACAGCCCTTAAGTCTATCCAAAGTTCCTATTTATATGTGTTCTTTCCATGTTTATTATCATCACCTGTCTACTCACTGAAGTGTAATTTCCACAAGGAACTTTGACTGGTTCATCACCTGTCTCTAGAAACTAGAAGAGGGCCTGACTCTTAAGAGGCAGTCAATAAATATTTGTTAAGTGAGTGAATGAAAGGTTGAAAACTGCAGTTTTAAAATATATGCCCACACACACACAATTACTGTTCTTCAGTATTGGGATTCAAACAACAAACTAAATTGCTATAAGCACAAGTAATTTTTTAACAATTAAAATATCACATATGATATACATCAAAAGATTGCCAAATTATATTTCAGATGGATTTAAAATCCCAGTTGGGTACAAGTAGTACATGGTCAGTAGTTAGTTCAACTTTGACTAGCTGCACTTATAGTTTCCAAGAGAAAATCTTCCTTTCTTTCCTCATATGGACTGGAAACTAAAATTGCAAAGGAGGTGTTGCTACAATAAAACCACAACCAGTCAGACTTGCTACACATATTTCACCATTCAATATATTTCTATAGGCAGACAGACAGAATTCCTAAAGAAAGAAAATTTTCTAATTCCAAAAAGCACCTTCCCATGCCTACTTCCCCAAACAAAATTAAGTTCCACTTCGTAACAGTCTCAGGTCTAAAAGGGGGGGGGCGTGCAGTTTCCTCCTCAGAGCCAGAAAATCACAATTATAACCACCTCAAGTCATCAGTAACTGGGTTAGCCCATAGGAGGCAGACTAAAGCTGTCAATCGTGAAGACATTTACCCCTCTAAGACAATTTACCTTACAATCCCATAGCCTCCACCTATAACCATTTCCTACCAATCTATGGGCACCTGTGAGATCTCCCTTACACGCATCACCTTTTGGAAATCTTTTCTGATTGACTTCATTTAGTCAACCATAATGATAATCAGACAACAAATATTTATTGAACAAACATTATGGAGCTGACATAATCTGTGTAGTGAGAACACATCAGTAAAGAAAACAGAAAAATGTTCACCCCCATGGAGCTTATATTCTAACTACCTCACATCCACTTCAAAAGCAGAAAAATATAGATATGATAAATACCAGGCATTTGAGAAAGATGACTACTTAAATTCACGGATACATCAACAGATACAATGTTGGTACATAAACACAAGGTTACCCAGTATCATCCAGGGAACTCAGATTTGCATCACTAAAGAGAATATTTGGGGTATGAATCAGCTATGTTGCTTTCCAATCGTTTTCATGTAACATTATGTGTGCCTGTTATCCTCATTATAGACTTCCCTTGGGCAGAAAATATGTCCTTCATTTTCTTTGTACTATGTTCAGGGGGCAAGTTATACGGTGCCCCCAAATGACTATGAGTTCATTAACTGTTTGTTAAATAATACATTGCACTTATATAGTGTTTTAAACTTCATAAAAGGCACTTTCATGTGCATTATTATTACTAACATAGTGTACTTATTCTTACTCTAATACTAGATCAAGAAGAAGACAGTGAATTGCAGTAAGGGGACTGGTGGGAACACAAGTAGTATGTTTGAGACAACCACTTTTGCATGCCAAGAACCAGTTTTGTTTATGTTTTTCTACATTTCTACTAAAGTCAAGATACTAGCAAGTGCAGGAATCTGGCAAATTTAAAATCATAGCAATGGAAATCAGAGAAAGAAAAGAAAACCTGGGCTCAGAAAAAAACTCAAATCCAAGGGCAAAGTCTATGGCTTTAGTTAGTGATTTTTAAGCTTCATTTAATTAAAATGCGCTTTCCTGGGAATTCCCTGGCAGTCCAGTGGTTAAGACTTCATGATTTCACTGCCAAGGGTGTGGTTCAATCTCTAGTGGAGGAACTAAGATCTCACAAGCCGCATGGCACAGCCAAAGAAATAAAAAATTAAAAAAATTCACAGTCCTGATGAGCATCCTAACCCAGACATCCTGATTCATTAGACCTGGAGTAAAGGCAAGGAATATGAATTTTTACAAACATCCTCCAAATGATTTTGATGCTAACCCTCTGGGAAATGGTGGCCCAGAGAGAGTTTAACTTGACTATAAAGGTTGGACCAGGGAAGGTTAGTCAGTTCAATGCATGGCATCCAAAGCTTGGCATGTTCGAATATGGTTTGGTACCAGAAGTCTGTCATAGCAGGCATAGCACAGTGATGAGAAAAGTCACCATTTTTGAGTGTGGTCAGAATAACCACTGCTACTGGAGATGACTGGACCAGGATCTAGCCCCGGAAAGGAAAGGGCTAGACTGCTTCCAATGTTGGTCTAGGGCTCAATCTCAGGTCTAGGGCTGTTTTGTACCCTAGGGGAGATTTGAGTTCAAGGCAGGAAAACCTGGCACAGCCAACACATGTAGAATCCCAATCTATGGGAAGATCAGTCAGGAGGGTAAACTTGCCCTTTGAAGGGCTTATTTGTCCTCGTCCCTAATATTCCAAACAAGGCTAGAAAATTAGGAAGGGCAACATAATCTAAAAATAGAGATATGTTATGAAAACCCAAGTCTGAAAATCATGATTCAGCTCCAAGTTCCACAATGAATTACAGTTGAGGATGCTATATTCTCTCTCCAGCAGGAATGGCCCAGAGAGTCTGAAGGGCAGATGTGGTATAAAGGAAGAAACAATGAGGCAGGGGTTAACCCTGAACTTCAAGAGTCTCCATCCCCCACCAGGGAAGTGGATGCCCCAGCATTATGCTCTACCAATAATCTCATTTTAAAATCTACAGCTATCATTGTTTTCCTCACATACTGAGAACGGTTCTATTGTAATCAGTGCACAAAACAAGCACAAACGGAAAGTAACAACTAGGTCTTTCCAGAGATCTCAGAACAACCAGACAGCAAACATTCAAGTAACTGCAAGTTTAAATTATTAAGCAACATTTTCACTAGCAAGGTGTTAGCAAAACAGAGCAGGACTCTATGGTCTTGCCACCCATGTACTCAGCCTGCCTTTTGTCTGTGGAAAAACTTTAGCCAAAGAGTAAGTTTAATCAGAGAAGTGAGAAGATGCAGAAACAAAGGAAAACAGTCAAAGGAGACCAAATAATACTTTAGTCATTAAGCATAGTCAAAGACCTTCAGTTCATTCTCAAGGGCCATAGATAATATTCTGATTCATACCCTGCAAGCTGTCTTACAGATAGTAAAACTCCAGGTGGGGAAGTTAACTACATGATGACCAGACTGTAGCCATGTCATAAGCTGTCACAGTTCTGAGAACTGACCTCAAAGAAATGGAAACAAACCAACCCTAGAACTGAAGATTAACTGTACCTAAAAACAATCAAGATGATGCAGGTCAGACTACAGCATGACCAATTTCAAGATGACTGTCAGAGGTGACTATACTATTTCGCAATGTAGCCCCCTTACTCTGTCTATAAAAGCTCTTGCCCCCTGATTGTCACCAGGGAGATTTGGCCTTTGGATAGGCATCCCCGCCCACCCCACCCCCCACCGCCCCGTCCAAGGTTGCCAACTTCCAAAATAAAGCAAAATTTCCTTTCCATCAACCTGGCCTCTTTATAGACTTTTGAGTGGCGAGCAGCCGGATCCTATTTCAGTCACATTAGGAATTTATATCTAACATATAGGGGTATATGGAAAAATACTGGGATTTATTTAAACCAGAGGGAGTATTTTATAGGTGTGAAAATGCAAATTGAAAGAGGTTCATTGGCTTTTTCAAGTATACACATAGGTAGTCCAAGATGAAGGAAATAAACCTCGACCTTTTTAATTTTAAATTCCAAACATTTTCATCCTAACTTTTGACTTCTCTGCTGACACTTTTAAAGTGATAGTTTAGTGGGATATTTTTTCCTGGCTTTTTTTTTTACTATTAAGAAAAAAAATATTTATAGAAGTAGTGAGAATATCATCAAGTTCCGATCACCCAGCAATAAAAATCTTGATTCTTTTTTCACTCACTCACCACCCCTCCCCCAAGGTTATTGAAGCAAATTCTAGACATTGTATTACCTCATCCATAAACAGTTTGGCATAGAACTCTAAAGGATCAGTACTCTCTTTTTAAAAATTAACCATAACATATGGCTTCATACAATTTAATAAGATAAGAAAACGTTATACATAAATCACAGTGCATGAATTCATATTTATTATTGTATGAATAATTGGTGGGGGGTTGCCTTGGGTAGTATGAAGTTGAAATTCAAGACATATAGGTGATAGTTTTTTAAGCACAATGGTTTTTCCATATCACTATGTGTTCATCTTATTTTTTATAAAGGGAATTTATAGTCATCATATTTTTCCAAACTCAGAAACTTCTGAGTAAATTATTCTGATTCCACTGTGACTATTAGACTCTGGGAATTGTGAGATTTCCCACTTGAAGCTTCCATCTTCATTGATTATGAAGATAATCAACTGAATTATTCTTTTCCTCTTGAGAACTACAGAGCTCCTTGATTCCAGTGGCTAATAAAGGCTCTGTTATTAGAAGTAAAACTGTTAAAAGGATCAAGTACAGCAACCTAAAAGCTCAAACCAGGCAGTGTTTCAGAAAAACACACTAGTTGCTTTGAAAAAGCTACTCTGCTTTATAGCAAACATTAACTATATATAGTTAAATAATAAATATTTACATATTGAATAATGTAATGCCTAGAATGTGCTTCAAAATAATCCTGGGAGAGAATGGTGGATGGAAATATAGACAAAATTAAATTGGCTATGAGTTGATAAATGTTGATGTAGGGTAATGGAGATTTATTACTTGTATATGTTAGAAATCGTTCAGAATGAAAACTTTATTTTATAAAGAGGATAGGAATTACACAAAAATGATAAAGTTCTCAAACACACTTTGCAACCCCTCCTGCCTGAATCTACTCACCCAAACAGCCAGTAAGTACTAATCAGACTGGTCTGGGCTGTGCCACTTTCCAATCAACCCATAGAACAGCAACAAAGAAGAAGAAAAGAAGAATCTGAATAATATATAACCTGACCAGTTATTTCTACTTCTTTGGTTAGTTACAAGTTAGTCCTCCTTAGAGCTTCTAAAACACTTGAATGCAATCTATTTTGGAGAAAATTAATTATTCCTTGGTTTCATGGGATGACTATCAAATATTATAAGCAAGACACAAAATTTCCCAGGAAAATACTGCCAGAAAATCAAGTCAGCCTCGGGGAAAGGAAAAACATAGCTCAACAGCTTAACATCACAGAACAGATCAAAAATTTATGAAACAATTAGTATGCTAAACTTTTATAGCAAATAAATTTTAAATTGAATAGAAATGAACAAATGAACCATCATAAAAATAAGAAAAGGCTTATTTATTAGTGACAAGGAACCTGTATTTAGATCAAATAAATAACAGAGGAGAGAGAAATCCTGCACAGTTCTGCAAAGTGTAACGTCCTTGCAAGCAATCACTGTTCTCTTTTCAAGTATTTGCCTGGAGTTGTCAGAATTTGGTCTCCGTTTGGCCTGACCCACTTCAACCAGAAAAACGGACACTCTGGTACCTGAAAAGCTCTGACCCAGCTCTAAGGCCCCACATTCACAGAGCTTAAGCTCATCCATGGGAGCCCAGGCTAGCTGGCTATAGATGGGCACTCAGACAAAACTGCCCCCCAAAGACAAAGGCCTGGTGAGGACTCAAGCAACAAGCCCACAAACCCACTACCACCACCCTGAGAAAGGTCTTTTGCAAATGTCATATTGCCTTAGGTTCCAGAGTCAGGGAAAGGGGAAGAGAAAAGGGAGGAGAGCAAGGGAGGGAATGGAGAAAAGGAGAGTATGAAGGAGAAAGAAAGAAAAGTTTGTGATGCAGTATTTTGTTCTGATTTTGTAAATCAGCAAGTGATCAGAAAGTCAAACATTGCCCAACCATATTTTGTTCATGCCTCCCTTCTGACAAATATCATATTTTACCTTAAATTTTGTTTAATTCTATGTGTCTCTCCCGTTGTATTCCTAGAGGGAAGAAAGCATTTGGAATCTTTTTTTGAAATGCCACACTCTCAATAACAACTACCATACTTGACTTTAATGTTTGTTGGTTTAATTAATCAATCAATTAATTAATTGGCCTAGTCAAGTGTAGTCAGCTTATAGGTAAGTAACAAGCAACAGCTGCAAAACCTGTAGATTGAATAATATACTCAATATATTTAGCCCTTCACACTGATCCAGAAATAAGTGTGCAGAATTGTGTTTTATTATTTTTGTTATTTTACATAGTGGGATTTGTAAATTCAGTGAATTAATATGTACAGCAAACATATTTTACATACATTTGCATACAACCAGAACTTGAAGTTCACAATTCCCAAATGCATGCCCTTAAACTACTGAATTTAATAATGCTTCCATCTCCTAAGTACTCTCGGCCCCAGGTCCCTGTAATTCACATAAACAAAACATTAGGAATGTATGCTATTTCTTTTTCAAACTAAGAAAAAGAGAAAGATAGATTTCCTGTATCCCCCACCCCTTGTTTAATAGAATGCATATTTCTAAAACAGGACTCTCTCTCAAATACACATACACAAAAGAAAAACCTTAACGATGAGTTTTACAATAGGAATTGCTGATTACATTTATATCCAATCAGTTAAGTAAATTTTCCTGATTTAATTTTTTCACAAATAAAATTCTATCTTTAAAAGTTTTTAAAATGTCAGTCTATAAGAGTAAGCAAGACCATTGCTTTAAGAACTATATAAAAATTCAGTGAGCATCTTATCTAGGGCACTAATTTTACACTGAAAAAACTAAGAGTCAAGGATATCAACTGACTTTGCCCGGTCAGCAAGTGAAATCAGGACTGAGGCAACACCAAAAATCACATAAGGCCCATAGGATACTGTCCAAATTGCACAGATTACTTATGTGGAGATACACATACATACATAATGACCTTGAAATTTGGCACTTCAATTATTGCCTTAAATCTATAAATAATTGATTCAGGAACTATAGCAATATTAGCTGACTTTTTTAATCTAATGAATATCTTAAGGTTTTTCTCAGCCAGAGTGTAACACATATAGTCTGGAAAATATCTTAGACCCATAAATTTCAACCTGTTGCACCAAAAAAGAGCAGAACTCTCTGGGAATATTTATAGTATATGAAAGTAGTAGTAAGTAAAGTAGCATTGAAGTTGCTGGATGCCGAATAACTGTTGTCCTCAACTTCAAATATTTATTACAGTTAACACACATTTTTGGAATTTTAAATAAAAATCTAGGTACAAGCCATGAAAACAGATAATAATAATCAAAGAAAAAAAGGTTGGAACTTGGACCTTTGTTTTTATTTACCCTGAGGTTCTTTTTTCCCCTCTTTGTATGCAGATATCTCTTTTCAAATACTTCTAATACAATTCCTGGAAATTTTTATTGGTGTGTATTTCTGGAATTTTGTATTCAATACAGGTATTAATATGACCTTTTAAGCTTTTTAAAATTCTCCATAGAATTTCTATACTACAAATATATTTACACTTGGTATTAAGCATGGGCTCCATTTTCCCTCATATTTTATGAACTAGGTCTCTTCTGAGAAATCAGTATATACTTGTTAAATGTTTATCATATAATTATTGGTTCAAAATAAATTACTGATTTCAGAATAAAATGGTCATCATCATAGATCTGAATCAAAAGCTGCCTACAGGGTTCTAAAGGTTTCAAAAGAAAAATTAAAGTTTAGTTCATTCTTTTTCAGTCAGTGAAACTAACAAATTACCTGCTATTTAAAGTACTTTTCAGGATATTTCTGCCTTCTATAGATATAACTAGAGAGGCCTTGTGTTCTGACTCTGGGTAGTATCAGATGCATTCTGTATTCACATGTATGAAGATAATTTTATATTTCTGAGAGCTGCTATTTACTGACGATATGCAGCGATATATGTGAGTTTTATTTTTATATTCAGGATCTTCCAAATGGCTAATTCAACTAGCCAGTTTCGAGGAAATTGTTTATGGCAAATAATATAATATTTAAGACATTTGAATTTGTGGATTATTGTTTCCATTTACATAAAAAATTTAATTTAGGTGGGGTTTTAGTTTAACTCTAAGTTCACTTTGTTCTTTTTTTTTTTTTTTCAGAAAATCACTTCACTATCACCTGTGGAATTTATCATATTGCACGGTTTTTATTCCCTCTGCAGAGAAGGGCCCAAGAGAGAATATGCCTCACAGTGACCCTGCTTATGTTTACTAGGCAGTGATCCTCGGAGAAAGGATTTTTGAAAATGTATTAGAGCTAGAACCAAGAATTGGTGTGATTTTGAAGAAGTTATTACCGCTTAAAATTCTATTTTGAGCTAGATATTGCATGCCTAATTCCTTTTAAAACAAAAGAAAAAAGGAAAGCTGCTTTTGACATTACCAGTGAAAGGTTTCGTTGCTAATACAGAATTTCATTTTTCATTTATCTTGACCCTGTCGATGTACGTGGGGTTTTCCCTCTTTTTACTCAACAACAGCCATAATAATATCAGATCTCTGGCCAAAGATCTAACCAAATAGAAAGGGTGATAACGAACATCCTAGATCCATCTTTAGGACGCAATGTCCACCCTATCTCACCTCCTTGGGTTCTGGAGATAATTAAACTCCTCAAACTTGAATCTACAGGGAAGTTGTCAATGCGAGTCCCGTAGGAACAAATACTAGCACTTCCACCGAAAATCTGCCAAACCAGCTACAAAGTGAGGAGCCCACACCTACGGAAGGGTGCACACAGGGGGCGGACCTGGACACTGGAGGGTGAGAAGTTACTAACTATGCTTTGAGAAACCGAATCACTGTTTCTCATTCCATTCCCCCCCTTCTTTTCTCGCTCCCCACACCATTATATATATATTCATACACACATATATACATATATATATAATATACACACACACATATAACTCTCAAAATCAGCTGCCTCCTGAAAAACCTTGAGCTTCCCGTGTAACATTTAGTGTCTGGTAATTAATGATGCCCGCGCCGCGCGCCTCCTGGCCGGGGCTGGAGTTCAGGTCACTGGGAGCCCCTGACGTCAGCGACCGCTCTGCCTTCGTCAGGTCCAGGGCAGCCCCTGGGGTGGCCAGGCCTAGGGCTGTGGGGGGCTGCGGGGAGGGAGCTCGGGTGAGGGCCGGAGGAAACCCCCAAGCGGCGAAAGGGGCAGCCCTGGCGCCCGCCAGAAAGTCCTGCGGCAGTCAGAACCACAGCGTCCGTGGCTTCCGAGCACAAGCGGGCACCCAGACTCCGGACCGCGTGCAGAGGCTCCAGCGCTCCTGGAGACTCCCGGGGCTGGACGTGGGTGGGCGGTCTAGACAAGAGGGCCAAAGAAACTCCAGACTAGTCTGCAAGCTGCGGGGGCTTCCTTCCTTCCACTCTTTATAAAAGTCAACGTTAGATGGTTTCCACTGACTCCAGAAGTGGACCTTAAAATGAAACAGACCCACCGTTTTTCAACCTCAAACTTGACACAACTTGGCAGTTGGTGATCCGCAGAGTTTCTCCCCCAAGCACCGGTTGCTGATGCTCCAAACCTGGGACCCGCCACCAGGGAAAAATGAACTCGATCTTGAACCTCTTCTGGCAGCAAACTCTGCTCTCTCCACTCCCAACCTTTCCTTCTTCCCCTACTCTCCTGTTCACCATTAGGCCAGCTTTTGTAACCCTCCCAAACCTTGGGGGTTCTCAAGATTGTGCAGAGGTGTGATTTTTCGAAAGGGGGTCAGAGCCTGAATCCAGAAAAGTGATCCGCCGGCTCAGTTGCCCTGATCCTAAAGGTGGGGGACACGCGAGCCTGTCAGCCTGTGCGTGGGACTGGGTCTACAGAGCTCTGTCTGGAATGAATCCCGTACCTCTCCTGGGTCCTGTCTGAATTTCTTCATCATAGGTCTGGGAGAATCACTTCTCTCCCCTAGCATCCTTGTTTTTAAACTGTCTCTTTCTTTTCATGATAGTTAATTTTCCATCTTTTTATCCACACTCAGAGGACAAGAGGGGATTGGAGGCAGACTCCCAGAACAAAGATTTGAGGCCAAAAATTGCTTTGCCTAATAAACTCTGGTCCCAGAAACCGCCCCTGTGCAGCCCCAGCAAAACCTGAGGCAGAATCCAACACTCAGGTGTAGAAAACTGCCACGGCTGCTGCGACCCTCCCCCAGGATAGTAGTTGAGGGAAATTGGCCTTTGCAGGGCTGCAGGACACAGATTCCTCCTCCCCTTTCCACCCTAAGAATGGCTGGGAACTTGCGCAGGAGAGAATTTCTCCCCCCTCTCTCCAATTCAGACCATTTCGCAGGCTTTGCTTTTGGGAGGAGGAGAAAAACATTTTCTAGGGGTGCTTTTTTTTTTTTTTTTTTTTTGAAGTTGGAGCTCTATTGTCAACTTAAATAAAATCACACCTTTCCAAAGTCAGTAAATACCGCGGGAGCCGCTGCAGCCTCCAACTGGCTTCCTATTCCACTGTCACAGCCAAGTCCCCAACTTCAGTCTCATCTGTGAGGCTGGCGAGCTGCAGGTTCCGCCGCCGCGCCAGGCCCGGGATCCCCGTGTCCAGCCTGCCTTCCCTTGATGGGCTCCGAAGTCTGGACACGAGTCGAACCAAATTAAATCGAGACGCGTCAACTTTGAAACGGTTTTAAAATCTGTGACTTTCCCCTCCATATGTGCCCCACTGCCTGGCAGAAATGAACTGTCACATTCTAACATCTCCAGCGATTAATGAGAAAAAAATTATATAAATGTGTATTACATATATATCATATACGTTTATGTATTTCCATGCACACACACATATATATCCATAACTGTGACACTGTCTTCACAGCTTGGCCTCGTGTTAGGAATTAATACAACAGAATTCACTAGAACGAGATGATTAGCCTTATTTATAAGCATCACTTAAAAGGAGTGACTTGGAGGATTTCGGAAATTTTTCAAAGATGATTTGGGGGGTTGATTTTGTTTGTTTTTTAAGGAGCAGTGAATGTGCCTTTTACACAGTGTCTTTCGCTGCCCTTTTCAGGAAGCAATCGGCCCTCCTGACACTTGGTTAAGCCTCAGGACTTAAAAAGATCATTTCCTCGTACACTAATTTGAGCGAAATCTGGATTCAGAGTGTGGGTTTACACGCCCAGCTCGAATGTCTAATGTATCAAATCCTCGTTAACTAACGGCCCGCTCCGTGGCCATGTCAGCCAAAGGTCAGCCCCGTGCAACAGGGCAGCGCGGTTCAAAAGCACTCTTCCAGCGCCCTGCCTTCCCCTCCCCCCCAAAAATCCATCCTTCACATTTCAATAACAGAGCACGCGGAGTCCCAACGAGAAATGGCAAGGTTGTTTTTCTTTCTTCCCTTCTTCCCTCACATTAGGAACTTGTAAACGACGTGTCCTAAGGCAACTACTGAAAAATTAAGTTTATTTTTTTTCCAGTGGGAAGGGAGAGGAGTTAGTGGACAAGGTAATTGTCGAAATGCCCTCCAGAGGCACGTATATCTGAGAAGCTGTGACTCTCAGAAATCTTCACTTGAAATAGTAATGATAATAACTTCACAGCATTCGAATGGAAATCATGAGTAAACTTTGTTGGGGACCTGAGGAATTAGAAACTGCTTAGGGGAAGGAGCAATTCTCCTCCCCTGCTTCCCTCCGCCAACACACACACACACTTTAGAGACCAGCAGAAAGCTTATTCTTAAAAGATAGCTTTAGTGGGTGTCCACAGGGACAAAGAGGATCCAGAGGAGCGAGGCTGGACCACCCCCCTCCGCTCCCTCCTCACAGGGGAGCCCGCGACACCTCTGACTACTTCGGGTAGTGTGTTCACACACACCAGCCGCAGGGGCCCAAGTTCTCGGCGCGCGCCTCCAGCGGCTCGCGCGCACACGCAGCCGCCCGCGGAGTCCGCTAGAAAGGTGGCAGGGCGGGGTGAGAGGAGAACGCGACTTACCGGATCTGGGGTCTAGATTTCGGGCAAGGTTGGCAGCAGAGTAAGGCCGGGCAGACGGTCAGTCCTACCGGAGACAGGCAACTTGGGCAGGGGCTGGGACTGGGGCGGAGGGAGGGGGAGGGGAAGAAAGCGCCTGTCCGGTTGGGGTCCCCGATTCCTTGGCCCTGACCCGCGTCCCCCGCCGTCGCTTCCTCAGACTAAACTCGGCCTGGCTCGGGGAGGCCCCAGAGCCCGCCTCGCCGCCTCAAGTCAGAGCCTCCAGGCCGCCAGGTCTCTGGCGCCGACCCCGGGGGCGCTGGGGGCGCTAGGGGCGCCGGGGGCGGGGAAGGGGCGTCCCCAACTCTCTGGCCCGGAGAGGG
>NW_011494956.1:2864459-2871403 GCF_000754665.1 Bison bison bison
GCTCCCGTTCCCGCCCCTCCCTCCCCTCGAGCCCCAAGCCAAAAGAAAAAGGTTCTTTGGGCCTTGGCCTTTGGGGCAAGAACGCAGGAACCCACGCTGAGTTTGAGCTTTCTGCTTAGAATGAGCCGACTCAGGTCTTCGTAATTAGCGTAGAGTTAAGAATTAAAATTGCACCTCCCTCCCAACATATTAAAACACAAAGGGACCCAAATCGGAGCGAGTTTCCTGTGGAGTGGCCCTTGTAACGGAGGTTCGGTGGATCGAGGGCCTCTTCTCCCCTAAATAGACGCGGGGTGCACTGTCCTCCCGGGACCTCGAACAAGAGAACTCTGATGCGCCAACCCCTTTCCACCGAGTCCTTGGGACCGAACCCAGGTTGGTTGACTTCTGCCAGGCCTCGCCAGGCCTCCCCAGGCCCAGGTCCCCCGGCAGCTCTAATCCAGCCACCCTTATGTTATTTAGCTCTGAGACTCGAGACTCGGAGGCCTCCGGGTAGGCCTTTTCCTAGCAGGAACGTTTCCACAACCCCTCTGCTGCACTTCCAGTTTCAAAGCTGAAGACTTGGCTAGTGATGGCTGCCAGGTGAAACGATGCTATGGCGCTGGGATCTCAGAACTGGCAGGAGTGAAGCTGGCTCTTGGTTAGCTGCACTGAGAACCGGGCAGTGACAAAAGGCCTCTCCTGTTGGCAGTGAGGGAAGCAAAAGGGGTGGGCCCCATGGAATGGGTCTGCCTCTACTTGAAAGTAAAATTCAGAGGAGGATTGGGACCTGTCTGGGAGCCATTTTCTGATGTTATGGAACCTAGGACTTTTGACAGAAACACTCAGAAGCCTAACTCCATGGACACTGGTGTGAGGATGGAGGAACCAGGGGCGCTCCACTACCCCTCCCCTGTGCTTACAAGTGTTAGTCACTCCACCAGACAATTTATGCACTCACTCTGGAATGTCAGCACATTGGCCACAAAATATCATGAAAAGGGCAGAACCCAAAGAACGTCACCTGGAAAGCAAAGCAATAGCCCAGCGCCTGAACTCTGGGCTTTTCTCCCCAAACCCTACACTTACCAGGTCTCCTGGACAGAGTAGTTCCTCCACCAGTGGCTACTTTTGAGCTTAATAGAACTACACCAGCTCTTACACGTGCGTGAGCGCACGTTTTATTTGGGAAGGGTCGAGTTAAAACCTTAGAGCAGTTGTTCAAACAAGGGGCTGATAGTCCACCAGATGAGTGGGTAGGGACTGGGGGACACAGTCAGAAACAGAACTGGGAACCCGGAGAGAAAAAGGAAAAGGAGGAGAAAGACAAAGACAGGCCTGAATCAGAGCAAAGAAAGAGGGTGGGTGATAGGAAAACCCTTAGTACCCTGCCCACCATCTCAGGCGTGGGGTCTCTGACTGGAGAGGGGCCAGGTGACTAGAACAGCCATGATGCCAGCTCCCTGGAAGGGGACAGGAGGAGGACCGCTTCTAAGCGGCATGGTTCGTGGTCCACCGGGGCGGTGTTTAAGGGGAAATTGCAGGGCCCACCCAATTGCTGGAGCCTACGCTGTCTGCCTGGCTTGCTGATCTCACTTAAACCCGCGAGGTTTCAAAACAAACACGTGCAGCTTCCTCGCCACACTATTTTGGCAGCCAGACCACAGGCTTTCGCAGGCCGAAGCCTCAGAGCTGTTTCCTCCGCGGCCCGCGTGGGCGGGGGACGCCTCATACATATTCATCAGCACGTGGAATCGCGGGCCACGGGCCGCGCATGCGCACTACTCTCCCAGCCGGAGCCCCAGCCCGCGGCAGTGACTTGGAAAGCACCTCTCTGGGTTGCAGGGTGGCGTAGGGGGGGCCCGTCAAACGCTGACCGCTAGACCTTTGATGAAGATGCTGTGAGGAAACCTTGGTGTTCCATCCCACCACCACAAACTCACCTCCAAAGCCTCTGTCTATATGTTTCCAAGAAATTCTCCAGGACAGAAATCTTCTTTGACTCACAGACTCACCCACCCCGATCCTTTTTCGTGGTTTTACCTTCCTCCACAACTTTCAGTTTTCTTTGCCAGAGGCTAGGATTTTCCCGGATAGACAGAAAAAAAAATTTAAAGGAGTTAGGATATGAGCTTCTCTCACCTTTTTCTCCTTGTTTTCTGTAGCTTAATGGGGATTTTTATACAAAAGTAGATGCAAAATAATCATATTTTTTAAAGTTTGTTAAAGTCGCTAGCCTTTGAACGTCTTTTTTTTTTTTTAAGATAGCATTCCCATCTGTTTATATCCACGCTTAATAATTGATTCTTGTGTATGTTGTAGGTAAAAATATCACTGTGTAAGATTCACAACCCATGAATTCTTACGCATATACTTACAAAGTACACCCGCTATGTCAGAGACAGCCAAAATTTTGTGGACAACTGACAGACAATGGTGAGTCTCTAGTATTATTGCCAAACAACGTTGTTTTTTTTCCATACTAGATAGCTAAAGTCAGTTTCTTATTCTTGAAAAACCCACCTCCAGTATAGCATCAATTGGAAACTTCATACTGTTTCAGGTCCTTGCTCTAAAGTGGAAATAAACGTTAGGAACTAATGCCAGAATTCAGTTTACATGGTAAAAATAGCCCCTGGTTTGTTTGGCCTGATCATGTTTCCTCTTGCTTGGTGAGATATTCTGGAGTGAACCAGCCTTGCATAGATAAATAGAGAACACTTCCCTTATTTTTTTAATATTATGCCATTATAGTTGCAAAAAATTTTGAGGGAAAGGCTCAAATGTGACATGCTATAGGAAGTTATTAACATTTTTTTCTTATTTCTAACCCCAAACTAGTGATTACCATTTGAAAAAAGAGATTGCTCTATAGTTACCCCCATAAATTCTTACATTCTGTATATATAACCAGTTTAAATGGATACATATTACTGATGTGAATGAGTTGGTAAAAAGTTGGAAAAAAAAAAAACCTGAGTAATATGAACCTTTAGTGGTTTGCCTGGCATAGATGACATAAATCTTTCCATTGCCACTCTATTTTCAAGAATTCTAAAATCAGACAGTGATATCAACTGCGGCAAATTTTATGAAAACAACAAAGACTTTGTTTTCCTTATATGAACACATAGTTCTAAGAACTACATTTGATGCTAGAAACAAGGAGAACTCTATACCTAGACAGGAGAAGATAAATTTGTAATTAGTATTTTGAGTTGGAAAAAAGAAATGTGAGTTGGGAATCTGCTGACATCATACCTAGCTCACAAATAATTAAAGGCACGAGCTCAGTGCCTTCATTTTGATTTTGCCAAACCACATATGGTGAGTTCCTCCCCAACCCATCATAAATTGATGCTCTTTAAGGACCATGGCCTTGCCCAAGCTGCTTCCTGAAAAGCAGTAATGCTCAGGTACCAACTCCACCAGCACTTATTCACAAGGGTTCCAGGACACTGATCACAATTTGACCTCGAAAAGGGAACATCGGGAAGGTTTCAAGGCTGGGTAAGGTATTTGGGGAATTTAGTTCTGTTGCCAGCCTTTTAAAGTTCTGAGAAAACTTCCCCATCAACAAATAAAAACATCTAAATGCCAGGCCCATCAGCAAAGAAGGTTAGTGTTATTTTCATTGTCAGCTAAAGCAAAAAAAAGGAAAAAGAAAAAAAAATGATAAGCATATGGGGCAATTGAAAGGTTACATCTTTCTTTTGGAGGTGGTTTGCTTCTTAAAGGTTAACTTGAATGCTTGACTTTAAAAAATCAAAATCATCAGCTGCAAATGCTTAAAGCAGTTGGGGGTAGCTTTTGAAGACGAAAACAAAGGACCTGAAATGTTTGAAAATTAGCCCCCACATAAATGGTGCTTGTATATTTACATGCTTACTCTATAAATGTACACACACACGTACCACAACTCATTTCTCTTCATTTCTCAAATATGATTGCTTGTACTCAGGCATTTTTTGTTGACACAATATAACTTTTTAATAACTTGTTAGCTGTTCTTATCATTTGATAGTAACAGAATACAATGCAGTCAAAATATGAACCAGCACAACTTTCTGCCTAAATCAAAATCCACAACTACACACAGAAACCAGCCATTTGCAGCATCTTCAGCTCCTGCTAAATAGGGTCTAACAATATATTTCGCTGTTCACATTCATGTATTTCAAAACCTAATAGCCCATGAAGAAAAGTATGAAGAATACATCTCAACAAGCAGACATTAAAGGTACCAGCAAAATAATAGACTACATTTACGTATGAAGCATTATTTTAGGCAACCTACATCATTAATGACTTTTTCTTTGTGGTAAGTGTTAGAAAAGAGAATGCATAAGAGGAATTGACATAAATATTGGCTGCTACTAGAAAAATTCCTTTCTGGTGAGTGTGATTATTCACACACACAGTACTCCTCAAATGGCTTTGTGGTTTTTTTAAAAAAATTATTTGACCTTCAATGTCTAAAAATTTTTTTTACACTATGAAGTAGTTGTGAAGTAAATATTTATCCCTAAAATTTATATTTAAAATATCCTATTTAACTCATATATCACAGTATGATATTTCATTATTATACTGTTATTAAAGTTTAAAAGAGTATCAGATATATAACAAATCATGAGACATTTATATTTGAAATTTTGAGGTAAACTGCTTTCAGGAATAGTCAAAAAATGCACTCATTGACTATCTTCCTAAATGTTAACATCCTAACAAAGTTACAAAGGTACTGTTATTATTATGAATATTATATCAGTCTCCCAGAAATTCTGATCTCTAAAGGAAAGTATTATTTTTTGAGGTGCTTACTTTTCCTTCCTAGAAAGTTGAGCTATTTTTATTCTTCTTTCTAGGTTTATTAATTATTGGGCCTAATGTCTGGAGTCACTTCAAATACTATGCTGTTAGTTTTATACCTCCAAAGCCATTGGGAGGCAGCTTCTACTCTCACAAAATTTCAGAACCAGCAGCAATTCCTGCTTAGGTGTTCCAACTTCCTTAAATCTCACCAAACCTTGCAAGGTGGCGCTCTTTTCATGAAAGGTTGATATCTACTCTTATAGATCACAATAACATATTTTTTAAGTTAAACACCACCAGCTCTAGTTTTTTGATGTGCTGCAGAAAGTGTAGTAAATCCCCTCCTTACCCAATAAAATTTTGTTGACTAAAAGTGACAAATACAAAGAGCAAGCAACAAAAGGACAAGCCCCCCAAAATTTAAGAGAATTTAACATTTTGACTGTAATGGGTTGAAGGTATACTTTGGAACAGATGTATTTTAGGGGTTCTTATACTCTTGAGGGTTTTTCCCTCTTGCTTTCATTCTCAGAGTCAGTGTGGCCTGTGACTTCCTGAATACACATAGTATATTAAACATCCAAGTCTGGGTTCCTCCTGGCCTTCGGTGAGGTCAGTTTCTGCTTCCAGCTCTGACCCATCCACACCCTTGCAGCTACAGCCAAGACCCTGATTTGTGATCTCCGGCTACGCTGTCTGCTTAATGGGGCGATCATGCAAGCTACAACCAGAGACAAAGAAGCTTGCGTTCCTACCAGTGCAGCTAACTTCGAGGGAGCAGCATAGCTTGCAAATCTATCAAACTAAACTGCAAGAAAGACAATCTGATTTAGAGAAAAGGCGTTCTGCTACAGTCATTAAGCACAAGTAATTTAGATTTTTTATATTGTCTCCTCATTTACAAATTTACTGTATCAACGCCAGCCAATGGAACGAATTTCTTAAGTAAATGAGAAATAAATAAAAGAGATAGAAAGATAATCAAATTACATAAAATAATTCTCTTCCCTAGATGTATTTTTGAGAGAACTAATAACAGTGGCAAAATTATAGGAATAATAACATATTATAGGAGGTAATTAATTTAAATTAGCATCACGTTTGAAGAAATATAAGTAAAACGCTTTATGGACGTTTACTTTTGTACAAAGAAGGCAGGCCTGGAAAAACATGCATCGACATCCTGAAAATTAGTTATGGCCATAAATGGTTTAATTGAAGATGGCAATTTAAAATATGATATTGTAAATCTGCAACTTGGTTTCAGCTGGGGGAATTTAATTTGGGGGACAGCGGAACCCTAGGCTGCAAGTTCATTTGCAAAGCTGCAGATCCAGCCCCTGAGCTTCTGACAATTTGCCTGCATTAATATTGATGTTGCCTGTGCAATCTATTTCTGTTATTTTTATGGTTGTTATTCTACGTCTGCAAAGGTCATTTAAATTATACTGCGGCCGAAAATTTGTTTCATAAATTTTGATATAAATACTAATTACACCCTCTCGGAGAGCCAGCAGGGTAGCTTTCATTTATCATGTTTATACGACCTGCAATGACAGAAAGGGAAGACTGGTGAGCTTTTCCGAGACCCAGTAAGGCTGGTAGAAGAGGCAGCAGGTTGCTGGGAGTGAAGAAGAAATTCCTACTACAATCACTGAGATTTCAGAATCTTTAATAAGGTACGAAAGGTTACCAAACAGTTCTGGAAACTAAAGTGTACATACGAGTTCTTCTAGCCATAAATATTGAATAGCTGTAACATGAATAAACCGGCCCTTTACATGCGGATAAATATGGAAACTAGGAATTATATACATTATGTGGTTGTATCTTTTGCCAAAAGCAACTGGACAGTTATAGTTTATATCTTTTTTTAATATCACTTTACATAAACAAATGGAACAGTTTGACACGCAGATCCAGGCTCGTACTATACGAATTCTTGACAGGACGTGAAACAACATTTTACTGCACTAAGGTACTTAGACTTTGGGACGAAATGTTTGCACTTTATACAAAAAAAGCACATTAATACCAATAATATTCTGTTAGGTCGACGTGGAGACTGTAATCGTACAAAGTAATTCACATTTTGGTACACATTTACTAGAACATTCTTGCCATTCAGTACAAACAGTTGGCTTTCGGCC
>NW_011494956.1:2871884-2873399 GCF_000754665.1 Bison bison bison
TGCTCAGGGTTCTTTCAGTTATGTGTTGTATACGCGTGTGTGCTCAGTCTCTTAAATAGGGTTTTGTTCGGTGTTTTGTTTCTGATTTTAAACGTACCATTCGTTAAAATTGGAAGAGAGCGCGCTGTGGCCGGCTGTGTGGTGGACCGCGGAGGATGAGGGCGACAGGGAGCTGGTGGTCGGGTTGTCTGTGGAGGGAGACACGATGGTGGGCGGCGTGGAGGACTCGTAGCCCGAGCTGGCGGCAGGCGAAGGTTGCGAGCCCTGCGAGGAGGATTCATGGACCTGCGGGAATAAAGTCGCGTTTTTACGGAGATAAAGAGCCGCCACGGCGGCCGCTAAGGGAGCATGAAGGCTGAGCGCTGCCTGCAGTCCCCCAACCCCCTACCCCGGAGCCCTGGATCCCCTTGAACTCCAGGGAGGCCCGACCCGTGGGACTTGGGCTTGGTTGCCCCGCCTCGGCGCGCTGCAGAGACCCGGCTCCAGGAAAGGACAGTGCCCCCAACTACCCCCGACTCACAAAAGAAAACAGATCTGGGAAGCAGGAGGCTGGATGTGAGGCGAGCCCGAGATGGTGTCCCCCCCACACACACGCTCCCCAGCAGCCGCTGAAATTTGCTGGCTCAGGGTTAGGTGAGCCAGCACTCAGGCCCGCGCGCAAGACCCCAACTCCGTGCAGGCGCTGCCAGCCAAGCCGCCGAGGCCGCAGCTTCGGCAGCATCATCCAGCCGGGACTGTCCTGGCTCCCCCTCAGTCGCAGCCTCTGCTCGCTTCTTTTGACTTTCATTATTAAACAGTAAATTTAGAAGGGCCTTGGGTACCCACATCCCCTTTTCCAGCCCCCGCCCTTTCTGCGCAGTCTGCAAAGAGGAATCGTGGCCTTTCCGCCTCTGCCGGCTCCTGCCACAGCCCAGCTGCCACTCGCCGCCAGACCCCGGCCGAAGAGCTGCGAGGGCTCCTGGCTCCAAGGCGGGCGGCGAGAGCGCGGCGATTACCTTCATGTGTTTGCGTAGCGAGCTGGGGTGCGTGTAGGACTTGTCGCACATCTTGCAAAGATAGGGCTTGTCGCTTGTATGCACGTGCATGTGCTTCTTGCGATCGCTGCTATTGGCAAAGCGTCGGTCGCAGCCCTCGAACTCGCACTTGAAGGGCTTCTCCCCTGGTGCGAAAGGCGAGAAACAGAGAGGTCTGATTAGAACAAACCCCGCGGCTCTTAAAAAAAAAAAAAAAAAAAACAAATATTAACAGTAAAGACAAAAATGAAAAAAAGCAGCGGCTCAGGGTTAGGACTTTTCAAGCTCAAAACCCGGGTCGTTAATGAAATCATATATCTGCGTTGGAATTATAAACATCTGAACTATTTTAACTCAATCCAATTAGATCCAGATTTTACTATATTATTATTATTATTATTATTGGTGGTGGTGGTGGTGGTAGTTTTTTAGATCCCAGAGTAGCAGCAGGTCTGGCTGCAGGTTTTTAGGCCCGGGGCTATACAGATAACTCCGGGAAGCT
>NW_011494956.1:2873499-2875173 GCF_000754665.1 Bison bison bison
AGCTCAGCACTGCAAGTTCCTCTCTGACTCAGGCGTTAAACGCCAAGTTCCAAACGCGATTCTCAGAAATCACCCGGGCCCACTAGAACCATGAAGCAGCATTCCCGGCTTTGTTGGCCCAAGAAGCCCAGAAGGGCCTGCCCGACCCAGATTGCAGCCCTAAACTCGCCGCGAACTTTTCTTTTAACGGCTCCCGACTGGTCTCTTTATTTTTAAAGGCCAACTCAAGGTATTCGGTGTTTTGAAAACGTCCTCATAGAATCTAATTGACAAAAAGGAATTCTCCGCCTTCTGCCGATTCTCCCGACTCCTCGAATCTACTTACAAACAAGTCGTTATTAAATTCGGGGCTCTTTAAATATGCATAAACCTCCAAAAGCCTCCACAGGCCCGACTGACTTGCTTTCACCACCGCCACCCCCTCTTTTCTGTCTCTGTTTTTGTTTCTGTGCCCTTTCATCCGATCTCCTCCAGTTTCCTCAATTCCTCCCTTTGGCAAAGTCCTCACTAAGGTGCGTAGAGAGGGGATGTTGGCTGGAAGCAAACGTTTAGATTTGCCTGCAGCTGAAGCGGTTGGCGCCTCCGCCACCGCCGCCGGGAGCCAGCCACCTCTCTCGGCTTCTCGCGCACCAAGGACTCCCCAAAGCCGGTTTGTCTCTTAGCTCTCCCGGCCTTTTTTAGTTCTTATTTAAAAATCTATATGCCCAGATCCTTCTCCTCCAACCTTCTCTATACTTTATTAGACTTTCAAACCTCAAACTAAAACCCAGAGCACACTTTCGCTGTCTGCTGAAATCTTACTTCCAGACCCAACCGAGGCCGGGTTTGTGCACTCCCGCCGCTGACTTTTGAAATGTGGGTCCCAGGGTCGGGATAGGGAACCGAGGGCTGTCTAGGACAGCCGTTTCCGTACCTGTGTGCGTCCTTTTGTGGATCTTTAAGTTCTCAGAACGGGCGAAGACCTTGCCGCAGCCAGGGAAGGGGCAGGGGAAGGGCTTCTCTCCCGTGTGCACGCGGATGTGGTTGACCAGTTTGTATTTGGCTTTGAAGGGCTTGCCCTCGCGCGGACACTCCTCCCAGAAGCAGATGTGGTTACTCTGCTCCGGTCCGCCGACGTGCTCCACAGTGACGTGCGTGACCAGCTCGTGCATGGTGCTGAAAGTTTTGTTGCACGACTTTTTGGGGTTGGCCAGCTGCTCAGGCTCGATCCACTTGCAGATGAGCTCCTGTTTGATGGGCTGGCGCATGTAGCGGAAGAAGGCGCCAGCGCCGTGGTGAGCGGCCATGTTCACGTTCATGGGCCCGTAGCCGTGCAGCTGCGGCGCGGCATAGTGCTCTGAACGCGGACTGGTCACCTGGCCGTACTGCTCGGGCCGCGGGTACATGTCCCCCGAGAAGCCAAGCCTCATCTGCCCGTTGACCACATTGGGCGATGCATGGCCCGCCGCCTGCTCGTGAAGGCCGGGGAAGAGGAGGTGGCCCGCGGCGTCCGTGTGGCCGTGTGGGCCCCCGAAGCTCCCGGCCGAAGCCGCGAACAGACTGTGTTGCGCGCTGGCTGCAGCCGCCGCGTCGCCAAAGCCCCGGTTGCGGAACAGAAAGTCCCGCGTGGAGTTGAAGGCTGCGCTCGAATAGGAGCCGACGTGGCCCGGGTGGTGGTGATGTCCCAGGGCCGCC
>NW_011494956.1:2875510-2888764 GCF_000754665.1 Bison bison bison
GGAGGAAGAGGAGGAAGAAGAAGAGGAGGGAGGAGGAGTCGACCCACCTCGCGAAGTCCTAGCCCGCAGGCAGCGGCGCGGCGCGCCGGGGCGCCCGCCTGGCCAAGCGCAGGGAAGCCGGACGGCTGCGGGCCGCGAGCAAAGCGGGCTCCGGCGCCCGCCGAGCGGACCCCGCCGGCCCGGCTCTCACTTTCTCGTCGCTCAGTTTCTGCCGAGAGGACCCCGCGTCAAGGCTGCCCGGGGAAAGGCATGGAGCATCTCAGCCCCCCAAAAAAACTTCCTCCCGGATTTGTAGCATAGAGGAATGTGAGCGCCGGAGCCGCGACTGCTCGCTCTCTCTCCGCCTCGCTCCGTACGCCCCTCCTCACTTCTCCACTAGCCCCTCGCCCTTTCTTTTCTCTCTCTCTCCTTTCTCTCAGGCTCGCCTCCTCGCTCCTTCACTCTCCTTTTTCCCCCTCTGCTTTTTGCAAAAAAAAAGGGGGGGGGAGGGGGAGAAAAAAAGAAAGAAGGAAAAAGCCAAAGAAAAGGCGCAAATCATGCACAATATTGTCTTTTGCGGTTTATCTTCCTGGGGAGAAACTTTCACCTCCTCAGCCGGGCGGTGAGCGCGAGACTGATAGCAGCAATCATTCCTGCAGATAAATGAATTGAAAGGACGACACCGTCCCCCCCTTGATGAATGGGAGCAGGGGGAGGCGTCACGTGCTGCTGACGCGGGCGCCCATTGGTGTGCCGGCACTCCCCCCGCCCGCAGCCGCCGCGCCAACGGAGGGCGCGCCGAGGCGCCGCGCGCCGTTCATTGGCCCGCCCGCCTCATCAATCCCAGGTATTGTAAAGCGCTTGACATCCCCTTTTGACAAACAGGGCTGCCAGGAGTAGCAACTTTTTTTTTTTTTTTAAGCCAAAATTTTCCCTCTTCTCATGGAAAAAAATTTTTGCCACAATTTCTTTTCCTTTTCGCAGTCATATACATTCTCTCTCTCTCTTTTTATTCATACCCCTCTCCCTCTCCACCTCTCTGTCTTTCTCTATCTTGTCCTTCTGCAAACCTGCTCTTAGCTGAACGATTAGCGACTTCGGGCGTCTCCGAGAACAGGAGGCGGGGATGGGGCTGGTAAACACAGCTAAGGCACTTCCAGAATGTCCCGATTCAGCAACTTTCTTTTCTTTCTTTTCCCCTGTCCCCGCCTTGAAGGGAAGCAAAGGAGGCTTTTGTTATTTGGTCCTTTTGAAGTTTGCTTCCCTCTTGCTTCGTCCCCCTCCTGCTTATAATTTAAGATCGCGGGAGCGCACAGACACTCCACTCTCTCTTCACAAGAAATGTTATTTCTCAGGATGAGCGGTTGCCTCGATTTTTCTCACTGTTATTAAATCAATCAGGCTTTTTGTGCCCTACCCACCCCACCCACCCCACCCCCCCGAGAAAAACAAAAAGCACAGGTGGATCAGAGCTCTAACTTTCCTGGTTGAAGTTTGATTTGTTTTTGTTTTTGTTTTTTTAAAGCAAATTAAAAACATTATTGCCGATTTTTCTTTTTTCCTTTCCTGTGTTATTCTTTTCTTTTCTCCCTTTTCCCTAGTCTCCCTTGTCTGCCCCTCCCGCTAACCCCTCCCTATGCACTCGTGTTCCCAACCCGGGCCCCTTTCATTCAGGTAAAACTGTAAATTTCCCAACGCGCCATTGTTCTTCAGGATTGCCCAGAGCTCCCTAGAAATCCCCGAATACTTTTTTGGTATTTAAATCTCCGATAGATAGGACCAATGTAAATTTTGTGACATTCAAACCTTTTCTAGTTCACAAATCAGTCACCCTTGTCACAGTTATTGAAATTCCGCAACTCGCCACACCAGGACGGTGGAAAAAGCGGGCGCGGTCTTTGTTGCCGACCAGGCTTTTGATCGCCAGAGAAAATTTACTTACCTTCAGATGAGTGAGCAGAAAAAGAAATAACACTCCCTTTGATTTAGTTAGGAAAATGCAGACATTTGGATTCAGTGCAAACATACAACACTCGCTTGTTTTCGCGATGCAGCCCTCGATTAACCTGTCTTTGCCCAGCGCAAAGTCTATTCAACAACTGCGCGTAGTTGCTTTTTGTCCCGTCCACAAAGAGCCATTGACTATATATTAAAATGATTGTTGAAAGGTAGAGGAGTATGGCACTTAAAAGCAGGGGAAAAAATCCCTGTGACTCAATCAATTAAGGCGAGCAACATTTATGCATTTCAAAAAATGCATGCAGTTACGGGGGGTTGGGGGATGAAGGTTGCATTTCTCCGCAACTCTGTTTAAAACCCAGCAGCCCGGGCCGAGGGTTTAGCAGAAGCGTCTGCATATTCATTAGGTCTAATTATTTTCTAGTAAGGAAAACACAAAAAGCCAAGAGTCGGAATCCTTCAATTTGCCCTTTGTTTCTAACTTCATTTGGCTTCTTTGCAGCTGAATCAGAGCCCTAAACTCTTTTCTCAGACAAAGAGACCTCAACTCATCCTTTCACAGGCAGCCCGGTTAGGAAACTCACCAGTGCCTGGGCGAGAGGAAAATGAAAATGAATATTTTTGCCCAGCTGCCTGCTCAGGCTGCACTGGCTGCAGGAAGGCAGGGTCAGAGTCGGCCTCTCCTCCTTTCTGGTTTTCTGGTCTTTTCACCAACTAGACTCCTGCTTGGGGTTGGTGAGCTGAGCTGCTCTTTTCCTGGGTTCTCCCTCCTCAAAACTGGACTTCTTTTAGTTGGGATGATTTCCTGGTGTCTGAGGGAACCTGGCTGAGCATTTGAGCTTGTTGTGCTGGGAAACAGAAATTTGAGAAAGAAAGAAAAAAAAAAATCAAATGGTCAGTCCCCAGCAACAAGTCTGAGTGCAGCAGCCCCTGAATTCCCTGCCAACTTTGAGCAGAACTGGGATGGGGAATGGAGGCAAAGGGATTGAGGGTTTGTTTGTTTTAACTGCCATACACTTTGTTCAAAAAAGATATAGTGGAGCCACTCAGAGTCTTTTCTGTTTCCTGTAAGGGGAATTTGGATCCTGCCTCACAGTAGTCATAAAAATCTTATCTGCAAGGTGAAGTTTTCTCTAGAGGCTGTACTGCTTTCACCAGGGAGAACAAATATTGAACCCACCTCGCCTGCTTTTCAAAAAAAAGAAAAAACAAGGGAGGGGAACTGAGGAGAGAAGGGTAGCGGTTGGGAGGGGGGAAGAGGGAAAATAATTCTTCAAAAAAGAAAAATCAGTCCTCTTCTTTCCAGTCCGTGGAATATCCAAGGGGGACGTTGACAAGAGGGTATTTTTAGGAAACGCGTCCAAATATACAGAGTAAGAGTGAATGTGAGAGGAAAAAAAAAAAAGTTGTGGGTTGTAGAAGTTATCAAGTGGGATTTGCGGCGCTCTCTGCAGGAAACGCAAGCGGCTCCAGTTCAAAGCCACATGCACCAACGTGACATATAAGCCATTAAAATATCATCCTGACGGCTCATTTCTGCTTCATCATACATTCCCTAACTGCTCCCCGAAAGCTGGAAAAGGAGAAATGAAAGATGACCGCCTCGCTGGAACCACAAAAGAGAGGCTTGGAGGGTTCTGTGGTCCCCCCTCAGCCACCCCAAAGTGATGTGCAGAAATGAGGCGATCTCGGCAACAGGTGGAGCAGGGTAAGTGCGTGAGTCCGGGGGGCAAGCTGACCGGACCTGTACCCCCAGCCGCGGGGTAGAACGCACCCTTATCTCGGCCACTGGCACCCAAACCCCTCTGGGGTAAAAGGCCCAGCTAGATGTTTATCCCCATTTCCCCCTCCTTAGCCCCCCAACTATGGGTATAGGCCCCACCCCACTGACACTGAGGGGAGGAGGGGGCCCTTCCGCGGAGAGAGGCTACGCTGGGGATGAGTCCATCCCTTCTACTCAGAGGGGGGTGGGCAAGGGGGATGAATGGGGCTCCCACTGGCACTCGGACCAAGAGCAGTTCGTTGCCTGTCCGCCTTCCCTCCCCTCTCTGTAAATCGCCTGGGTGCCCCACCGTTGGCACCAGAAGGGGAGTCATGGCCCTGAGCTTCCCTCGCCCCCAGGCCGGCGCAGGAGAAGGGGGGGCCTGTAGGCAGCTTCTCCGTCCTGCGCCCCCCACCCTCACCCAGGACGGCTCCCCTCTCCGGGGTCAAAGGAGCCGAGTTAGGCCGGCTGGCTGCAAGATGATGAAGCCTCTCCGCCCCAACCTGCCGGGAGATGCCGGCTGGGTCAGCTGCGGGCCCGCATCCTCGCCCTCGTGCGGTCTGGTCCTGCCTCGGGACGCTGACCGCTGGATCCACTCTCTGCGCGCGGCCTCCCGTGGAATGGGGACTTGGCTTTCTTTCTCCCGGATGCGAACTAGGGCTACGACTAGGTCCCAAGGGAGAAGGCCGCAGCTATCTGGGGTTCTTGGCACTACCCTAGACATCTAGAAGCCTTAGAAATTAGGGACCAGTGGGGCGGGAACAGAGTCAGACTGTGAAAGAAATCTAGCAGTATCCCAAAGGTTTAATAGGAAAGTTTGGAGTTGATGAATAGTCCGTGGGGACAGCTGGGAGCCAGCGAGGTCTTAGGAATGGAGAAGGGGCGTTGGAGGGGCCGCAACTTGGCCTGCACCGTCTGCAGGAAACTCCCTTTGGAGTTCAAGGTCATATTTCTACCCCCTTTCCAACAGCAATGGCCTCAGAGCGACCCGCGAAGAGGCACCACGTACCCTTCCACTTTAGCCGCCGGCAGCTTGGAGGCAGGGAGCGATTCAAAGGGACGGTTCAATGTCCAGGCTGGTCCTTTAAGGGACCCACTAACGCAGATTCTATTCTGGACACACGGAGGTCGCCCCGACTTCAGCTCCCAGCTGGAGGAACCCTAGCTTCTCCCTCTAGGGAGCAGAAGAATGAGCCAAGGCCGTCGCACAACTCAGCCTCGAAGCCCAACTTCCTGGCGCCTGAGGGCCCAACGGAGGGGAGCCCGGGAGGTGCCGGGTGCAGCTGGCGAGCGCAGACCGCGGGCAGAGGCCGGGAGCCGTTTTGCCTTTAGCAGGGACGCTCCTAAGCATCCTGCAGGCAACACCCCCCCGCCCCGCCCCCCGCTCTGCACCTGCCCCGCTGGCTGAGCTGTGGCCGAGAGGCGGGCATCCCTTTGCCGGCGCGCCCGCGGGGTAATAAGTGTGGAGCAGCGGGTAAGGCTCCGGGACTGAGATCGCTGGCTTGGGAAGCAGGCTGAAGACGACCTCTGACCTTGGGCAGGAAACTCCCTTTGGATTTCACGACCCCACAACGTGCAGCCTTGGTGTTCCCCCGCAAAGAAAAATGATGCCTTTTGCCCGTACCCACTGGCCCCACTTTCGTGGCTCTCCCCTAACACGATGAATTATCGATGCTCATTGGCACCCTTTCCTTGTCTCAAGGGAAGGAAGGCAGATTCTAATAAGTTTCCAGGTTGTGCTCCCGGCTGGAGATTCAGTGCCCAGGGCTGGAGTGAAGAGGAGACAAGTCAGGAGCAACCATTTGGGGGAAACCAAGCCGAGAATTTTCAGGGCTTTTAGATCCCTGGGTTGGCAATAATCTGAGGTCCAGGGACCCAGGGACAGCTCCTAGATTCTCTTACCCCTCCTTCAGTGAGATGACTGGCTTGCTAAGTGGGGTCAGAGTTTGAACCAAAGGAGAAGATATTTACCCAGGTTCCGTGCACAGGCCGGTGATGGAGCTGCTACAGGAGCAGCCTAAGGTCGGTCCCAGTTGCCTGCCTGAAGTCCAGCCTCTGAAACATTTGTTTGCATGCCTTTGGGTTTATAATGCACAAAGGACCGCCAGGACTCGGGGTAGAAGTGACCCAAGCCTCTCCAAGGGAGGGCTCGGGCAGCATTGTGGGTGGACAGAGGTCTCTAGGGAAACTCACACCCATTTCCCTCTGAAGCAAAAAAGTAAATTCTATTAGTTCCAACCAACCAGGACTTTTCCTGTGCCAGACATCCTGCCATGAGGAAATTTTAGAGCAAGGACTCCCAGCATGCCGCCCTTCTGTAGGAATGTGAAGCTGGGCTTCCTTTCTTTCCTGATCTGTGCGGGAAAGAGCTTATTACCTTTGGGGACAGATGCCTTTTGGTTAGAAAGAATTGAAAATAAATAAAACACTCTGGGAAAAGGTGAGTCTAACCCCCTACCCCCACCCCTCAGACTTGAACCTAGAAAAGAAGGGAGAGGGAAGGGTGAAAACACCTAAGCCAGTTCAAGCCTGGGTTGGGGATTGAAGGCTAGAGAAAGAGATCTTTGAGCACAGAGAACTGGAAAGCCTTTGAGATAGCAGAGCCCCACTTGGATTTGGCCTGTGGTTCAACAAGTTAAACAACTGCTTGTTCTGTGGGCTGGAGTGTCAAGACAGGCAGACGTCCTCATTGACAGAGAGCTTGCTGTGTTTGTCCAGCCTGAGAACTTTTCAATGACTGTTTGTCTTTCTAGTCCAAATTGAGGGTTGGGGCTGGGTGAATCGCCTGTTTGGCTGCTCCACTGCTTTCAGCCTTGCCTGACAGATGCAGAGATTCTCCAGGATGGGTTTAAGTCTTTAAGATGGCCAAAGACTGGGTAGCTGTATCCACAAAGTAAATCTGATAAGGAATGCGAATATTTTGGGGGTGGAGTGGGTTCTTTCTGAGCTTCTTGAGCAAGAAATGTGGACAGACAGGACCAAATGATAGAAAAGATCTCCCCGCAATCTGATGAATTTTACATTAACTTTGAAAAACCAACAGCTACCGCTTCCAAATGGGTGAGGAGGTGCAAGCCATATGAGGTTTAGGGATTCCACATCACCTTGGGCATAACAGGAGCTACGAATCTGCAAAAAACTCCCTCTCCTATCAGTTTCAACACTTACAACTCAATTTTTAACCTGCTAACCTCCCCAAGGACACCCAGCCCGCCTTCTCGCTATACTTAATTAATTAATAAGTTTAAAGAAAATGATGGGGGCTTCTCAGATTTAAAAAATTTCAATTTCTGGCATGAAATATGTTCGAACATTGGCTGATGGAAAGGGTGCGTACCTCTATTTGCGAAGAGACCCACAAATAAGTTACAGATTAAAGTCTAGTTGGAAAATGATGTTTTTTAAATATTTTTCATCGCCCAGGATATATTATTTTGCTGTAAAGAGGGACAGTTCTCAGCAGAATTCTTTCCCTTCCAAATTTGAAAATAGTCAAAGAAACACTGAAAAGCTCTTCAGACCAGCACTTTCTTTTTCACTCATACATTCAGTCCACACAGTCTTGCCATACAAACATGTTAGGAAATCATTTAACTAGTGACTGTCTTTTCTTCCCAAACAGGCTTAAAGTCAGAAAATGAGATCCAAGACTTCTTTGGTGATGAGGAAACGAATACGGCTTTACCGAAACGCCCTGAAAGAGCCAAGTAAGTTAGTATCCTCATTTGAATACTGGTCTGCTGAAGTTATTTTTTAAGTCGGAAGTAAGTTACTTTTGTATGTTTTGTTGTTGTTGTTGTTGTTGTTGATTTTTGTTTCTGTTGGTTGTGAGTTTGGGGTGTTTCTTGAGTTTCAGTGAAACTTAAAACAACACCTTAGTGTTTGATGCATTTGCATACAAATCAACAACACAACTTCCCACCAGCAACCAGCTAATCCCCCTCAATGTCTACTCATCTGGACGTTCTAGAATTAATATTTGACGACTCTCTCATTGAAACAACAACCCCTGACCTTCTGCAGTTCCACTGTCACATTATTCTATGACATATTCATCTTGAATTCATTTCCGGACGATTTGATTGGAATGAGGTTTGACATGTATTGGCTTCCATGAAAGGAGCAGACTTTGATCTTGGTGATGGGGTTTACATGATATGCATCATCTTTACCAGGGACACCAGCCTTCTGCAATGTGGCAGCCACGATGTTCCCACAATGTGGTGTCTGAACGGGAAGTGACTGACAGCCGCTCTGTCAGGAATACCTTCATTGTGAAGAATTTAATTTAATATTCCATTTAGAATAAGCATATGATTTAGGGTTGAGAGTTTCCCCTTTCAGGCATCTAGTCTGCCTCATTTCAACTACACCACCAGCTGAGGTTGCCTCCAATACCAACAGCTGCCTTGTTGGTAGGAAAAGCAACCTTCTTAACAAAAGCTAAATGGACAACTTACGAAATGACTCTCTTCTATTATTTTGGGAAGATTTGATGGCAGAATTCTCTAGAGAAATGTGGTTATTATGTAAATTCCGTTGTTTTAATTCCTCAGTGCTGTTCTGGAAGATCCTTTAACCATGTTTACTAATCATTTGTCAAAAGACGGTTTGTTTGGAAATTAAATTTTATCCAAGCATGTTTTCTTTCATATGCACTTCCACTAATGATAATTAAACCCCAAACTTCCATAGCAGAGGGGAGGAGTATCTTCCTTTATCTTCAAAATGCTGATAGATCTCACCTCCTCTTATAATGTGGTCATGGACCCATAGAAGGCTTCAGGGGCTTAAGGTATATTTTCCCCCCTTAAGACTAGAGACAGCTTCTCACTTCTAGGAATCTTGAATTCTGTCTGTGAATAACCTATGAAAGGATTTGCCCCCCTGCTTTGGGTGTAACCCTAGCTAGAAACAGAGAAGAAAAGATTAAAACAGTGACTCTGCAGACCAAAATGCAGAATATTCAGCCAACAAAGTTAGTGCTTTGGCCAGGCTCTGTGCAGTGGCCCTCAGTTTTTGGGATCCTGGCTCTCAGCATAACCTGCAAGAGATCATCACTTAGCATTGATGAAAAGATCAAAATAGAAAAAATAGCCCAGCTATTGACTGTACATCTCTCTCATTTTTTTTTTCTCTCCAAGGAAGAGAAATTAGACCTTTGCCCACTTAAGCCAGTGATGTGAGGAGCTATGGCAGATGGTAGGGTCACCAAATATGTTTCTATCCAGCAGGACTAGAAAATCACTTTAGTTTATGATGTTGCTTTATCATGGCTGGAGTAAACCATGCTTAGGGCATGATTCTGATGTCTGGAGGGATGTTTGGAGTCTGGTGGTGGAACTCGCTCTGAACAGGCTCCTATGAAAATCCCCAGTGCTTCTTGAAACTGCTGAAGATCTCTGAGCTGCAGAATATATCTTTTTTCCTTCTGTATATTAAGCAGAAATGTGGACTCAACAATGCTATAACTCCCCAGCATGGTTAGTAGACTGCTCCAGTCAAGCATTTGGTATTTGGGGTAAGTGTGGTGAGATAACTTTCTGAAAGAAAAATTCTGAGCATTACTGAGGGACACCACTACTCAGCCTGCCCAATCAATAGTCAATGGAACCTGGAATCCTTGCTTCCTGGGTTCTGAAAGACTCAGAGGAAGAGACTTGAAAACTAAAATATGCCTCCCTGATTTCAGTGCCCCACCTGTCATCTGTGACTAGCTGGATACTGCTTTGGGATTTATTTCAGAGAATCACCTTGAAGACCCTTATATAATCACCCCAAATGTCCCTCTTCATAAATAATAATGAGTAAAATGGATTTTTTCCCTCCCTCTTTCTATCCCTGGGGAAATGTCTCTCTGGGAGAATGCATGGTCCCATTCTGTGTTTAGCCAACCAAAGTGTGAACCACGTGACTCCAAGGCACTTGCAAAGATTAAGCAACCTTAGTGACCTTAGGTCAACTGACCCCTGACTTCTCAAGAAGCATCTACCCAGGATGCATCCAGATATTTTCAGTACTTCAAGAGAAGGCTGCATCTGGGAAGGAGCTCCATGGGGCCGGGTTACTGTCCGTGAATTTGGCTGAATCAGATGCATCTGCCCTTTCATTGTTGGCACAAAAAGTCATACACATGTTCAAAGCTTTTCAAGGGTAAAATTATCAAGAGACACTGTGTGGTGTAGTAACAGTCTATGTATGTAAAACCTCTACTTCTTATCCCTGGTTTCTGTGGAAGTGCTTAGAATTCCAGGGGAAGAGGTGTCCACAAACTCAGATGGTCAAAAGGAAAAAAAAAAAAGCATCTTCGTTTTCACCACCTTCTAATGGAATGTTATATGCTATGAGTGTGGGCAACAAACACAGGATTATTAAAGTTCACTAGCTTCACCAGGTTTCCAAAAGAGTCCACAACCAAAGACCAACTTGAATACTCCTGTTCTGTGCTGTTATTCAAAGCTTTTGACACAGATGGGGTCACAGCGCCTATACTAAGTGGTTCCTCTTTGTGCAAATCAGTTTTAATGGAAGCCAAAGTAGATGGTTAGTTTGACAAACAACCTGAACATTAGGTTGTAGATCACCTACTTTTGGATGGGAAAGTAAATACTTTAATTTAAATAAAATAATTTAATTGCTGGACTACTGCAGCAGTGCCCCTACACTTAGGCCTGAATGCTACAGGAAGATCTAAGTTCTATGCTGATAAATGGTTAGGAGAAAGAGCCTTTGGGCCAGAGGTCCCAAAAAGGAAAACACTGGGTTTGTTTTTGGACTATGTGTTTTCAGAACCCATCATGGGTCCGTGGGTTTGCCTAGACCACTGTACCATTCAAAAGACACCTTCTCGGTGGGACGCCTTGAAACCAGCGCTTTGTGGAAGGGAAAATGGGGGGCAAGCATACGGAAAGGAGGCACCTGTGGGCAGAGGGGATAAAATCCAGCAAGGGCGAGTGTGGGAGAGGGTGAAAGCTCGGGAAAGGAGACAAACCCTCCAAGTCTAGCCTCAGCACTACTGGGTGGAAGCCCTTGGTTTCAGAGCAGAAGGGGTCCGGCTGTCAAACGCTCTCCTTCAGCTTCTTCTTTTTTTTTGTAATGCTAACGCAGCATCTATTGGTAGCTTGCTTAAGCTCTTCCGGCCAGAGGAGCAGAAAGACCAGGACTTGTCAAAGCCGAGGGAAATCGCTGTGGAAGTTAATCCCTCACCAAATTGCGGCCCTGAGCAAGGAACAATGCATTAAATGAAGAAAGTCTCAAAGACTCTGCCAACCATTATTCATAAGTTAATTATTTTAAAAAAATTAAAAGAAATCCTTATTGACTGACCAGGAAATGTTTAAGAATAGTCCTTGGTGTTGGGGGTGGCTGAGGCAACTCAGTCAACTCCATCAGGGTACCCTGTAACATGTCCAAACTCCTCACCCCCTCCTAGGGGAGCCGGGTCTTTTACCCAATCCTTAAAACTTCTCTTAAGTCTTTCACTGCTTTGAGGGCGCTTTCTGTGGCCACCGGGAAGGCCCGAGAGAACTTAGGTTGGCATTTTCGGCTACTGAGTGCAAGGCCAGCTTGAAGGCAAGCAGCCCTTTAAATCGCCGGGTGCTCCAGCCGGCCCCAACCGGTCGGCACAAACAAAGAACCGCTCTCCACCCCCCTTCCCCGCCCCCGTTAAGGCCACACTCGGCTAAGCCAGGAATGAAGACTGAAGGCTTCTTCCACCCGCCGACCTCCCACCCCAAAACAGAGGAACCAGCAGCCCAGGAGGGCGTCCGGAGAGAGGAGGCCGCGGCCGGCCGTGGCTCTCACAGCCTGGCCGGAAAACGTGCCCTTGGCTCTAGGCAAGCTAGTAGAGGACAGACTCCGGCCGCGGGCAACAAGTGGCCTGAGGGCGTTCAGAGTGGAAGTGATTCTCAAGTCTCCTTTCCCAGGGCTCCGTCTGACGGCTGGGTACCTAGTTCAGGACCGCAGACGGACCGAGGGAAGAGACCTGCGGTCGAGGACCCTCCCTCCTCGCTGCGCTCCCCTCGCCTTTGTTTCTGTGGCCCATCGACCCCCGGCTCGCTGTGATTTGCGGCGGGGAGGAAGGATCCTTAGGCCCTCTCCGGAGGGAGGCGTGGATTCGAAACCAGCCTCTCCTAGGTCATGACCGTCTCTGGGCCATTCCTGGGGCTCGGTTCCGGGCCCGATTCTAGAGTCCGCCCGTCTCTAAGCGTTCCAGGCACCCGGGAAGAGGGGCCGACAAGGCTAAACGGGAAAAATATGGAGTGGAGGGAAGAGAGAGGAGGAGCGGAGAAGAAAGGATCTAAGTAGGAAGGCGAAGTGTGGTCAGAGGCTCGTGGAATTGAGAGCGAGAAAGAGCGAGAGCGAGAAAGCTGAGCGACACGAGCAAATTCGGAGAAAGCGAGAAAACAAAATTAGGGGCAAGGGCTGCTAGCCCGGGAGCTCCTCTGCTCTCGGCCTCCTAATCTGCAGCCGCCTTTCCTCCTGGGATCCCCGGCCCTCGTCTCCTCCCGACACCTGGGACCAGCTGCCGAAGCAGGCCGCCTTCCCTGCGCGCCGGCGGTGGCAGAGTTGGGGGCTCCGGGCCTCCAGGAGGACATGACGCACATCGCAACGCCCCCTCCCCGAAATCTTAGGTGGCTAGAGGCAAACCCCAGCCTCGCTCGCTTCCGAGAGCGCGGAGGCCGAGCAGATCTGCCTAGCTTTCGGGAGCGAAGGGGGAGGGGGCTCACGAATAGAGAAAAGAATCCGTGCCCGGGTCAAAGCGCATGAGCAGTAAGGGCGCGAGATGGGGGGTGGGGAGGGGAGCGCGAGCAGTTGTGACTCTGTACGTGTGTGTATGTGTGTGTGTCCCCCGTGCGGAGAGACCTGTCATTGCTGACGTCGGACCGGGCCGCGAGCCAATGGGCGACCTAGGCGATTGTTCCTCTCGGCGGGCCCGGGCCACGGCCCCGAATCTCTATTCATTTCCTCACGCGCCCCGCTGCTGCCTCTGTAGTGTAAGGGATTTCAAGTAGACATTAAAGACCGAGAGAGAGAGGAAGAAAAAAAAAGTCACAACCCAAAACTCGGGGGGCGGGGGGAGAACTTTGCAGAAGTTGTTTGTGATTGTTCTCTCCCCTCCGCGCTTTTAGGTGACAGTGGCGTGAGTGCCCCGACCCAAGGAGCTCCAGGGAGCCCCGGCCGGGATGCAGCAAGCCTCCTTCTCTCAGCCGATCTGGGCGCTGAAATTCGTATATACGGCCGGGGCGCTTGGGCACCACCAGCACTTACAACATCGCCACTTCCCCCACCTCCACTCCCCCGGGGAGCTGGCCGCCAAAGCGCACGCGGAGCGGCCGGTCGGACCCCTTTGGAGCAGAGCCCGGGGACCCCCAGCAACCCACAGACTCAGCTTTGCGCACCCCACTACCCCTTCCATCTACCCCGCCGCCACAATCACTCTCCTGCTCATGAAGCGGCAGGGGGCTCTACGAAACAGCCGCCCAGCCGGACCGCGGTGGCGGCGCTTGCCCCGCGTTGTCCACCCGGGTCGCAACGGCTGCCATCTGACTCTC
>NW_011494956.1:2889045-2889743 GCF_000754665.1 Bison bison bison
GACCTGAACCCTTCCCGCCGGGACCTGTGTCCCGCAGCGACGCCCTGGCAGCTGCCGCAGCCCTGCATAGCTACGGGGGCATGAACCTGACCATGAACCTCGCCGCGCCCCACGGTCCCGGCGCCTTCTTCCGCTACATGCGCCAGCCCATCAAACAGGAGCTCATCTGCAAGTGGCTGGCGGCCGACGGCCCCGTGCCCCCGCGCCTTTGCTCCAAAACTTTCAGCACCATGCACGAGCTGGTCACACATGTCACCGTGGAGCACGTCGGAGGCCCTGAGCAGGCCAACCACATCTGCTTCTGGGAGGAGTGTCCGCGCCAGGGCAAGCCCTTTAAAGCCAAATACAAACTTGTAAATCACATCCGCGTGCACACGGGCGAGAAGCCCTTCCCCTGTCCTTTCCCGGGGTGTGGGAAAGTCTTTGCTAGATCAGAAAATCTCAAAATACACAAAAGAACTCACACAGGTCAGTATTCGGCACTGTCTGTTTCGTGCGCACCCTCTGGGGGAAAAGGGGGGCCTCCTTGGGGCCTTCGAGCTGGATTTCCTCAAGTTCCACCTGGGGGGAGGAGGAATATTTTGGTGTTTCCATGAGCCAAGTTCATAAAATATTAATTATGCCCTTCTATTAGAATCTCAGAAGTTTCCTGAGGCTGTGTGTGGGAAGGATAGTGTGAGATTTCTGCTGGGGGGCGG
>NW_011494956.1:2889843-2894402 GCF_000754665.1 Bison bison bison
CCCTGCTTATCGAGTTTGATATTAAGGTATTCTAAAGGGCACTGTTCATCAGAGTTGTAAAGACATAGGAACAATTTGTTTTCCTGGTCCCTTTGGAATTGTGTGGGGAGTACTCTTCCAGTGGTCAGCCTGACAACCTGACTGCCACCTGGACTTAGAGCTCACCAGGCCCTTGGTGCCTTCTTTAGGATTTGGGAGTCTCATGGGCTAACTTTGCCTCTATTTTGAAAGCCTTGGCCACCCATACTCCGGATGTTTCACAGACCCTTTTGCTTTAGCAGAGACCCAAGGAGACTCATCTGCCTTAAATGTCATTTACTGAGCTGTTAAGTGAAATGGGGACATGTGTCAACAACATCTGTTAGTTCTAGTTAACAGAAAGAAAAGGAGCGAGCTCAAGAGCCTGAAAAGTTGAACTCCTCTGGCCAGAAGCATCTCTAATTAATGCAATTGCAAGGAGAAAGTTTTCACACTTCCCAGAACGGCCTGTGAAGTTATATTAATTAGTTTAGCAGCCAGTGTTTTCGCTCTCCTTAGCTAGGGTTTTCTTGCCTTGCTTCCTCAAAGTTTATGAAGTCAACATCTACCCTCCTCCATTTTGGGGGACGGAGAAGGGCACGTATGGGAGAGACAGAAAGGATGCAGTAAGTTTCAGCTTAGTGCCCCTTTCTACTCCCTGGCATTTTGAATTACCTCTATTCTTGGTGGAAACATCAGCAATTATCGAAGTATTCCCCCAGGCTGGCACTACCCAGGAAAAGAAGCTTGCTAAAATCCCATTTTCTCCCCCTAAACCCTGCAGCCTGGGGGAAGGTCTTCGTCAGGACACTGGCACACTCGGAGGCAAGAAAAGTCCACTGTTAGCCTCCTACTTTATTTCCGGAAACGTACGGTTTATCCGAGCCGTTTCCAGGATCCACCCCCCGCCACAATCTCGTGCAAGAGTTTGTTCCCCGCCCCCTCCGATTTTTATCCAAGGGAAGAAGGAGAGAAGTGAGACCCAGATCGCCGCCCTCAGGCTCGCTATTCATGGAGCTGGCGACCCGCACCGCGAAGGTAGACTCGAGTCCTGAGCCAGAGAAGGAACTCATTTTTAATGACAGGGGGTTTAAAACAAACAAACTTTTACTGCTCTTTGCCGGCCTACTGTTTGAAGTCCGTGAAGCAGAAAATGGTTAAATTCTCAGTGCAATCGACCTACAGCAGAGAAGCAAGTTCAGTGCGCCCGAGCTGGCTCAGGTTTGCGTCTATTCAGCACAGAATTCTAAGTGCATCCTTTCCCTTTCTACTGGCAGTCCTGATTCATTATCACGGAGTTAAAAATTTTTTCTTTACAGAGCTTCTGCCATGGCGTTTCCCTCAAACCCTCCTCCTAAGTAATGAAAAGAGAGAAAAACAACAACAACAACAACAAAATGTTTCTGAAATGGCAATAGACCTCACTACAAATTATTCATGAAGACAGTTCTCGATTCAACAGGAAAATAATTGCCTTTTCAAATATTAATGGCGTTTCATTTCCTTGAGTCGCGGGAGCGGCAATCAGGAGCCGCTTTCTTGGGAGTTGAGATTTTCTCGGATCTGATTGCCGGGCCCGGCTTCCGAAGCAGCGGCTCCTAGCCCACTCTGAAAGCTTTCTCTTCGCGGTGGTCACAGCGATCTCGGAACAATGGTGCTGCCGCGAGGGAGACTCGGGCCGGCTGCCCGGCGCCCTTCCCCGGACCCCTGGGCGGGTGGCTCGCCCCACTTTCCCAGGCTGACGGTAGAGGGAGGCAGGGCTGGGGTCCAAGGCAGAGGAGAAGAGACAGCGCCGGGGCTGATGCTCGGACAGCCCGGCCCAGCCACAAGTGCGAGAAAATGGCGCGAGCCGAACCGCCCCGCCGCTGCCCAACTTTGTCCGGCGGGCCTGGCGCCGGGCCGGGGAAGGAGGCCTCTCTCGGCGGCTGAGCCTCTGGGAGGAGACTGCCGGCCTTTCAGGACTCAGCCTCAGGCCCAGGCTGCTCGGGGAGGGCTGCAGGACCCCGGCCCAACCCTGCTTCCCCACATCCATCCACCCACCCACCCAGGGCGCAGCGCCCAGATCTGGTGGGAGGGAGAGGGCGGGAGGCTGCGTGTTGGGTGTAGGGGCGGGGTAGGATGGGGTGTGCAGAGTTAGGCGAGGAGTCCGGGGCTCCTCCTGCTGCTGGGGAGAGGCCGGGAGGACGCCCGGGTGCGGCCTCACCTGGCCTCCCCTGGGCCTGCGAACTACCAGCCTGTCCATATCACCTTCAGTGCCCTGCTTTTTTCGCCTCAGTACCTCGTCTGGGACGAAATCATTGTTTCTGTTTTACATGAATGTTCAACAAGGCGCTCACAAGATGGGTTGGGGAGGGAAGCAATATTGGGGGTTGCAATCAACCTCAAATTCTATTTCTCCTCTGTTGTCTTAGCAAATCTTGCTTTCTTTTGCAGGCTCTGAATTACATGGTTCTTGTAAGTGATTTTAGAAAGAAAAGACGGAAGGAAGGGAGGAAGAAAAGTTTTAGTTTTGCAGATGCTAACAGGGAGCAGAAGGGAGAAAAAGAGAGGCATATCGGGACACTGGTTTATTCTGCATCGTTCTCCTACTTTTTTTTTTTAATAAAATTATACAAGTGTGCCGAGAAACGGCAGATGCCAGCACTGTCCAGTGTTTGCACTGAACTAACAATACTCCTGCAGTGTGAACTCACAGCGGCCGCGAGGTGAGGGAGCCCTGGGCTTCTAACCCGCTGCCTGGCGGAGGCGAGGGTTGTACGCAAACCTCTGGTTCAGCCTAAGCCTCCACGGGACTCGGGAACAGGGGCTTTGTTTATTCAAACCTGACCCAAAGTACTCATCTCTCCTGGAAGCGGCAGGAGAAGGACCACAAAGGCAAACTGTCCTCCAGCCGTGCATCTCTTCCTCCTTAGCCAGACGCTTGGTAGCCTCTCCCTCAACCCAGGGCTCCCGACAGCCTCTATTTGTTTAAAGCGCCCGGACATTTCTTCCCCTCCTTCCCGCAGCATCTGCAGCTCCAGCAGAAACCTGGGCTTCCGGATTCTTGGGGTCCTTTCCTCCCCCAGACGCTAGCGAATCCAGCGGGCTGTGAGCTCCCAGACTGGGGCTCGGTCCGCGGCCAGTATTTCCACCCTAACGCGCGCTCGCGCCTTCCCGCGGCTCTACAGGGCATCGCACTGCGGAGCCGAGCCCTCCCGGGTCTACCCCGGCTGCCCGCTTGCCCTCCGGTCCACCAAGCCAGGCCTGGCCTGACCGCAGCAGCTGCGCTCATCCTGAAGCCGCCGCGACCAAGGTTGGGATTACTGGAGAGGCCATAGATCTCGCTTGGCCCGGGCAGAACCTGCTGGTTTCTTTGCTCAGACCCGGGAGACCGGACCGTGGGCCGTGGGTGGTCTGTGGAGGCCGCTCGACCTCTCACAGTCAGTTTGGACTGGGAGAGACGGCTGCCCGAGGCACAGTCTCCAGGAGGCCGCTGGAGCAGCGTAATAAAATATTATTGCCTGCGCGCGTATCTGGAGGGATCCGGGACAGTTTAGGCAAGATTTGAAGAATGCTGCTAAATGTTTGCCCTCGGGGGGTAAAGGGGAAGGGGGAGGGGGCTCCATTTCCAGTAAAAATCGCGTCTGAAGTGAATCATTTCTCAGAATACCTTTCCCTGCAACACGAGTCCACATTAGGCACACGCCGTGTGCATCAGCTGCGCATCCTGAAATTATTCCATCGCCTTGGCGTTTGCACAAAACCTACTTTAGGAAACAATGTGGGCCAGGACTGGATGTGTGCGGGGTGGACCACTGGGCGGGGAGCAGGGGGCAATCAGAGACGCTTGGCTGGAACAGCAACTTTAAATTGAGCAGATGCGAGCTCCTCAGTCAACTCTATTCTCCGGGCAAAGGTGCTTCTGGCTCCGAGTGGAGAAAATTTGGAGGAAAACAACCGGAGTGGATCAGGATGTTCCAAGGAAGGCAACTCGACTAAGATGGAGTCTTTGTCGCTCCTCCTCCTCCCTCCCCTCCTCCCAGGCCCAGGCGGGAGAGGGGGAGGGCTGGAGGCTTGCAGGAGAGAGCTCCCGGGGTGCGCTCTGAGTAGGGGGAAGGGGGTGCCGGGCCTGCTGCGCCGGGGAAAGAGGTTTCTGAATTTTTTGGTGTGGTCCTCTTCCCCAAAATGGAACAGAAACTGGGAAAGGGTAACGATGTTACCCACGCGCACTAATGTCTCTGTGTTGCCTCCACCAGGGGAGAAGCCCTTCAGGTGCGAGTTCGAGGGCTGCGAACGGCGCTTCGCCGAACAGCAGCGACCGCAAGAAGCACTCGCACGTGCACACGAGTGACAAGCCCTACACGTGCAAAGTGCGCGGCTGCGACAAGTGCTACACGCACCCCAGCTCGCTGCGCAAGCACATGAAAGTGCACGGGCGCTCGCCGCCTCCGCCCAGCTCTGGCTACGACTCGGCCACGCCGTCTGCCCTCGTGTCGCCCTCGTCGGACTTCGGTCGCGAGCCCCCGGTGGCCTCCTCGGCGGCGGTGGCGGCGCGGGGCGCC
>NW_011494956.1:2894538-2894889 GCF_000754665.1 Bison bison bison
ATCGCCGCCGCCGCCGCCGCCTGTGTTAAGGTTGCTGCTGTGGGTGCTGCTTCCGCGTCCACCGACTGGCAGGTCTAGGCTGGGTTCCTGAGGCTTGAAGAGAGAGTGAGGAAGGAAGCGAGGGAAGAAGGAAGGGAGGAAGGTCACCACTAATAGGGGGTAGAGCTCACCGAATATGCTGATATAATGTACATTGTCTCAAAATATCAATATGGTACCCACATGGATTCTGCAGTCACATCCAGCCCCCTACGCACCCACCCAGATGCCCTCGACTGTGTTGCGTGAAGCCAGGGTTGGGGTAAAGTAAATAAAGAGGCAGAAGGTAAAAAAAAAAAAAAAAGAAGAAAG
>NW_011494956.1:2894989-2913633 GCF_000754665.1 Bison bison bison
GTTTCTGCGCAATCTTGGCAACTGCAGGTGGCACAAGTAAGACCACAAAGCCCTGTGTGGTTCACAGAATAGGAAATGTTTTCCTCGAGGCCTGGGCCTCTCTAACTGCGACCCCTACTCCCTTCCCAGCTCCCAGTCGGAGCCTCCCCGGAATTCCTACGCGGGAAGATGGCAGAGGAAACTCATGAGCCATTATCTTCCCTCCTGTTTTCTTCCTCTTTTGCCTCCCTACAATTCCCCTCCCCCTGCTGTTCAAGTCCCAGATCGAAAAATTTCCAGCCACTTCTGTAAAGGACACGATAGGGAAGTGGGGGGTAGGGGTGGGGGAGGGGGAGGTTAAGCACCTTCCCTGCGGATTATATGCCCCTCCTCCATAGACTGGCCCAGGCACTCTGTCTGCGGACTTGTCTGCGGCTGCGGTATGCATTACATACCAGGGGCGAGAAGTCCCAACACAGGAAATAGAAAAGAAAGTGTGCTAAAGGGGCTTTGGGATTCAATGCTCTGAGGACTCCACAGACCAGTCACGCTCTTCCCACGTCCCACCTTGGTCCAGGAGATGCCTGTAGAATCTTGTGGGTGCTTGGGGGTTTGGGATGCAGAATGGACCAATGACGTCACTGAGCCTAGGCCTCCGTAGCAAAGGGATCCCGCCTAGGCGACAGTGTCTGGGTGAATCGCGGCAATTCTGTGATGGTCTTTGTCAAAAATCACACAATGTTGGTTTTGTTTTAAAAGGGGGGAGGGGCGCATGGGACAAGAGACAAACTGCAAGAATAAATATTTTGAAGGCAAACACCCAATGGGTCTAGATTGAATGTGTATTTGATGTGCTGGGTTCCAAATCCCCTGAAAAAGAACCAGATGTTGGGGCAGGGAAAAGGAAAAGTCTGCAATTGTTGCCAAGGGGGAGGAAAGATCAGGGCCTGGTTCCCAGTCAGTTACCCTCTGAAGGGAAGGATGGTGCTGCCTCAAAATTCTTGCTAAGATTTGGGGGGAGGGGCGGATTAAAAAGACAGGGAAAAGTTTTGGTAGACCCATCCCAGTCCCTTAAGAATTTGGAGCTAAGTAGAAGTGTGATACTCCTACCTATGGGGAGCCCCCAAAGAGCTCAGTTAAAAAGCTGGACACAGCAAACCAGCCCAGATTCTGCCACTCTGTTGGCTTTTCTTATGTTCTTCCTCTTCAGACACTATTGGAAGTTTGTCACTCCTGCCCCATCGCCATACACGTCCATCAGATAAATAACGTCCTAACTGGAGAGGGACTGTTTTCATTACCCCTAATAAAAACCAGAATCTTCCTTCCAAATACATCTCTAGTGAATCCGCCCTTGTGGAAGGGGCTCTGCAATCCTCTTCCCGCCCTACCCCCACTACAATAGGTCCCAGAGGCCGTTTGGCCAAGGACTGGAGGTCGGCTGCAAACGGTTCTCTCCCATCCAGCAATTCCCGCCCCGCCGCCAAGGTGCAGGGGACAACTGGGGAACTTGCTTCTTCTGAAGATGTTAAAAAATGTCCCAGTCTCCACAGAGGACTCTTTCTTTCTCTTGCTTTTCTAGGCCCCGTTTTTCCTTCCACCCACATGCAAAATAATGAAATAAAATAAAAAATGCTTAGTCGATCACTAATCGCCTTTAATTTTTCATTTGCTTGTTACAGATGTCCACCGCGTTGCTCGCAAGGTAATCTCGCCCGGCGCAGCTGAGCGCCCGCATCTCTCGCCTGCGACATCAAAGGGGCCGCGCACAAAGCAATGTTTCTTCGCCACGGTGCATCTTCATGGTAAGTTAGGATTTCTATGGCAATGGGCAAGTCGCACTGAAATCCTGAAAGGCCGAGCCTGGAGCCCGTCCAGGCTTTTCATTAAGGACATAATATTTACGTCTAACAGGCCTTTTTTCTTGTGTATACAAGTATATATTTTTGTTTGACGCGGACTAAATCATTTTCATTTAATTTCCGGTAAACAAAACCCACGCGAATGGGCACTTGTTCCCGATCATAATAAAAATGGATAATAATGTGAGGGAAGAAAAGGGCCGCTTGAATCGCCGCTCAGCCCCCTTTGTTTCTGCTTTCTGCGGTGATCAGAGGGCGCATTTGGGTTTGATGGCGAGTTTCTAAAGGCGAGGAAATGGTTTGTAAGAGGGGAAAGAAAAGGAGAAAGGTCTAATCAAACTCGGGTTGTTCAAAGAGTCGGGTTTTGGGGTTGAAAGTGTGAGTTTGACGGTGCATCAGCATGCCGCGTTAGGCTCGCCATGGAAATACGCGCGGGGAGCGGCCGCTTCAAAGGCGGCACACTTCACTGCAGACACTCTATTAAGATACATTTGCGCTGACCTTTGCTTTCACGCCATTTAATACTGTCACTGTGCTCTCCAGTATATACTTCCTCCTTAGGACCTGCCTCGCCAGCGTTTAGGGGTTCACCTTGCACTCTGATGCGGGGGAGGGGCGCTTGACACCAGGGACGCTTTCAGGAAAGGGAGGAGCCGGACTCCGTGCATCTTGACTGCGCCCTGAAGAGGCTCCAGGGTCAGGAGTAAATAACTTTAGGGCAAGCTCGGAAGCTCAACAAATGAGCATCCCCAGCTCGGTTTTGTGCCAAGCAGCTCTCCGCCTCTGGGCCAGGTTGGAGGCCTGAATTTAAATGGGACTTGGGGGAAGGAGCAGGAACCGCCCTGGATGAGTCTGGGGAGTTCAGACTGTGCCTTTGGGACATTTCACTCTGGCCCCCAGCACAGCTCATTCGGCCCCTCTGTCCCAGAAGTTTCTCACACACCCCCAAACTTGTTTCTCCCCAGGGTGGAGTGTAGGGAACCCCTCAAGCCTGGCTGGCCTGGGCATAGATTCAAGAGCCCAAGGCCAAGGGGATAGGGAAGATGGAAGGAAAGTTAGAAGTCCATGTTCCCTTAATTGTCTTGTTGTTTATTTTATCCAAGTACCCCAGTGAATAGGGGAAAAATAAACATGGTGGAAAAAAAAAATCAAACAGTGGAGTCTTCTTTAGTGCCAGTCCTTGTGGTTGAATAAAAAGGATGGTCCGCTTTCTATTCAGCTGAGAAATCTTTGAAGTGGGAGTTATTATCTGAGACATTCCTCCTTGTCGTCCTAACAACGCTGATGAAACGTAAAAGGTTCTTTGTCAGCGATTTGTTCTCCTCTCTGTCAAACTCCCTCTGCCCCGCTAGTTTCAAACCGTTTCTAAAGAGATAAAATCTAACTTCTTAAAAAAAAAAAACACATGCACACTACACTAACTGGTAACTTAGGGCTAAGTCCTGCCAAGGGGAAAACAAAAGCATTGCAGAGACATCAGGTCCAGAGCCTGTGGAGGTGTGCAGATGTTGAGGGGGCTCTTTGCCCAGGCTCTGGGACACGAAAGAAAGAATGCAGAGACAGTGCAGGCAGAGGGTAGATACCCTAAGCCCACACTGTGGGTCTGCTTCTCTCTTTGCTGCTCTGCACTCAGTCAGTCCAAGTCAGGTCACCTGGGGACCCCTCAAGCTCCCACTATTCTTGTTCCCTATCCTTGGAACCTAAAGCTGCAGCAGAGCAATTGTTCATATTTCCTGCTCCTTCAAAGACAATCTCAGCTAAAAATAGACCCATTGTGTGTTTCTTCCCACTAGCAGCTATCAGCAAGCCCTTTCTGCCATTAATAGAAAGAAGAGGGGCTTGAGGGAGAGAGACATTTTTATAATTTCCTGTTTTCTTCAGCACCTTGGCAATTGGAGTTCAGAAGGTCGTCGACCCCAAAGTGCATGCAAACGTCCCGCTCCCCCATCCACATGTGCAGTCCTTCATTTCATATTGTGCCCAGGAAAAAGAGAGAGAAACTTTCACCCAGTCCAGCTTTCCCCAGACATTTTGATGTGGTTTTAAAGGTGTTTTACAAAAATGAGGATGTTCCAGCCTCGCTACCCCCGTGTGTGCTGACTAAATGATTTGTAAAGAAGTTTCCCCAAGCTGTAACCCATGCTGTTATTATAGTTGCTACAAAATGTCGTCTCTTATATTGATTTTTATTTGTTTACTGAAGGTCCCCACATGTTTGTTTATATTGCTAATTTATGGGAAAATGTAATGATTGTAATGAATGTGAATTATACAGACAGGCAAATGTTTTGTGATCATAATTTACTCACGCAAGAAAGCCTGGCTGAAATCTTAGACTATTTGGTACCCCCTCTACCCACACTGTTAGTGATTTATCATCTGTCCCCTTAGCATCCTTAAATTATGAACTAACTCGAAAGGAAAAAAGTTGTTATGTATTTCACTGAAAGTGATTGTTGAATGAAAATATAGTTGAAACCTGTGGTTTAATCTGCTGTAAATATGTAAAAATGAGTTAAACCCGTGATTCCTTTTCCCTCCAAAGATTTTCGTGTACATGGAGATACATTTCCCTATTTTCTTTGGAAATAAACAATGTGATGTTCCTCTTTCCCTTGAAATTCGAGTGTCCTGTTATTGCTTCGTCGTCTTGGGAGAGATTTGGGGCCCGCCCAGCAGCATCCCCTCCTTTTCCCTGCCATCCCTCACGACTTCCAGATACATCTCCAAAGTCTAGTCATTCAGAGCAGCAAAATACAGAAGGACCTACCAAAGCGGCCCTTTTCTTAAAGAAGACTTCTCTCGTCCCCAGTTTCACCCCAGTAACATTGGCACTCATTAACTGGTTTCCATCACGGAAGGGGAAAAGATAGGCCGATGCTTTCAGTGTGTTCCTGGCAGGGCCTGTCTTGCAGTTGTACCGCAACCTCTCACTGCTGCTGCTACTGCTGCTAAGTCACTTCAGTCATGTCCGACTCTGTGTGACCCCATAGACAGCAGCCCACCAGGCTCTCCTGCCCCTGGGATTCTCCAGGCAAGAACACTGGAGTGGGTTGCCATTTCCTTCTTCAATGCATGAAAGTGAAAAAGTGAAAAAGTGAAAGTGAAGTCGCTCAGTCGTGTCCGACTCTTAGCGACCCCATGGACTGCAGCCTACCAGGCTCCTCCATCCATGGGATTTTCCAGGCAAGAGTACTGGAGTGGGGTGCCATTGCCTTCTCCCAACCTCTCACAAACCACCTCTAACTTTCTAGAGAGATGCCTGGTACCTGGCAGGAATAAAACAAAGAAAAAAAGAGAGGGCAGGCTGCCTCCAAGTCTTCCCTAAGCCCTGATGGGGCTTCCCTGATGGCTCAGACGGTAAAGAATCCTCCTGCAATGCGGGAGAAGTGGGTTCGATCCCTGGGTTGAGAAGATCCCCTGGAGGAGGGCATGGTAACGCAATCGAGTATTCTTGCTTGGCAAATCCCATGAACAAAGGAGCCTGGCGGGGTACAGTCCACGAGGGTCGCAAAGTCGGACACGACCGAGCGACTAAGCAGCACAGCACAGAACATAAACCCTCGTGAGGGTTCTTCGAGTACAGTTGCCCGCAGGAGTCTTCCCAGAGGACGTCACTCCCCTCTGGGAGTAGCCGGTGCTCAGACCATTCACCTCCCCGAAGATTGTGTGGCTACAGCCCACAGGACTCTTCTCTGATCCCCGATTGGGAGGTTAGGATTCAGTGAGTTTTAGCATCTGATGGAGAAGCTCTTATCCCGTCCGGCCACTGGAGACATTATTTCAGATATATCAGTACCACCTGAACCACCAGAGCCTTCTTCCTCCCTCCCCTGCGGTCACTGAACCTCTGGTCACCCGCGTGCCTTGCGCCTTCCCTCCTAATTCGCAGGCACAGCAACCGCCGGACCCCTTCCTAACGAAAGAGAAGTTGGGTTTCGAGGGCCTGGCTGGGGCTTGAGATGAGCTGAGTGAGTGGGACAACAACGGCTTTTGGCGTCTGGAGGCTAGGTTCCCTTCGAGAACACCTTGGGAGAACCAACTCGTTGGGCTAGGGTGGCAGGCCTGCAGAGAAGGTTGCGGAAGGGACCCGGGCGCGCAAAGGTGCCAGAGCGACGCGCGAGTGTGAAAAGACAGTCCTGAGGGAACGGCCCCTGGAACAGCCGCGACACGTCGCAGTCAGTGGGCGACGCGGGGGAAGAGGTTCCTGGACTTTAGTCCTGGGGTGAGCGCCCCCTCCCGTCCTTCTCGCGGAAAGGTCCCCCTCCTCCGGCTCTGGGCCGAGGTAGAGCCTCTCCAGATGTTTGGGTCTCTGCGCCCTGCCTCTGTGGGACAGGGCACTCAGTAAAGCCGGTTCACCGACGGAATCCTTGTTGGGGGAGCAAGTGAGTATGAGAAAGGCCCGGGGCACCCTGGGCCTGGTCCCCTGCCTGGAGTCCTCACGGCCGCCAGAGACCACGGACGTCCAGCTACGCCTCCCTAATCCCTCCAGGGACCACGCTGTTCCGCGGGGTCGCCGAGGGAGTCGTAGACCAGCCTTCCCTGGGAGCCGAGAGGACATGTGCGGAGGGCAGCTGCCCTTGCCCCCATCTCTCCCACCCCGCCACGCGGGTCTCATGCGGAAGACCCGAGGTTCGAGAGGGAAGGAGAGGACAAGGGCAAGTGTGCTGGGACACCTGCGTGCCGCTGCCCCTAAGAGTGCTCGGGTTTCCTTGGGATAAAAGTTATTTTGGGCAGAAAAGTTGAATGGTGTGACCTTTGGCAGAGGGGTGGTCACTGGTGCCCAAGTCCCCTGGCTAGTTCACCCTAGAGAAAATCTTTAGGGAAGTTGCCCACCTCCTTTCCCACACTGGTAGCCTCGAGGGAAGATTGGGGATGCCTTAGCCTCTTCGCTACTTCCAATGCGAGCACCAACTGGAAAGTGTGGGTAAGAGGGGAAGACTGGCTAGGCCTGTCCACCCGTGGCCCTGTGCTTCAGTTTCCTTGTCTGCTGAAAGAGAATTTCCAAGAATTGTCTTCACAAGTTTGCTTGGAGCAGTTAATAGCATAATCCTTGAAACCATTTAGAGCTTAGGTGTCAAGTGCTTGTTGTTAACTTGTTGTTATTAGGACCACTTACAAGACTCCATCTTTCAGACACATCACTTAGCTCCTCCTTGAATCAGGTCTCCAGACCCTCCTAGAAAGCAAGGCACTTGCAAAGGTCTCAAGCTCCAGAGCAGGGTGTGTCTTTCCAGGCAGCACCTAGGCTAGCTGAGGGTCCTGAAACTGCATGAGTGTATGTACTCTGAGAGTTCTAGATGCTGGTGCAGGGGGCGGAGGGAGGAGAGCCCGGAGGCAGAGATGCCATTTATTTTTAAAAGCTCAAGAAAAATGAGAGGGAATCGAGTTTATTTCTGTGCAAAACTAAGCAGGAGAAACCCGATCGTCTTAATGTCACTCCCATGACTTGTTAAGACACTAACACTGCAGCCGGCCCAGATTTATTTTTTTTACCATAATTCTGCGGTTACTTTGAATCCAGATGGTGGCCTTTTCATGGCCCAGGTGTGCAGGGCGGGAATGTGCAAGTGGGGGGTAAAAGTGAGCAACCCAGGACAGAGCAGTTTGGGGCAAAAGTCACACAAAGGCACATTCTTTCCAGGAAGGCATCAGAACCTTTTTAAAAAAATAATCATAGTTGTTTAAAATGCTGAATCCTCATTTAAATGCTGAATCACTTTTCATGCTGAATTCTCATTCTTGTTCTGAGAAAATTAATAACATCTTTGTCATCAAGTGACTGAGAATCCCACAATAACATGTTCTACTTGTCACCAACTTCCTGTCTGGGCATCAGGACAGCATTGCCTTTTTAGCCAAATATCTTCAATGAGGAAAATGCCTGAGAGTTTTCTAGGAACATTACCAAGTCCGGACCCCAAAATCATTTAAGAAAAAGAGAACCTCATTAGACAACAAAGAGAGTTCTTGGCGTTTGCCTCTGAACCTTCCAGTAGTTTTACAAACATCCAAAACAGCTGTGTAAGAAAAGAAACGAGAGAGAGAAAGGAAGAAAAAAATTACTTCAGGATGTAAGTTGATAAAATATAAATAGGACCAGGGAGATGAACTTGAAACCTGTCTTGCATTTTTGGCTTCTTTAGATCCAATTTAGACTCTGTGTGAGCCAACATGCAGGGCAAAAATATTCATCAATTCAAAACAAGTCAAGCAGGCTCTGCATGCTTTTGAACCTCAATAATAAATGGGCAGGCTTGAGAAATGTCTGCAGAGAAAAGAAACCCAAATTGGGTAAATTTCTATAGTTTTGTCTGTGCCACGTGATTGTAGAATAATGGGAAGAAGAAAGGGGGAAACCCCAAACACAATATTATCAGATGACTCATACAGAAAATCAGAAGGATGACCAGTTTTCTCTTGTCTGCAACTGACGACTGGCCCATGAAAGATCAGATTAGCCAGATGAGGATAATGTTCTTTGCCAGAACTGGGGAGAACTGCAGACAGCTCAAGGTCCTTGGCTTATGCCACAGCAAGGTCTTGCTCAGGGTTTAATGGAGGCATCTAGCTTTTGTGAACTCAAGGATGTATTCATTAAGCGTTATAAAAAAGTACACCCAGTATCTTAGTGAAAAGTGTTTTGCCTGAAATGTGCATATTCTAAGTCACAAAAACAAGCATATCACCCCAAAAGATTTGCTTATGTCCACTGAGAGAAGGGAGAACAATGGCCTGATGCACATATGCAATTCTCAATCACATTGCAGCCACTTTCACCTCTGAAAATGTGTTTCAAACCTGTGGGTACAAATTTCCTCTACATTTTCTGGCACTGCATTTAGTAAGCAAGGAATCCATAGTCAAATGCTTTGTATCATTCAAAGAACCTGCCAACTTTCTTACACACACACACACAAACTGTTATAGACAAACAGAACTTCCTTTAAATGTGAAATATCATTTCATTGTATAAAGTTAAAAAAAATAAAGGAGCGGTAATCCAACTTCCGGATACTGTTCTGAATTTTTTCACCAGACCCTTTTAAAAGGGGATTAGCAGGGCTTTGGGAGCAAAATCCTTCTGTTTTATTCAATCTCTGATTTTATGTTATAATTACATGTTGTAAAGGCTCTGGAATTAGTATGCAGGCCCCGTCAGGACACGATGCAGGTGCTATTCTAATGGTTCAGCTTTTTAATTAAGAAAAGAGGTAAGAGAATCGAATCATAAAAACACTTTTGTGAGAGCTGAGAACATTGCAGCGACTGCATGAATAAAGCCTTTATACCTTCCTCTGACAGGTCAGCTACCAAGGCGCTGACTTACGACCTTTTCAGGGCCAGACAATAGTTAACAGCTTTCTCACCTTGTCCCCACCAAACCTATTCTTCTAGCACAGATCTTAGAGAAATTGCCTTAAGTCTCTAGCCTTCTAAAAAAGATACTGCAATTAGAATAGATACATATCCATATCTCAGGGCCCAACCACTTATCTCTTGTTCTCCGCATTCCTTTTCATGAGTGGGGCACAAATATAGTAGTATATGAGGGTGGGGAGAGAATCTGCCCTAAAATATCCACACGGGGGAAGCAGGACCAAGGCCAAGGTGGACACCGCCCCCCTCCCCTCCATCTCTGGGAAAATAAAACAAGGAAAGTGCAGGAAAAGCAAGGTAGGGCCTCCAACCAGTTCTGGATGTCTTGGAAGTGGGCTCTCCTTTGAAGAAGCAATTTGGCCTGAACACTGTGGCCTTCCTCAATTCAGTTCAGTTCAGTTCAGTTCAGTCACTTGGCCTGGAGCAGTCCAAATTGGTTGAGTGTCTTAGTCCTTCCTAAGTTCCTTCAGCTCTCTAGTCACTTCCTAAGAATCCTCACCTTGGAGTAAGACTGTTCTTGCCTATGACACCCCTGGCAGTCCCACCAAAGTCACACTGGAGGCCCTTCAGCCTTAAGACACCTCACCATTGGGCCCGAAGCCGTCAATCCCCCCTCGATTCTTCCATCCCAGGTTTTGCCAAAATTGGGGGCCCAGATCTGGACTCCTAGGGACTTCCCCACTCTGTCTTCCACAGGCCCCTGTAAAACTTCTATCCATCGCCTTTTCTTCCAGAACCCAGACAGTATGATTGGGAGACCTGGTCCAAGGCCAGAAACTCAGGCTCTGCCCTTCCTGAGGAGGCCAGGGCGCGCCTGGGCCCAGCTGAGAACAATGCGAGTATTAGGATATCAGCCGCCCTCGCAATGATCACGCGTTCAACGATTTTGTTTTCACGGCTGAGGGGGCTTTTTTCCAATGTAAATCAAGCGCTTTAGTTATTAAGGCCGAACACTAATCTCCAACAACCTTGACATAATGTGGCCGGGCGCGACGGCCCACTTCGCACCTGCAGTCTGAATAGGGCGCCTTGTCAATGGGGGACACGCTTGTTGCCCCGGCTTGCAAAAGAGGGGAGTGAATAAGTCAAGCTTTGTGAATGCCCATGCGCGCTCACCCTCCCGCCTTTGATCACGGAAAATGTCTTCTAATTTGTCCTTTTTCATTGTAACAACGTTTTCAAGGCCCTTTCTATTTTTCCAAACCACATTTTTATAAAGAACATAAATCGCCCCCCGAAAACAAAAGGGGTGCGTCCGGGCCAACTGGCGCCATCACGCTTCAGTGTTTCGCCGTTCTAGAAAGTTTGTTGCGTCTAGAAGCTACCCTCACTGCAAACGATGCGCTGGAAGGTCCCAATCATCTACAGCTCCAGATCCGGGCTTCTGGAAGGAGAGTGGTAAGGGGTTACGCGAAGGGAATGTAGAGGGGACTCCCTTTGAGGGAGGGGAGACGCACCGGCCAGCGGCAGGCGATCCCAAGGGCCAAGGAGCTAAGATTCAAACGGTCAGGACCCAGGGGTCAGTTGTGTCCTTTGAGGATGTTATGCCACTTCCTGGCCGCTCCTGAACTCAGCAGGCAATTCCCGGAAGTGGAAATGGGTCATCCACTTTTTCCTATGCAAAACCGATTCGCTCGCTCTTTCCTATCCCTTTTCTCCTATCCCTACTTCCGCAATCGGCAGTGGTCCTGCGTTCCCAACAGACCCTGGGAAGTTGGGGTATGTCAGGAGAGACTTCCTGCCCGCAGACATTCCCCTAGATCTTCGGTTGTTATCCAGAGCATTTTAGGAAACCTCCTTCCCCATCAAAACCCTACAAGAAAACAGAAAAGTAGTGCTATCTTATCCCGGGCCATGAAGCAATCTCTTTGCTGAATGTGGCTTTTATTCGGGTTTGCAATTCACTAAATCTCTCTCCGGGAATACACAGGCATTAATGACGTTGATGTCTCATTTGATGGGATATTAATTATCAAGTTGCAAATCAATGAGCAATCTCCGCCCCTCCTCCCCCACCTCCACTCCCAACACTAATTTGGATTTCCAAATGTTTTGGGGGACCCTTTGCCAGGAACCCTTTTATCCTAGAGTTTTAACCTCCCCCTCTCCTAGAAGATCAAATAATTTTTCTAAGACAGAGGCAAGCCAAGACTTCTTTTTCCTCTAGTTAGTTATTACTTCAGCGCAGGCTCCGCGGAGTAAGAAAACTAACATCACCCACTAATACAGTTTAAAACACTTTGATGTCTTGCCAAGAAACACACTTCCTTCAAGAGAGAAGTCAACATTTGTTTTTCACATTAAATGGCGTTTAGTCGCCAGTGGAAAAAAATAATTCTAAGGACCACTTTTTAATTCGATGGATAACAACCGCAGGGGTCTAAAAGAAAATAACGACGATAGCTATAGACACAAATAACTAAATTACCAAAACGTTAGTATATCTCCCGGCTTCATTAATATGTAACAGACTCCCCAGTTAATCTCCAAAAGCTAGTGTTCCCCCTGTAAAATGGCACTCTGGGACGAATTGTACATGAGATCAATCACTGCTAATGCAGGAAGGTTTACTGCAGGAAAGAAAAAAAGCTATTTACACCTTCAAATAGAAGCTTTTCAGATTTAAGAGTAAGAGCCATACATCACCCAGAATAAATGATTATGAATTGGTAAACGCGCCCTCCAGCGATTAGCTATTCGAAGCTATTTATCATTTCTTGGGTAGAGATGGTGGTGGAGTTCCCTCCCCACCCCGCTTCTTCTCCTTTGCCTTCTTTTTAAAATCATCTGACTGTTTGGAAAGAAAAGCTTGACAAGCCGAGTAGAAGGAAGGGGAAAAAATAACGCCACGGGAAAGTTTGTTTTTGCATATACTCGAAGTCATCAAAACATGGCGGTGCAGATAGAAACGGGGTCATGGATGGAGCGCTTAACAGGAAACAATGCATCCCTTTCATTGTTTCATTTGTTATTAGAAGAGTGTTTGCCCATTGCAGTTGACACATCAGCAGGTATTTTTTTCCCTCTGCCCCTTCTCTTTATTGATCCCCTCCCCGATTATATTTCCCTCCTTCATCCAGTCCCTGAATTCAGAGAGTTTATCATCAGTACAATTCATTCTTAGGAACTTTCTGTGTGTATGTGAGCGCGCGGGAGCTGCCCGTCTGCTCTGGCTCGGATGTGTGTGGCAATGTGCTTGCTCAAGACCATCACCCGGAGGCCCACCGAGTCACAGTCGTCCAGGGAGACTGTGCTCGCGTCAAGGCATGGGCTTAGGGACTCCTGGGGACCCCGCTTGCTGTTTGCAACACGAAAGCATATGCAGCCCCTAAACATTTCAAGAGAGACAAAGGCTGGAACCGAGGACTGACTTAACCCTGGTGAAAACTAACCCACAGCCCACCTCCTTGGCCCTGTCCAGCTCTGGAGCCAAAGAGGGGTACCGAGACCCGACTAGGGCCAGGGACTAACAGATTTAGGCCTCAGCCTTGGCTGCACTTGGGATCGCTGGTGGGGGCGACTTCTGGCGTTAAAGTGAGAATTCTCTCCAAAGCCAGGTAGAAGGCGACCCAGGGCACTGAAAGGGTAGGGTAGGGGGATAATTGCTGGCCTGTCCATCAGTGACGTCAACCTGTGGGATGTTTGGCGGAGGAGCGTCCCGATGTCCTCTTCTTTTCTTGAAGGTGGAAGGAACCTCAGGCACGAGCTCTGTATAGTAGGGGGAGGGGCAGAGCACAAGTTCGTCAGCAGAGAGTTCTCGAGTCCAGGTCACTAGACCGGGGCCTCACTTGCCCACTCCTCTCAAGTACTGTGCCACATTCGGCGACGGTCCACGTGTGGCAACTGGGCAGCACTCTGTGGGCCTCCTTCAAGAACCCTTGTACCTGTGCATCCACCTGAGTGTGTTGAGCCATCCAACAGGGAGGCGTGGTGGAAATTTTGGAGGCCGGTTACATTTCCCAATTGGAAAAGAGGGCTAGGCACAATTCTTATATGCTTTCAGTGCCCCGAATTCGGATTTGAGTTGTGTCAGGGTCTTTTTTTTTTTTTTTTTTTTTCAAGTTGAAGGTTTAATAGGACTGGGAGGGAAACTGTGGCTGTAAGTCCGTCATGGCAGGTAACACTGCCTAAGGGATCTTCCAAGCAAAACAAGCAAATATGCAACAGGCCTTGCAGAGAGTCTCAAGGTTGCAGAATAAACCCATGGCATTCCCCACACAGGTAGGTAAAGGACCTGTTTCAGGCTTGCTTTTATCATTGACTTTTAAAGCTAAAGCATTTGCAAAACATTTTACCTATAAAGACAAAAGGAAGGCAGATCCCACCTCCCCCGCCAAAGTTGATAAGAATAGTTGGAGGCTGACTCTTAAGTATCTAACTGTGCATTCCAGATTTAAAACATAATATGAAGTTATTATGAAATAAATTGATGTCTGGGAAATGGGAGCAGAAATTAAACATTTCCTGGTTAATTTCAATTTTTATTTCCTGTTCTAGTATGTAAACTTTCCTCCTCCTTTCCCCCATAGAATCTTCTCCCATTCTGATAACTCATGACAGGCTGGTATAGAAAATCTGCTTGAAGGATCAGCTCAGACAGTACTGACCTTCAGGGAATGGATTTTTCTTTAGTTTTCAAAGCTGGCACAGTCCTGTGCTTAGGAAAAGAGAAATGGAGTGAAGGAATGAGCTCAGAAGTTTGAAAGAGGAAACAGACATTCCTCTTGTTTCTCTCTCCCCCCAAACCTTTAATACTTTGCACTTAACCTTGACTCCAGGAAGGAGAGGGGGGGAAAAAAAAAAAAAACAACTTGATAATAAACCCTGTGAAATAAGCACATTGTCATCATAAAGGTTTAATTTTTCAACTCCAGCAAAGAATATTATTCATTTACTTTCTATTGTTCTCTAAGCTTTTATTCTTAATTTAAAAATTTAATGCCATTATTTTCTTCTGTACAGCCCATTTTTTAAATAAAGGATATGTTTTCAATAGTGAAAGTCTCTGAAGGTCTATAATATTATTTATCTGAATTTTGTAGCTCTGAGGGCTGTATATGCAATGTAATTGCTTTAACATGTTTTCATAAATTACATTCAGAAATGTGTCATAGTAAATTACCTTTGTAATAAAATGTAAAAAATGCAAATGGCTGTTGTCTTTATTACGTTTTAAACCATTGGTTTATCTGCACTATTTCACTTGTCACTTGCACAATATGTTGGCTAAAGGGGCGGCACAGTTTGATAACAGAGAGCTGGGTCCTGTGTGTAATCTTGCAGGCACGTACAGTTTGGGTCATTTCCTCATCTCCCGCAGAAAAGACATTATCTGGCTCATATTTACATACTTTTCAATATTTGTCAAACAATCATAAATTATAAATTAATGAAATGTTCGACAGTCTTCAGAGATCAGACTAATGAAGACATTTACCTTTTTGGTGATTCTGAGTCTCATCTTTGTAAGTTTAATGACATTTCAATGCTCATGCTTTATTAGGCTTTATTAGATTTGTCTTTCACTCCCGCTGTCATTCAGATGTCTCTGCTGAAACATCACCTGCTTCAGGTAGAACAAATAGACTTCAACCAAGAAACCTCCAAAATAGGGACTCTGTCACCTTAGTTTTAAGAATTAATGTGAGTTGGGTCTAAAGACCACTGGAAATTTTTACCCTTCTTAACTGTTTTAATGAGACTGATGTAACACTTATTCACTAGAAAGCAATAACATGGATACTCAGAAAGATGTAGGGCTGAGATAGACTGTAGTTTCAAAGTGATTTACAGCAGCAATATTAAGAATGAGGGAGATCAACTCTGATCCTGATTTCACAGGAATGGGGGGGGGGGATGCTTTAAATTTTTCTTTGGATTCAAGATGGATGCATAGTTCCTAAACCATTTCTTGAGTCCAAAGGAAGGGGACTCATTTAGAACTCAGCCTAAATCTTGGCATCATCTCACTCAGCTTTGGTCTTAGGCAAGCAAAGAGCTCCTCTTTTCAAATGTCATCACCCATGGGAGCTGAATTAACCTTGTGTCCTCAGAGGGAACCCTAGGTGTGTGCCTGCTCAGTTCAGGACAGCTTGAAAGGGATGGTGTAAGTGCCATGTGTCTGTGAAGTTGACACATTTCCCTGGAAAACGTTGGCTCTCAATGCTCTCATTATGATTGATGGCCATGAGGCTTTTTAATAAAATTATAGGTGATGAATTTAGTTCAATCCAGAGAGGTCAAACGATCAGCCTTAGGATTCAAATAGTAAATCACAGGAAACAAATGCACATCGTCATCACCATCCCCAACCAGCAGGCCACCAGGATGGAAGTGAGCAGGGGCTTTGGCGCCATCTTACTCCAAACAAAGGGCAAGGAACCGAGGAAGTCAAAATGTCAATGTCTCTGTCATCAGGTTGTGTAATTTTATTAGCCCTCTTGCAAATTTTATCAACCCGTGTTATACACACTTCCCCGCTGGGCCACCAGACGCCTTGCTTTTCTTAGGCTTACCCATGAGGACATACATCCTTCAGGACACAGAGGTGTTTGTGGAGCTGAGATGAGGCTCCTGAAAGGAGGGGGAGCTCATAGTCACTCTGAATCATCTTTAAGTAGAAAGAGATTGTGTGTGTGTGTGTGTGTGTGTGTGTGTGTGTGTGTGTGACAGAGAGAGAGAGAGAGAGCGGGGAATCTGAAAGAGAGTGTAAAGGACGCCGCCGGGCCTTTATAGGGATCCACAGCGTACCCGTCAGCCAACTCGGCTTGGAGCGAAGCGCGAGGCGTTCGCTGGGTGGAGAGCAGGAGGGGGACTCCAATTCTCTCTCGGAGCAGGGACTTAGGAGTTTAGCCTTTGCCCCTTTATAAAATATACATCAGGAATAAAACGGCAGCCCATTAAAGGCCACCATCAGTACCTATAAAAACGTTGGGAGCGGCTTCAAAATATTTCCAAACACTACTTTTTTAATACACAACGGAGAGTTATTAAGCGGCTTCTTGGTGAAGCGAGCATGGCTTCCGCAATCATCAAAAATTGATATGTACCGCTAGTAAAGTAATTATGCGCCATCCTGAGGATAAGGGAGCAGGCAATTGTTAATCCACTTGCACACCCGTTGACTTGCAGCATCAAGCTGCAAATAGCTTAATTAAGTCATACACGTGGACTATAACCATATTGTTCCGTTGCATTATGCACACTATATCTCAATTTATTGGGACAATTAATGCGAGAGCTCCACTTCGGGTGGGAAAGTCATCCACCCTGCGCCCAAGTTCCTTTCTATGTATACTTGCCTGACCCAGAAAGCCGAGAACAGGGAGAATTGAGAGAGAGGGGGAGAAAGAGAGAGAGAGACAGGAAAAAAGAAAGAGAGGGATATTTCGGGTAGGGAGTTGGGGTGAAATTTGTCATGAGTAAACGTTGGCCCAGTGGCGTTGTCTGAATGGAGTGCCCTAAAAGCTGAGGTTAAGCGATTGCCTTGGACAGACCATACAGTTCATCACGTCAGAGCTGGACAGGTTTATTTAATTGGGCTGAGTCTCTAGTAGTTTAATTATAATTGTAAAGCGCAAAGCAGAGGCTGTTCATCAATCATATGAAATCTTCAGCCCAGAGGTCAGAGGTGTGCTAGGACAGTTATGTAAATCGGCTCCACCCCACCCCCACAAATGTCTATTGGCCACAGGCAGTTTGTTTTTCTGAGTGAAAACTACAGAAATCTTTAGAAGTAAACCAATAGACTCCCCCCATTTCGGAGCAACCTAGGCACAGAAGTCAGTCCTGGAATCCCCCTCACTCACTTCTTGAGGGTGTAAATATTCGAGGTGATATGCGACCAGGAACACTGTCACCCGCCTGAGAAAGAACCTGGGCAGCAGCAAGGAGAGGAGAGGAGGGAGCGGACCCCACCCTAAAATCAGGGATGCTTGACTCATCTTCCCCTGCAGGAGCGAGAATCCGAGGCCTCAGTTGGACTTTGTTGTACCCCCTTCTCTTGAGGTACCCCCTTCTCTTGAGGTACTTCCTTCTCTTTGGGTACCTCTTTCTCTTGAGGGCCAGTGGGAGTGCTCTAATTTAGGTCTGAAGTGCAAGATGCCCAAAGTAGGGAAAACATTGACGGAACTCTGGTTCTCATTGCCTCTTTAGACCAGGTGGGGACCAGGAATCACCATTCTCAACTTCCAGCACCACAAAGGAGTGGAGAACTCCAAGTGGAGGTAAAGGGGCTTGTCGTCTATGTGTCCCTTAAAGCTGGTTGATGTGAACCAGCCTCAGGTCTTGTGGATTTTTAGTTCGGTTTGTCCCACAAGATGGGGACATTGATTATGATAGTTATTTCAGAGATGAGGTCTGGATTCCGATCTGCTGCTTTCCTCCAGGGTCCTGGAACAGTTGGGGGCTACAACTTTCATTCCCGAGGGCCCAGCCCCCTCCTCTCCACCCTCTTGCCCTCAGGTCTGCGGGGGCCCACTGCAGAGGTTTCCTCCCTCTGCAAAAAAAAAAAAAAAAAAAAAAAAAAAAAAAAAAAAAAAAGGCATTCCCTGCAAAAAACATTTCCAAGGGAAGCTCCGAGGTGTTAACCTGGAGTGAGCGGGTGCGTGGCCTGAGCCTCTCAGCTGCCCCCACATCTTTCCACCAGTTCCCCTTTCCCATTTGTTTCCCTTCATTTCCAAAAGAAAAGCGAATGCCTCGTCTTTTTCAATCCATGCTGTAGGCTTTCTCTGGAGTCTGGGCACTGTTGAGAGACCAGGTTGGGGGACACTCCAGGTCTTCCCAGAGGCACGTGGGTTCCCTGGCTTTCCGCAGGGAAAGGAGGGGGACAGCCAGGCAGCCACTAGGACTAGGTCGACCCGGGAGGGGACAGCCAGTCCAACCCCAGGATTGTCGAGGTTTCCGTCGGTTTCCAGGGACCTGATCCTGAATCTCCAGAGCCGGGAGAGGGAGAATGTGGGTCCGAAGACCCGCTTGTTGGGAGCCTATGCTTCAGGGTACTGTCCCCACTAAGCCTACCTCAGCATTTATAGCAAAAACAGCAGAAGTAACCCTGCAACAGGGCAGTAAATATTTACTGTGCTCCTTCTCTACGTGCTTTGCACTCTCAGTCCTATTTAAAACGAACGAACGAAAACCCGGGTTTGAAACAGAGTCTACTTTTATGCCCATTTTAGAGATGAGGAAACAGAAGTGAAAGTTGCTTAGCCCTGTCCGACTTTTTGCGACCCCATGGACTATACAGTCCATGAAATTCTCCAGGCCAGAATACTGGAGTGGGTAGCCTTTCCCTTCTTCAGGGTGTCTTCCCAAACCAGGGATCGAACCCAGGTCTGCCCCGTTGTAGGCCGATTCTTTACCAGCTGAGCCACAAGGAAACAGAGGACTGAGACTTTATTCAGGGACCCTTACGAAGTGGCACAG
>NW_011494956.1:2913733-2956468 GCF_000754665.1 Bison bison bison
GTGCTAGTCCAGTCGAATCTCCAGTTCTAATCCTTGTTCCTCTCGGATCGTTGTGTCCACTTTTCCAGCCATGCCCTAACCGCTGCTATGTGTATGTGGGCGGGCGGGGGGGGGGGGGGTAGTGTCTTCTGGGTTTAGCCTAGAAGAGGAGGCGCCCAATTCGCCAACTCCTTCTGAAGACCCTCCCCCTTCACACCCACCTCAGCCTGGAGAGTCTCAGTGATTCTAGGACAGAGTTCCGGAGGCCTTCCTGGAGGCGGTGGTCAAACCGGCAAACCAAATTAAATCCTGTGAAGGCCGGGTCTGAGGAATGGGATCCTGGGTGCTTTCCGATCCTGCCTTACATCTTGAGAGGAGGGGCACAGGTATTAAGTCCTGTCATCCGTTTTCACTGTCCCCTCCCCAAGTTCTCTGCTTAGCCAACATCAGACTTCAAGAACAAGGTTTAAATAGGATACATGTTAATTTCACAACTCCCCTTCCAAGTTGGAATGAAGACACAGTGGCCACTCCAGTCTGTTCCTCTTTGATATTATAGGAGCCCCTAAGGATATTATAGGAGTTCCTAAGGATATTATAGGAGACCCTTAAGAAATTTACATGGGACTCTAACGCTGTTCAGGCTGGGATTGTATGGGAGGGACCCATGAGGGTAAAAAACTGAGTAAGCCGAGCTCTTCTGATTTTCCGCGGTTGCGGATGGGGGAGGGGGCGCGGTCCGGCAGGGTGGGATGAACACATTTCTCCTTATATTCAAAGGCCTTAGCTGTCAAAGGCCGCAGCATTTGAACTAAGAACCTGACGATGGGTCACAAACAGCGGGCCTACCGCCTTCAGAGTTAGCTTCTCTCCAGGCTGCGTGCGCTGCAAAGTTTAACTCTATTATCAAAGGGGAAATTGCAAAGTGACTTCTGCAAATCCCTAGACGGGGTCTCGCCAGCAGCTCTGGGGTGGATAGTGGGGTGGGGGACCACAAGTGAGGTGAAAAAAAGAGCGGGGGAAATCAATTGAAAAAAAAAAAATAAAGATACATGCGGGATTAAATAAACTAAGAAGCTCAGCCAGCGGAACTCCAGATCTTGGTTTTGAAACCGAGTCTATCTACCTTTGGCCATCTGGCTGTTTTAAGCTCTGCCCCATGCTGTATGATTTTAGCTGAAAATCTCTTCCGTTGCAGCTTCGCTTTTATTGAATTCATCAAAAGCAAACTTTCCCTGAGGTTTTTTTTTTTTAAGAAGGCTAAAATAATACGCCGACCACTGTGACATTCTCCGCGCCCAGGCCATTTTTCATAACGCCGCGGATCGGCTTTTGTGCCTCTGAGGCGACTAAACAGATGAATAACGAGCAAAGTCTCCCGAAAGTAAGCTAGCAGCTTTTCTCAGCTCGAAAAAAGTTAACTGAAATGAGAGGTGCATGTAAAAACCCACACCCAAAGATGGGGGCCACACTTTTATTACTCTGAATGACAACGACGTCTTTTTAAAAGCAACTAACCCCCACACCCGCGCGGGCGCGCGCGCGCGCGCGCACACACACACACACACACACACACTAGCACATTTGCGCACACAAACCACACAAACTTTAAGCCTTGTGAAGCTGCCCAGGTGGTGTTTAGGAAATTTGGGTAAAGAAAGAATGAAGGAAGAAGTACTTGAGGCAGATCCTAACTGGCAAGATGTGAGAAGGGTAAAACTCGGTTTTATTTATTTATTTATTTATTTATTTTTTACATTGTAGCTAGTTTGAAAGTTGGTTTCTGGCAAGAGGAAAGAAAAGGCTGCAACATTAAAAGAAGAATCAAAGTGTTAAAAGGACGCCCAAAATGTAGTATTGTGGCAGGTCGGGGTAAGTTACTTTTTTTTTTTCCTCTCCTATGTTCTCTTTGGTTTTGGATAGCAGTAAAAATGCACTTCGGGGAGAATTTTTCCTGTTGTTTCTAGGGAAAAGAAACTAACTCCAGGCTCTCTCCTGGGATGGCTGCCTCCTGCTACTTTGCTCTGTTTTTGCGGATGTTTTACAGGGAGGCGTTTTCTTCCCGAGCCCTGTCATCACGGTCCCAGAGGCCCCGGAGCCCAGAGTGTCAAGGGTTTGGAGAGCCGCTAGGGCCGCAGAGGCAACAAGTCCTGGCCTCTAGCCCCGGGCGAGCGCCGCGCCGCTCCTCAGCTGAGCCAGGGGCTCGCTTCGCAGAAATGAATTTTGCACGTGTAAACTATTTGCCTGTGGACGCGCACAGCTGAGACCCTCCGGTTTATCAGGGGAAAAAACTCTCCCCTTAAATGGAGGGTTTCGAAAAAGTCAGCCATTGGTTCTCGCCCAGATGATTATTGATGCAAAGTGAACCCTACGGGTTGGAGCGCGGGCGCGTTTCTTTAACCCTAAAAGTCTCCCACTTCCGAATTGCTTACGCTGACTTCCACTCGAAATCGCTTGTATCTTTTTTTTTTCCCAGGGGTGAGAAAAATAACTAGGAGTGATCTGTGGGAGATGGTGTAGACATGTATTAGTGTGAGAGACACATCTCACTGGAAAGCGATACCCCATGTTCGCTGAATTGTAGAAAAGTGGCCCCAAAGAAACTGGAAAGGCGGCTCCCAGCGCGCGCACACACATTTCCACAGATATGTGTTGGAGATGCGTACTTATATGCACTTTACTGTCGCGAACCCGCGGCTCTGGGATTCGGTTTTGTGGTTTGAATAATATTGTTGGTCTGCTGTGTATTTCATGACACGAATATTTAGGCATCCATGCTGAGTGGTCGTTCATTGACGCACTAAACAGTAACCCGCAAGCGTATTCCATGAGCCAGATTTTAATCAGTTTTAGTTCTCCCCTACTTAGCAGAGTGGAAGAACGCGAGCTGCCCCAAAGGTTGGGCAGAGCCGATCCAGTTGTTGGCAAACAAATCTTTGCCAGTTATTGCTGAGGAAGCCCAGAGAAACTGACTTAGGAAGCCGGAGAGAAGTTGACAAGAGAGCTGATCGCGGATCGGAGGCGATTTTGTTCATTAGCAGGCGCGACTCCTGCGCTTGGGTCTGGCGGGGCGAGCATATAAAATGCAACTTTTGCCCCATTGGTTCGCTAGGTGAATTAGCGCATACTGGGACTGAACAGTCCTTGACCTTTGCCTTTATGTTTGCGCAAATGTTTGCCTAAAACACAATCGGCCTTGACAAGGGAGCATGCTACCGTGTGACACTGCCTATTCACCAGATAGATGTTCCCTGCCACACACGACCCAGAGCAGCCTTTTAAATAGCTTAGGTATTTGTGCAAACCGTATAAATTAATGTCGGATGATTGCTAGTTGCTAGTTAAATAGAAGACAGTTCGGGTGTGGGATACACATCTCTCTGGTCTTTTTTTTTCTCCCCCCCCCCCCTTCAAGTAGTCAACAAGATAATCAGAAAACAAAACTGGTAGTGTAGGAAAGTTTATATTTGAGGGAGTCAAGAAATTCTTGTTTGATTATACCCATGACACAAGACTGTAGTTCTCCTACAAATGACTTTTCCACAAAGATGGGGAGTGGATGAAGGAAGAGAGAGGAACAGTGGGGAAAACTGGGGGACTAATGCCTAGGACAATTGGTAATGGGGAGGTTTAGGAAACAAACCTGAAGATCCTGGAGGATTTATTGTTCCTGGAGGAGCCATGAGAGTGAAGAAGCTCTCCGGGGCCCCAGGAACCCTGTGGGACTGGGGAAGTTCTCTCTCGACTTTTGAGCTTTATGGTTCTGAATACTTCCTCCAATAAAACTAAATACTTTAGCAGGTGGAGAAAACCATCTTGTGAAAATCTAAAATTGGTTCAAACCCTCTTTTTAACTAGTACTTTGTAGATCCGAAATGATTTAGAGGGCTGGGCTGCCTTTCCCTGAACTTTGACATAGGGGAAAAAAATGAACTTCCCTTGGCTTTGTTTCCTAGCTGGCTTCAGAATTTTCCACATTCCTTTCTTTGCCATCAAGATGGCAACACATCACAAATTTCCAGGGCTTAATTTCTGTGGCAGGTAGAACTGTAGTAACAGAGAGGACAAATTAAAAAGAACTGGGGTATTTGAAGTACTCCCTTTAGGGAGTGTCATTCCTTTGGGTGAGTGGAGTGTTTATTTTGTTCCAAAAGGATGGTGTTGACCAGAGAAGCACAAACTCAAGCCACAATCTGCGGATGCAGATTTAAATGTCCCAAGAGCCTCTATAGTTTCTCCAAACACTGGCCAGGTCTCTTTCAGGTTTCCTTTAACCTTATGCAGGTGGACAGGAGGGTGGGTCAGCAGTTCTCCTTGGAAGCCCTTCTCTAGTTCTATGGGCTGAATTTACTTTTTCACTCGTGGGGGTTATGGGTCACAGCTGGGGGAAGTTTCTTTAACAAAACCTTTGTCCCCCAGATAATTTTGGTGTAGCACAAAAGCAGTAGAAAGGTAACAACAACAAGCCCAGAATGCAAAAGAAAAAGATAAATTTGAGAACAAGTAACTTGCAGAGAATTGGAATCAGGAGGGGCTCAAAAGAAGAATGAACCTAAGGGATATAGAAAAAAATTAAGGACACAACCTCTATTTTTCAGTAATTCCTCCTTAAGAATTTCTTCATTTACATATAAGATTCGTTAGTTTATCCTTGTTATTTAATTAATAATGTGGTAGGTATAAATAATTTCAAAACAGTCTGTAAGTTTCACAGAAAACAATGTGAATGATAGCCTGTGTATTTTGTCTTTAGGTTTAGGAATGTAGGAAATTGGATATACACAGAAATAAGACTTAAGTTCTCAGAGAATATTTTCTTATTTTCTTAAACTTATAATCATTTAAACTATTTTTAAAAATTGTTTCATTTAAAAGTAAAATGACTCTAGGTATTTCCTTTTCCCTCCTTGCCCCTTGTCACCATTCCCCAATCTTTTAGAGAATTTAGAAATTAAAGCGGTAAAATGCACATTTTAGGGCTCAGTCCTTTGAGATATTCTACAGTGATATGGAGAAAGCAGGGCAATAATATGTTTCTAGCCTCTAGCGATATGTTTCCAGCTATCCTATAGTTGTGCTTGAGGTAGATGAAGTTTGTTCAGGCTTATGGGTGAATTGGGACCTAGAATTCACAACCCATGATGATGAATATAAAAGAGAGGTTCAGGTCTAGTTCTTGTAAAAATCAGTTTAGGAAACCAAGAAATTTTCAAATTTGCTTAGTTTTAAATAGATACATTTTAATAAACCACATCTAGTTAGAAAATATCTGTTATATAAAACATATTTCACATATATTCTAGGTATCAAAAATTATTTAGTCTCTGTGTTCATTTAGTTATTCTATTACAATAAAGCAAATTGAAGGGAGATGATCATTCAATCTTATTGCTGGAAGACATCTAGAAATTGTGCATATTTTTGGCCAAAGTTAAAATATCATCAAATATTTATATTGTGAAGTCTGTATGTGTTTTTTTCTGGCAGTGGTCAAGATGACATATAGTAATTTTATTGACACAAAATATTGATATATAATTGCCAAAACCATTCTTATTCAAATGAATAACACAACTTTAATGGAAAATAAAGGAGGAAAGATTTTTTATCATTTCTGAAAATAATCAAGCTCTTATAGTAATGTTATTTTCCTTAGAGGAAAAAATAGATCTAAAATTAGTTTATAACTACAGTTGAGAAATGAAGGTAACTGATTTATTCTTATGAGTTGAGTAGTTCACAAAATCTTTGCTGAAAATTTATTTGCATATGAAATTAATGTTCAGTTCATTAAAGGTAAAATGATTGCATTTGGCTGACACTAAAACTTTAATATCTTTTAGATTATTCTATAGTACACATTAACTTCTGTGTTAACAATATTCTTACTGACGACTATAAAATGACATCTGCCAGGATCTGTGAATTTTTTTTTAATCTTACTATGCAGTGAAATTATTAATAAAGTGAAAAAGTAAGGTTTCAGGTGCTGGAGGGAGCATCCTAGACCTTCCTAACATTTTATCCCTTCAAAGATAATTCTTATCCCCTAATTCATGCAGACAATGCTTATATTGTTTTAATAATCCTCAACAATTACTTGCTATTAAATTCCATTCTACCCAGCAAGTGAACACTTACGGATGGCTTGGAGGCATGCGAATTTTACTATTAACAAGGGAACTTGAGTTGAAATAGCCTAAATTTGCCACCCCTAGACATTGTGCTTGTGCAAGTGAATAGCCAGGCTGTGTTAAAGTTGGGGTTCAGAGACCAGCTATTCCCTGGTTGATGACAGATCTAGGTTTTGTTGGTACAGAAAAGGAGAGTCCTTCTCACTTCCTTCTTGATACACAATCTCTGACCAAATTGTGCTCCTATCTCCAACGCCCATTGCATCTGACATCAGGCCCTAATTACCTGTTCCCGGCCAAGAGAAGGGGGAGGCTGGGGTAATACTGAACTGGGCTTGGATGCCAAGGGGCATTTCCAAGGGTTATGCAGATCTTCACCCGAGAAGTGAGATCTAAGACTTGGATAAGCAGAACTTGTTCCTATGGACAGTTGTGGAAAATCCACCCCCTCCATCTTAATCCTCTCTCTTTTTGGTAAAAGTTGTGAATTCAGAGTTAAGGAAGAGGGAGGGGTGAAAACATTAGGGAGGGGTGAAGGGCCCCAGGCGCCAGCCCGGTAAAGAGCCCACACCGGAAAAGTCTGGGAACAGATTCTCAGCTGACATTTCAGGAGTTCCCTTAATTTGTCAATAGGGCTCAGCGCAGCACGTGTTAATCAGTTACTCTCAGAAGCAGATCTCCACACTGAGCAGAGCGAGGCGGGTACCCCGAGAGTGCGTGCGGAGGGGTGGGGGCTTATTCTCAGATTTATCAGAGCCGGCTGGTGGAGGAGTGAGGGGTCGGCGGTGAAGTTTTCCTGGCTTCCTACGCAGTTCCTCAGGCTTTTTGGACCCCTGTTTATTTGCAGGACCCCGCCTCCTGTAGCAGCCCTTGAGACTGACCCCTGTGGTCAGCTCCATCCTCCTTACTCCCTGTCTCCCACTTCTTCTGACACCTCATACTCTCATCCTTTCCCACTCTCAGTCCTTCACAACTCCTCTAGTCCTCACACTCCTTCCCAGTCCCTCCCAGCCCTTGACTTTTTTTCCTTCTCACCCTATCCCACACACACACACCCACTTACTCCTCTCAGCCTCCTCATGTCCTTCACCACCCCACCCACACCTTTTCACCCCTATACCCCATTAAACTCCTACACACCCTCTCACAACCCCACAGCCTCCTCTTGCTCTCTGACACCCCTGCACCTCCCTAATCCTTTTATACCAGTCACTCCCCTCCCCTTCCTTCACGAGTCCTCATCCTTCACACTCCTCAAATACCTCCTGGCATTGCCTCCACTTCTTACACCCACTTGATTCACATCTCCTCCACCACTCATAGGCGCCCCATATTTAGTCTCCTACTCTCAATCATGTACAGAGGCCAGCCCCTCAAACCGCCTTTGGCCTGGTGGTATTTGAGCTCTTCTCTGTTTTGGAGAAGCTAGCTTCCAGCCTCTTCCCCTCAAACCCTCCTCCCTCCACATTTCCCTCCACACCAGAGGTTAGTATCTCCCTTGCCCATTCGGGAGACAGACTTCTTTTTGGGGAAGGACATGTGGCTGCCTCCCCTCCACCTTCTTCATCCATAAGGAGCAGCTAGAAGCCAGTCCTCTGATTTGGCTTCTCTGCTGTCAGTTTTCAGCTTCAGAGTTGTCAGTCCAGCTTCCTGGACTCTACTCCCAGATTTGTCTTCTGAGTTCAGAGACAAATAAGTATAACATATCCATCAGCAGCGTGAGTGATAGGGTCCTTTAAACTGATGGTTTTTCAACTTGATCAAGCTTCAGAATCACCCAGAGTCTCTTAAACAAAACAACCAGTGATTGCTGGCCCCACCCCAGGACTTCTGATTCAGTAGACCTGAGGTAGAACCAGAGAGTTTGTGTTTCTAATGAGTTCTCAGGTGATTCTGAGGCTGCAGCTCTGGGAGCACCTTTTGAGAAAATGTAAACAACATCTCAGCAGTAGAGACAGAGAGAAGTCTGAAGAACATAGATGTTAAAGAGTAGAATGATGCTGGCTAGATGGGAAGAGTGCCCTCCCCAAATTTCCCAAGCCAGAAGATACTTCAGAAGTATGAATTCACTCTGACAAAGATTTAGTTCCTCCAGAAATGACCAAATCATCTTCATGGTGAGGGCTTCTTCCATGAGAGGATGGGGAAGAAGAAAGCAGACTTGTGTCCAGGACATGTCTTTTTTTTTAATTTTATTTTATTTTTAAACTTTACATAATTGTATTAGTTTTGCCAAATATCAAAATGAATCCGCCACAGGTATACATGTGTTCCCCATCCTGAACCCTCTTCCTTCCTCCCTCCCCATACCATCCCTCTGGGTCGTCCCAGTGTACTAGCCCCAAGCATCCAGTATCGTGCATTGAACCTGGACATATCTTTTTATAAGCCCTTAGTGTCCATTTTTCAGGAAGCTATGGTGTTTAGAACTGGAGTGAATTGGGCTTTGGTCACTGAAAGTGCTAGTCACTCTGGGTAAGTGAAGTCTCTCAGTCATGTCCGACTCTTTGTGACCCCATGGACTGTAGGCTACTACCATGCTTCTCAATCCATGGAATTTTCCAGGCAAGAGTACTGGAGTGGGTTGCTATTTTCTTCTCCAGGGGATCTTCCCAACCCAGGGTTTGAACCTGGGTCTCCCACAATGTAGGCAGATGCTTTACCCTCTGAGCCACCAGGGAAGCCCAGTCACTCTGGGTAGGTTTACTCTTTGTGAGACTTGGTGTCTGTGTGTGTATGTGTGTGTTAGAGGCTTTGCTGACTACTTTTGTGTTTAGGCTTCATTCTAAATGGACAGGAGAACTCAGGCCCTGCAGAATCACCTTCTTTAGCCTAGGTGGTGGTTGCCATGATTACTTCCTGGTCTCTCTCCATCTGCTTGTAAAGAAGCATCATAGACCCTTTGGTCCTTGAAGGCTGGAAGGTGAGCCAGAAACTTTTAGCAAATTTATGTTCTAGAGAATGGTTTTCTTAATTTATTGGAACTGCAAATGTATGTGTATAAAGGAGGAAAAACATAAAAAAGAAAAGAAAATCCCTCAAATTCAACTTTCTTTGTGTGGGTATATGTGTCTATGCGATATGCTTAACTGGTTAGAGAACACATACCACAAGCCTTCATGATCCTAGGCAATAGTTCGTTTTAGATTTCAAGTTGGTCTTGCTTTCCTTTCTCCACTTTATGATTTTATAAGAGTGGAGCTTTACCTAATTTTATGTCAAATGGGAGCTTTTAAATACAGAAAGCCAGAGGCTGGTTGCCAAAGGACTTGGATACTTAAGTGTAAAAATTTTTAAGTCCTCTTTTCTTATTAACTTTGAATTGAGATGAATGTAATACACATCTATTTGTGTTTTCTTCTAAGTAAAACATTCATTGGACAAAAATCAATCTATAAACACGTCTGCATATAAGACACAGGTGTAACTGGCTCAATTAATATTGCTTATATTCAAGTCGTGAGTGATGAACATATTATTTAAAGAAATGCTTCAAGTGTCTTAAGGTTGAAGTTCTTACAATGGTCTTGGCTTGGGGAAAATGGCCCAAGTATGTTTTGGCTCAAAGGTGTCTCTCCAGAAATCTATTGTAGCAAGTGACATATGACGATTATAATAATATTGTTACTGTCACTTTGGTGGGGGGGCCCCCACTGAATTTAGTGTGTGTTTACAGATGGTTTGGCATTTCCCCCAACCCTCTTATCATCCTTTATGGGAAAGGATGGCTGTTGATTGTTTCTTGACTTCTGCGTCTTAACCACTCCCTCCTGGCTGGGTAAACCCCTCTCCTGCCCCCTAGCGGACGGTTTGACAGTCTACCAGCAGCCAAGACAACCTGCGATTATTAATTGATCATCTGCTGTATGCCAAGTACTGTGGAGAAAGCTGAAGCGCGTCCAGGTCCGGGCAGAGCCCACTGCCATGCAGGGGCTTTGTAACATGATTTAGGATTGAGCAGATATTCTAGCTTTGGGTCCCTGTGTGGCTCCTCACCTGGGGGCCTCTTCAGAACCCTGATCTCACCCATGCTGCACTTGGAGCCCTCCTGGGCGCATCTCTGGCCACCAGAAGCTCTCAGCTACAGCCAGTTTGAGATGGAGAGGCTGGCTGCCCCTTGCCCGGCCCGGTTATAATTTGCGTCCTCTTGTATAGAGCTGTCCAGTTTGACCTGTGGTTACAACCAATCCTGGATCAGCATTGTCAGTCCGCGGTTCCACCACACTGTTTGAAGAGCCCCATTTTGTGCAGTGGCAGACACAACAAAACCCAACTTTCCTCTGTGACTTTGTTCTTTTGATTTTTAATAGATCAAAGACGTGGAGGGAGGAAGGAAAAGCTGGGGAGGGGGAAAGAGAGGGTGTAGGGATTGTTGTCGTGTCAAGATGCAGCGCCCATTTGAGGCCACTAGCCCCATTAGAAGGGAAAAGTGCACGGAAAAGGGCGAGAAACCTGCACTTGGCGCGGCATTGTTCCGGGGATTCGAGCTGCGGTGGCGGCCGCCGCCGCCATACAGTACAGTCTCCATGGCAACGCAACCTGCTGCTGCCGCCGCTAAAGTTGAAGGCGCTTGAAAGGGCTTGAAGAGACCAGAATCACAACCCTATTTCGGTTCCCCGGGAACAACGGGGTGAAAATGAAGAGAAAGAAAGGAGGAGGAAAGGAAGAAGGAAAGAAAGAGGGGAGGGGAAGAGAGAGGGAAAAAGAGGGGGAGAGAGGATATGAATGAATGAGGGCGGGGAAGAGAAGAGAATATGAGAGAGGGGAAGGGGGGAGGCCAAGAGAAACCCCACCCCAGGCCAATGAATGCTGGCATTGTCTCTTCTTTTTTGGATCTGATTTACCATATCATAACCCCCAGGAAGAAGAAAACATCAATATCCCGAAGGAATGGAGATGTTTCTATGGAAAACCTAGGAATTTTAGTCCATAACAGATCTGGTGTAAAAAAAATCAAAGAGATCAAAGGCAGAGCTCCCAGGAGTATAGATGCGTCTGTGAATTAAAGATGGACGATGCAGACTACAAAGTACTTTTTTCTTCTTTATTCAGTCCTCTGTTTCCATTTCAAGGGAGGCGCTGGCCTCATCATATCTGAACTAGACCATCACTGTGAACAATGTCATGAAGGGGAATAAAAGGGGGACTGGGGCACCAGGAACTTGGCTTCCCCTGCCCAGGCTGGTTTCCAACCCTCTTCTCCAGTGGGTCTCAGGGAGGTGTCAGCCCTGCACTCAAGGAGCTCCTGGCAGAAACCTACCCTCACCCTCAATCCTATAGGGGGACTTAGGAAAAATGAGATCTGCTGAAATTAAGAGAAGTTGTGTTAGGCTGGCTTCTCACATCACCCAATTAAACTCAGGACAGGCTGTCGTGGTGTGCAGTTCTGGGGGTGCAGAGGACACAGCAGTGTCTTTAGGCCAAGATGTGGACTCGGGGTGGGGCATAGGACATCCTGGGTCTGGGAGTTTTCTGGCACCCCAACAGTTGTCTTTGCAGATGTGGGTTACTGGCAGCTCTTCCAAGAGAGGGGCTGGCCAAAGGGGAAGACTTTGAGGGGGCAGTTCAGTGAGGTACCCCCACCTTGTGTGTGTGCGAAGTCACTTCAGTCCTGTTTGGCTTTGTGCCATCATATGGATCATAGCCCACCCCAGGCTCTTCTGTTGATGGGATTCTCCAGGCAAGAATACTGAAGTGGGCTGCAATGCTCTCTCCAGGGGCTCTTCCCAACCCAGGGATCGAACCTGGGTTTCTCAAGTCTCCTGCATTGGCAGGCGGGCTCTTTGCCACTAGTGCCACCCTGGGAAGCACCACCTCCCACCTCACATCCCGTCATTGCACATCTAAGAAACAAATTCTAAATGTTTTTGAGATACTGTTGGCATGATAGACTAGCGGACTTTGCTTTTTAAGTCTAAGGCAAGTTGCAAAGTCAGGGATGGGGATTCCAGGGTGATTCGGTAGATGAGCATGGAAGGAATGGACCAGCCGCAGCCCTATATGGATGTCTCGTCCGCATGCACAGAGAGAATCCTCTGGCCTAGCCTGCAGAGAGAGTGAGAGTGAGAGAGAGAGTGTGTGTGTATGTGAGTGTGTGTGTGGGCGCGCGCGCTGCACTCTGAGAAGGACTGCTCCAGGCTTGTGGGCTTGCTGTCAGGTTCCTTCCGGACCTTGTGGCTGAGAAATTAAAACAGTAAATTTTCAAAAGCTGGAGACTCTCCGCCTCCTCCGGAAGGAGGCGAAGATAATCAGCCGGACGGCTTGGACGCGTGTGTGGGGAGCCAACCCTCCGGAGGCGGTGGGCCTTTGCCCTACGAGTCTCCCCTTCGATTTCTCCAAAGCCAACGCCGGCAGACGAATACTGGAGAAGTCAATGAAGCTGTTTGCAAACACGCGCGGGCCGGCGCGGACACGCCAGGGTCGGAGTGGCCGGAGGGGAGAAAGCCGGTTCCCAGGGCGGGATCAGCATCTGTACCCGCCGCTGGCGGCCCGGGGTCAAGCCCGACACTAAGTAAACAGAGCGGCGGCCAAGGGGCCCCTTTGTATCGGCCGCCGTTGTCCAGCCGCGCATTGTCTGGCCGGGGCCGGAGACTCCTTTGCTGCTCCGGCGCCAACTCTGTGCACAAAAACACACCGGACCAGGCTGCACATACCACCTCCCACCTCCCCCGATGTCGCCAGGGCTTGTCTTAGGTCTCTTCTTAAGCAGCGCAGCCTCTCTGGACTTTTTTTCTTCTCCTTAAGTAATAGAGCACGGGTGCAAAAAATCCAGAACTTGGGGAGAGAATGGGACGGGGGAAGGGGAGAGAGTCGGGGAAAGACCCCCTCCCTTCCCGAAAATAGGAGTGAGAAGGACTTTATTATAGAACAAAAGAATAGGAGGTTGAAAATCACAATAAACACTAAAGCTAAAATGGTCTTGTTAAACAGGGGATCTTTGGTTTTCCTGGTGGCTTAGACGGTAAAGGACTTTCCTGCAGTGCAGGAGGCCCGGATTGGATCCCTGAGTCAAGAATGTCCCCTGGAGAAGGGAACGGCAACCCACTATTCTTGATTGGGAAATCCCATGGACAGAGGAGCCTGGCGGGCTACAGTTGATGGGGTCGCAAAGAGTCGGACTCAGTCGTGTCTGACGACTTTCTCTTGTTCATCCCGAGTTGTCTGCCTTGGAGAAGCTGGTATAGGGGCTGGAGGAAAGATGCAGGAGGCAGGAGAAGGAACCAGAGAAGCGCCTTTCCTGTGCTGTGGGATAGATGTGTTGATCTTGGACTCACTGAGGGGGCTGACAGAAATGCCCTGAGGGTTCAACCCCCTTGGGTGGCACTTTGTAGGCCTAAATTTCTCCAGAGGATGAAAATGAAAAATTTTACACTTTCTCCCCACAACACCTGCTCTTTCCCCCCTCAACAAGGGTTGGCAGGGCACTGGAAGAGCTCAGGAGGGGTAATAGGGCTTTAGACTGGTTTTGTCTGGTTCAGGTTCTCCCAGAACTACAGGGCAACTTCAGCCTGAGCTGCTGAGCCAAAGTTTACTAAGTAAACTTTACAAAGCTTACTAAGTAGTGTTAAATGACTTTTCCCTCCCCCCAGCCCAGAGCCTGGAGCAAGAGGGGTGCAGGCTGAGGGGAAATTCACAGCACCTGATGAAGTCAAGAGGTGGCTCCTGAGATGAGGCTTCTTACAGCTTCCAGACCCACCTCCACCGAGACAAGCTCTTCAGACTCTGTGCTTCCCTGTTCAGAGGTACCTGTGGGAAGCACTTCTTGAAATTAAGTTCTGATGGGTCAAGTCCAAGGCCTGTCAAATGTTTGGAACCTGCTTTTTGGGCCCTCACTGAATCCAAAGTCAACCAAGTGGTTCAGATTTTCAGAGAGACCAGCTTGAGTTACCTCAAATGAGAGTTGTGCCCAAAGTCCAGAGCTGTGGCTAATGACACTTGCCAAAGGGTCAGTCACTTGCCTTCTTGCTCTGGGGGAAAAAAAGAAAGAATTGGCTGCTTTTTTCTTGGTGCTTGGTGCTAACTCCCTCATGATCCCTTTTCTCTATCTTGAGAAAAAAATATTAAATTCCATTTTGAATAATGACCATCTCCCAGACATTAAAGAATAAGACTTCATCTGGCTTAGGTGGCTTCTCTCTTATTTCTTTTATTCAACCAACTCCTAAATTTAGGAAGCTGGAAGCAAAAATCATACCAAAAAATTTATGCACTGTCAGGATGTTGCTGCTGAAATAAACTTTAGTGCCTGATGGACTGAAACCTTTGACTTTAGTTTCAAGGACTCAAGCTCCTTCTGTATCTCTATCAATGCTCAAGAATTTGGATTGTATTTAGCCTTTTTTTTTGTCTTTTTAACAATCAAGAGACTGGCAGAGCTGAGGGCCAAAGTTCTGAGAAGCGTAAGCTGCAAAGTTTCTGACAGACAAGTGTGTGTGTATGTGTGGGTGGTTGGGGTGGGGGAACCTTGAGGTCCCAGCCCATCCAAGCTGAATTGTCAAAGTTTAATTAACACGAAGAATGGATGAGTTTTAAGCATTCTGACATCGGCTCTAATTGCTTTTGTGTGTGCTTTTATGTGTGTGAAAGATTTGCTGGTGTTGGGGTGGGGTGGGAGCTCAATCCAACCACCGGGTTCCAGGAAGTTTGTCTTCCTGTTTCCCTAACCAGGAAAACTGTGGGAATTAAATGGAAACTTTTGAATGAACGCGGGTGTCCTGGCCAGATGCAGCAAGAGCGTTTTTTCTCCTCAGTCAGTGCAGTGCCCGGTGGACAGATGACAAGGGGACTGCGAGCCTCCCAGTACGGTCAGGTGTGTAGAAGTTTTCCAGCAACCCTTTTTCCTGAACACTTATTTGCAACTTGCAGGATTGTGTGTGTGTGTGTTTGTATTTGTTTGGTGAGCCATTTGCCGAGGACAAATCCGATGGCAAATCGTTCCTCAGGCGGTGGTCCAAATTCTTCAAATAGCTGGCGCTCGGGGGCGCGCGTGGCAGAAGAGACTGGAAGCCCCGCCAGGCGACTCCAGCCTCATCTTTCCAAACACTGCGCTTGTTCTCTGCGCTGGATGCGAGCCTGCCCTGCTCGCAGGACTCCCCTATGAATTGGAAAGGATGTGGGAAAATATTGGGTAACTCTGCCACATCCCCAACAAATAATCAGGGTAATTAAAATGACACAGACGCTGGTGTTGGACTTCGCGGTTTCTATGATCATTAAGACCAGAGACTTAAAAAAAAAAAACTTAATTAAGGCTAATGACGGCGCTCTTCTTCTCCTGAATAGTTGGCAGGTTAAGCCAATTAGACACATTCATCAAATTCTTTCCACCAAGTTTTGATAGACATTAGGATATATTCTCAATTATGCGCAGAAACTCGCACACTTCTAATCGCTTAGCGGCAGCGCAGCGGGGAGGCGTCCCGACCCACGTTAGGGAAGAGCGTTCCTTCCGTCCGGTCCCAGGAGGCCGTTTGCGCCGGGGGCGTGGGTTCAAGCATGGATTTTTCTAGAGTAGCACTAGTCCCTTTCCTACTCAACTTCTTTTAATAGTTTCTTAAAATTAACGAATTTTCCGTTCTCAAAGTCTCTACGAGTGGTCAAGATTCCGACTTGCGGGAGCGTTTGGCAAAATTGAACTCTTCTTGGCGCAGAATAGCGCCTAGAAAAGGCCAGAATTAAGAATCCGGAGAATGGAAATCGAATAATAGGAAACTCGGTATTAATTCTCTTTTTGTACTTGCCACAGGATCTGCTGCAGAGGCCAGGAGAGAAGTGTCTCTAAGGGGCGCAGATTTTGGGGGGTTGGGGGGAGGAGCTGCAGGGGGAGGCGAGTCTGGAGCACGCTTCCGCCCAAGTATTGAACACCCCAACGACCTGGCCTGGCCAGGTCAGCCCGCCTGGGCGTGATGTGATCGGCGTGATCCTCTCGGGTAGATTTAAGACTTCTTTACCTCAAGTTGAAAGTTGAATCCAGCCTAGCAGAGAGAGCTGTGGAAGTTGAACTTTTAGGCAGTGTTCCTGTGGCTTATGCTGGTCTGGCTTCCTCTGAAGTAGAAGTTCCCTACGTTGGCTCAGACCCCATGCAGCCTGCTATTTGATCAAGGACTTCCCTTCCTTTGTCCCTGCAGTAATAGACATCTTGACGAGCTTGAGTTTGTGGGGAAGAAAGAGAAGATTCTGCCTGCTAGGTTCCACCTCTGGTGTGTGTTAGTTGCTCAGTTGTGTCCCACTCTTCGACTCGGGAGAATGTAGCTCACTAGGCTCCTCTGTCCATGGAATCCAGGCAAGAATACTGAAGTGGGTAACTATTCCCTTCTCCATTCAACAGCAGAAAATGGGGCCTCAAAGCCGATCCTAGGGTCTAATACACGTCATCTAACATGTGCCCATAGGTGTAACATTTTTATGCATAAATATATATATTTGCATTATATATGTATATTTCTATATTTATCTCACCTAATGCAAAACACCATCTTGATGTATATTAACATACTCTTTCACTTTCTTTTCATATATTACAAGAGTACATTAAATGAGGTGTATGTGTATTACATGGTGTGTGTTGCAATTAGGATTTATATGTATAGATGGTGATACATATTATAGTAGATGTGTATTGCCATTTGTATATTAAGAGATGATAAAATTGCACACAGGGACCGACATTATTAGGAAGCATGTTATAAATTAGGTGATCTTTATATATACTAAGGGTGGAGACACATGCATTTGTTTTTAGAGTGTGTTTTACAATTTTGCATGATGCAGAGGATGTCTGAGCTCTAACCCTAGCTGGCGGAGATGATAATAAGCACCTTCTTTGTTGTGCCATTTCTAACTTCCCACATCTCTTCCACTATCTTGATATAAATAAGAAAATCATCAAAATAGGCAGATGAACTAAACACTCCAACTTTCTCTCCAGTTAGCCTTAGCTTAACTGGCCCCTTAGCCTTAAAGATAGTTTCCTTGGGTTTTGAGTTTGGTTCAAATGTTCCCTCTGCATGTCGAGTTTCGAGGACCAAATTCCGTGGCTCTGAGACCTGGGATAAGGCCAGTTGAGCAAAGGGCGTGACTCAACCTTACTCCTGACATCAGGAAATACGGTAGTTGATCAGGAGGAATAATATTTAAGGTGAGGGCCAGCATTTAGACTGTTGGGCATGAGAGCACAGTTCCTAGGTTGATATATATAAACATTCTTAAGCCAGCGGTTCTTGAATGTGAGTCTGTGACAGCAGCTTTCAAGTGAAGCCGGGAGCAGGGGAGTGGAAAGTTTGCAGAGCTTCGATTTGCAAGAGGAAAAACTTTTTGAACTCTCCACGCAGATGGTGCCAATTCGCCTGTAATCATTTTCTTTGCTCCCCCGGAAGCTGCTCTCCAAGCGAAGCCCCAAAGTAAATAAACACCCGCTTCCCGGCTCAAAGTCATGTCTTTAAAGGGAACACCGTCAGTCTAATTACGCTTGAATTATGCAAGGAGCTCGGCGAAGGATGGAACTTTTAGACAAATAATTGCGCCATTGTGTGCGGCCGGCCGGTCCGCGCGGCCTCCCTCTAGTTTTCATCGCTCCACGCTCCGAAGGCGGCGGTCTCGAAGCCACCTGAAAACCGCCGCCGGGGGCCGAGCCAGAAACTCCTGCCTAATTAACCTAGTTTTCCACCCAGAGGATGTCAAGATTTCAGAAAAAGGGTTGGCGGAGGAAAGAGAGGGACACCGGGGTTTCCCCTACCTCCTTCCCTGGAGTCGAAGCAAAGTTGCCTTGCCAAGTGTTGTGATTGCTTGAAAGTTTTTGCAATTCAGGCCAAAAAACAAACACAGAAAAACTTGAGATGTCCAGGGAATTGCTTGGAAAAGCTTCCCGGACTATTTGGGGAGCCTTGAGAAGACAGAACGTTTTGGAAAATGAAAACCTTGTCTCTGTTTAAGTAATGATTCAGTAAGTCATTGTGGTCAAACAAGTTCTCAAAATTGGGGGATAAATGGGGGAATGGAAAGACACCCCCCTTAGTAATCTCTAGAGGGTCAGTTAATTTTCCAAATAAGAATGCATTTAAATTCACTTTAGATATAATTTCCTGAATAAGTAAAGTTTTAACCTTTCGTAGGAGTTTGGTGAGGGTCACTCTTGTAATCGCCCAGCTACAGTTGTTTGTGATGGTATACTTAAATATCTGTGCCATGTCAAAACCCAGGAGTTCATCTCCATTTACTTTAATATGTCTAGGACTGCCACTGCTTTTTTTAAGGATAGGAAGTCATATATTTGTATCATGTTCTCAAAAAAAAAATCTGTCTGTAATTACCTCTAATCCTTATGAGTTCATATGGAAACTGTACTAAAATAATTGAATAACACACTGTTTGGCTTATTAAGTACTCTCTTCAATGTCTCCCTACATTAGCAACATTTACAATATACTAGTCCTCTATGAACATAATTTTGGAAGACAGTACATAGGGTTTGAAATTTACAGAAGAGGGGGACTGAATGAGCATTAGAACAGAAAACTGAGTCCTTGTAGACTGTTAGAAAAAGTTTCTTTAAAAAAATACAGATGCCTTGCTATTCAATTAGTTGATCCCCTCTAGCTTTAAAAACACCACAGGACTCTAGCTAAAGGTGTACACAAACATCTTCCCAGAGGGCTTATGTATATTTATTTATTCATGGAGTCCAAGGCAACCTGTATTTTTTAAGCAGATATAGTAAAATGTCGAGGGACTGGTGGAGGGGAAATGCTTCTGAAGTGAATTCCTGAGGAGCCAGTTCCTGAATGGTATTCTTTCTTTAGGAAAGTTAGTTATCAGCCCACAAATATTTCAGTGAAAATAATAAAGATGCCTTGAATTAATGGGTTATAAATCTCAACAATTAACTACTCTGCATTTTTCATTGACCATTTTTCTGTTCACATGCACAGAAATCAACCTCTTATTCACATGCACAGAAATCAACCTCTGTACACACAGACATACAGGCAAAAAATACCCCTAGAAAGATAAGTCATTAATACAGACATGAAAACAGCGATGGCAGGGAGAGAATCAGATTAGGTAACAGAGAGGATGAGGGCTGCATGCATGTCAGCTGAGTCTGACTTTAGAAAGTGCTAATTTATGAAATCCCACTTGGCTGAAGATGTAGGCATCTTCGGGTAGCCCCTGACTAGGTGACTAGAAAGTGAGCAGGAAGCCCTATAATATGTGCTTCCTCTAGAGTAAGAATTAAAATAAGGAAAACTGTTCTAATCTCATGTTTAATATTGAGGATTCTAGGAGACTTGACAGGAGATGTTTATCTATTTTGAGTCTATAAGGTAAAAGATTTGCATTCATTGCTTCTTTCTCCGCAAACTTCTCTGTATCTGTTTTCCTGTTTACTTCAAACTCCTTCAAATTTTTTAAGTTTCTGACAATCTACATAAACCCTGTATCCCATCCCATGATCATAACTTTAAAATTAAGATATATTCATCTTGAATGAATGATCTAATTTCTGGATTATAGAACAATTTAAAACTTTTCTATTGCTTTCAGTTAAATACTTCTAAATTGCTTCCTCTGTAACTCTCCTTTAATAGAAGCCTAAAGTTTAGTTATTTCTGAATATATTGGTAGCATGGTTCTTTGATTAAAAGATACTTTTATTCTCAGTGTTAGTTGTGAATGAAATTTCCTGAACACAATAAATATCTGTGAAATTTCATGACGTTCTGGTTCATGGTTAGTCAGAGACTCAGGCTATTTTCATTATGATATTATTGTTATATATTTAAACAAGTGAGTAGAACCATTAGTACCTTAGTATAGATGATTAATAAAAAATTAATAAGAACTCTATTTTTCTATTTCTTTAAAAAAAACTTTGCTTATAATGGCTTAATATGCCTTTTCTTTTAGATCAGATATTCTCTTTCTCTTATGAAGATTTCAAGACAAAATTGTAACACAGCCATTGGAGAGAAGGATGATAGGCTAAGCAAAGTTTCCTTAATATGCATGAACTTTGATCTGTGTTTGGTCAGATTGTAAAAAAAATGCACATAGTTGTGTAAGCTTATTGGTGGACTAATAGAATCCTTCAGGCAAATTCTATCATACTGGTATGCTTGGGGATCAGAATGGGGAGTTAATTACAATTTCTTTCCCAAAGGAAAAATTGCCCTGTAATATTTGTTATTTTCACTGTTAACAAACCTTATATTGGAAATATGGCTGTGTTGATATTAATCAACTAAGGTGGAGGAATAAAAAGTTCATATTATCATCTTGCATCATGAAGTATAAATGTGAATTAAATTATTACATATTAAAATAATTTAATTATTTATATAGTCAATATGCTTTTAAACTTCTATGCTTTATATTGGTATGGATATCTATATACACACATACTCATGTATACACACACATGCACAGACTAAAACAAATTTATAGGAGTTTAATCTTTTTTTACAGGTTTCCATTTTTACAAAAGTAAAGATATCTATACTGAGATAGTCTTTAAAAACTTGTTTTTTAGAGCAATAAATGAGAAAATCAACTACGTGTTAAGGAATAAGATTGATATAATATGCCACCTTCTCTAATGGTAATTTGAGATTTCAATATTTTAGATATCCTACTATCTTAAGTAAGCCTCTCTAACAGGAGTTTTATTTAAGGTATTGGTTGAGCCACAGCTTTATTATGTTAGTATTTATTAGGAAGCATAAAATTACATTGCAGCTGACTGGGACTTGGTTTTCTATATGAGTGCTTTTGTAAATGTGGGAAATATTTATTCACAATTTATTCTTTATAGCAACAGCTTAACTATTTCCCTACCCTAATCAACTCAGTAGATCTTTAAAACAACATTTTTTTTTTTTTTGTATAACACAGCTATGAAATGAAGTAGAAACTACCAAAAACGGTTTATTCATATTGGCTACAGTGATACTTACCTCACACTGGACGCATCATATTTTGGAGGTGGGGTTGATAACTCAGAACATGTGCCAAACTATATTGAAATGTTCACCTGCACAACTGAGAGTGTAGATAACTTAACTCTGTTCTTGAGGGCAGGGAGCCTTTTATCAGCTGCCTGTTTGTTTTTCGGGTGGAGAATTCACCAGGGTTTTCAATCATGATTAATCTGATGGGATAAACCCCATGTATGGCCCTCTGAAAGAGCACTCAGGCTCTTTTAGTTCTGAAAATGCAAATATCTTTTACATTTTCTATAGTATTGAGAGTTTTTTTAAAAACCCAAAGATTTCATGTATGGAATTATTCTGATCAGCTCTGTATATATGTGTGTGTGCGAGTTCTCAGTCGCTTTAGTCATGTCCAACTCCTTGCAACCCCATGGACTGTAGCTTGCTAGGCTCCTCTGTCCATGGAATTCTCCATGCAATAATACTGGAGTGGGTAGCCATTTCCTTCTCCAGGGGATCTTCCCAACCCAGGGATCTAACCTGCATCTCCTGCATTGTAGGCAGATTTTTTTCTGCTGAGCTACCAGAGAAGCCTGTATGTGTGTGTGTGTATACATAGATATATATGTATATATATACATACATGTGTATATATGTGTGTGTATATATATATGTACATACATATACATACACACACATAGTCTTCTCAGGTGGCGCTAGTGGTAAAGCACCTGCCTGCCAATGCAGGAGATGTAAGAGATGCAGGTTTGATCCCTTTGTTGGGAAGATTTCCTGGAGGAGGGCATGTCAACCCACTTCAGTATTCTTGCCTGGAGAATCCTATGGACAGAGGGGCCTGGCAGGCTATAGTCCATGGGGTTGCAAGGAGTTGGATATGACTGAAGTGATTTAGCAGGAGGAGCACAAGGGAAAAGATAACATTAAAGCTGGTTGAAACAAAATATGAGCGCCTAAAGGATTTCTCATCATTTAGGCAATTTTGGGAATATAATATGGTACAAGGGAGGCTTATCTTTGGTGGAGGTCCAAATACCACTTACATTGGATCCTTTCTTTTATAGATAAAATGAAAATTATGGAAATGAGCTGATTTTAACCAACATAGCTAGTCCAGGGCCAGATCTAGGTCTCTAGGTCTCCACCCACCTTTTATTTGTGAGAAGAGACACATTGATGACGATTGTAATCTCTGAAAGACAAATCTGTGCCTCTTACAAGTTTATTGTACCTACATGTGCCTCGGAACAAAAGGCTCTGAATGAAAATAGTGACAATGAAGTCCTGAGTGTAGACTGCATTTCTTAAGAAGGCAAGACTGTTACTCACCAGAAAGCTAGTCTGTCCTAGAAACCCTGTGGCACCCCACTCCAGTACTCTTGCCTGGAAAATCCCATGGATGGAGGAGCTAGTAGGCTGCAGTCCATGGGGTTGCTAAGAGTCAGACACGACTGAGTGACTTCACTTTCACTTTTCACTTTCATGCATTGGAGAAGGAAATGGCAACCCACTCCAGTGTTCTTGCCTGGAGTATCCCAGGGACGGCGGGGCCTGGTGGGCTGCCGTCTATGGGGTCGCACAGAGTCAGACACGACTGAAGCGACTTAGCAGCAGCAGCAGCAGCAGCAGGTATGATACGGGAGAATGCTATTTTTAGTGGACTCTTGTTTGGGAGGAAAGTTCTTGACCCATCAATGGTTATGATTCCAAGGCTGAAATAAGTCATGTGATGTATAGGCGCATACATGAAAGAAGCTTTTAGAGGCCATAAGAACCAAGATTAGTGCCAGAATATGTGTGTAGGTAGGCAGTATACACAGTGGGTAGAACTCTGGAAGCACAATTTTACACAGAAAAAAATTATCCAAATACAATATGCTTAATAGTACATAGCTTAAAAGATGTATACTCAGTATTGTTTCATTTTTCTGTATGTTTTGGGGAAACAGAATGCTCTTTAGTGGCCTTGAAAAATAATGTTGATTGTCTTGTGTTTCATTTTAACTATTTTTTAAAATTGAAGTATTGTTGATTTACAATGTTGTCATTTAAACAATGATGTTGTAATGACTGACTGAATTGCTAAAATTTTGCCTTAAAAATAACATATTGTCCCTATTCCTACTCTTTAAACTGAAAAGGGTAAGGAACACCCAATTAAATCATTTCCCTAGGGAAGTTTTGGGGAAAATAATATTTGATCAACTAATGGTTACACAAGTCTTTACACAAGTCAGATTTTATTATCTGAAAAAAGTAAATATTGATAATTTTGATGCTTTGGCAGTCTAATGTTTCTATGATTGACAACAAATATAGTTTGAGTTGGGAAAATGCTGTTTCTTCTTACCTACATTTCCTTCCCAATATGAGAATTAGTCTGTTCTTCTTAATACCCAAGCTAGAATGGGGATCTTTACAGCAATACCTATGTTGGGGGCTTACCTGATCTTTCAAAAACTAAGGAGTTTGCTTATCCTATTTGGGTGCTCCTAGGCCACTAGCTTACTTCATCCTTCTCTTTTTAAAAATATGATTCAATCTCATGGCAAAACACCTTTCAAATTGATGGTGGCATACTCGTGCACAAGTTAGATGTTATAGGAACCTGTTTTTCAAAGTATCTTCTTTTTTTGTTTGTTTGCTACTCAGAAAAGATATCCCTATTGCTGTGGGCATACTTTAATTGGGATTCTTTTTTCTTTTTGCTGAGAAATACAGAATTAAGTTTGAGTTACATAATCAGAGATAGTTACTAGTACCACAGGATACGGTCACAGAGAGGCAGTATTTGGAGTTGTCACTCAACAGAAATATTGACTTTTTTAGATGTGGGGATAAAACATCAGAATACAGGAAGGGATTATCTCATTGTGTTTCTCATGACCAGTGACCCCGTTCAGAGAGTCTTACATTTTGGACAATATTTGGAAAATGTGGATAGATTATACAGTAAGTTGGACTGTAAGTTATTGAAACCATTGAAAAACCAAAGATTTTTATGCATGTGAAAAAGATGAACTAGTCTGCATTTGGCTCTATTACAAGTTAGAGGGAGCATAATTAAAAAATTAAATATCATCCTTATAAAAGTATACAAATAGTTATAAAGATGGAAGAGTGATGATCTTAGTGTTACTATTCTGCTTGATATTGTTATCATTGTTATCTTTTGATGACAGTAAAGGAAGTATCTAGTCTCTTCTTTAGAGAAAACAAAACACTCTATTTGTGAGAGCTTCAGGGGCAAGGTGGTGGTCTGACGGGGGCATTTTCTATGCCCTAGTGTTTCAGAGGAGAAGGCAATGGCAACCGACTCCAGTAGTCTTGCCTGGAAAATCCCATGGGCGGAGGAGCCTGGTGGGCTGCCGTCTATGGGGTCGCACAGAGTCGGACACAACTGAAGCGACTTAGCAGCAGGAGCAGCAGCAGCAGCAGAGCTTCAGAGGGAATGTTGCTGAAGCTCCTGTGTGTGTAACTGCACTTACTCCTGGAGCAGGTGTCTGATAGTGGGCCGATAGCAACAGAATGACAGGACAACTCCAAAATAAGGCCATTTCAGAAAAGACATAGTCATTTCTTACAAGTGTATTAAGGACTGAATTACTTCTTACCATTTGTGGTGGGTTTGATACACATTTGGTATGACTGGAGCTTCATGTGGCATGAAATACAGAGCTGAAGGCAGAATGAACTCACACATTCAGATTAGATGGTTTGCTGAGTACTAGACTGGCTCTTTTTGGCTCAAGAGTAGTTCCCTGAATTTTTTTTTCTTTTTTTATGTGAACCATTTTAAAAGTCTTTATTGAGTTTGGTTTTTTGTTTTGCTTCTGTTTTATTAATATGGTTTTAGTTTTTCTGCCGTGAAGCATGTGGGATCTTAGCTCCCTAAGCAGGGATTGAACCCAAACCCCTTGCGTTGGAGGGCGAAGTCTTAACCACTGTACCACCAGGGAAGTCCTGGTTCCTGAATCTGAAATATCTTTTTAGTTCATCCACTCAGTATATATTCAATTCAACCAGGATTCCAGCTTCCCTTCACCTGTCTGGAGAGATGCTGTGGTTGTGACCATGAGGGGTAGAGTTGATTAGCCATGGATGACAGAAAGAAAGGGAACAAATAAATTTGTTCTTTGATGACCATCCCGATCCATCTATCTCCCATTTTCATGTTAAATAGATAGTAAATATCCTTAAGTTATTTTATTTGCGATTTCATTACTTGAGGCTCAATATACTTTGATATGAGGAAAGATGGTAAATTATATAATCAGTGGCAGTAATGTGTGATGTCTGCTAGAATAAGGGAAGTACAGGGCGCTTTGAGAGTCACTTAAGACCATCTGATCTAATCCTGTGTTTGGGTGTATGTGTACGGTGTAGAGATGATGGAGGGGGAGCTCTCTCGAGCAAATAACATAAAATAGAAACTTGGACATTGGATTCATTTCTGTTCATATGTATTATTGTATTTGGAAAATAGTAAATTTTCTCTCTCCCAAGAACTTTTGTCCTCAGTAATTTACAAATGACTTGCAGTTTTGACGGGCAAATATTAGACCTAGTAGCCAAGCTCAAAAGGATGCGTATATTGCAAACTCACATGAAAGTTTTGTTTTAATTTGATTTATGTTCTCACTTTCAATAGTTGGTCTCCATTTTCTTCCAAGCTTGATGATACAAAGTGTTATAATGATAATTGGTTATTTGCTTCTGTTTTTCTTTTGTAAAATCTCCAGCTTTCTTTGGGTAATTTTTTTGTTGTTGAGCTGGAGTTAACAAAAAAAGGAAAACCTCTAAATTCATGAGTGATTTGTTAAAAAGATGAAATATATTGAGCAATTCAGAATTTTACAAACGATGCCAACTGTAGGAAGACCACCTATTCCATGATCGTCAGTCCTCAGAGATTTTAAACACACTTACTCCCCAGCCTTAATTGCCTCAGGATGAGGCAATCCTGTGTGTCTGTTCAGAATCATTAATAACCTACTTTACCTGATTGCAGCAAAGTATGTGTGTGTGTGTGTGTGTGTGTGTGTGTGTGTGTAAGATTTGTCAAATGGTAAGTGTAAGGACTTTCTGCTCTGATAAACAACAAAATTGACCAAATTTAGCAGTAGGTCTTAGCAAAAGGCAATTTTTTTCTTTCATCTTCTATATAATTGGATGGCTAATGGTTTTTTAAAATTTAAAGCTGGATGATTTCTCTGGCATGCTTGCTGGATTTTGATTAGAGCAAGTGAGGTCTGCTTCTGCTTTGTTTCTGGGGATTGTTCTCTGGGTGTCTTTTCTCCGGTGTTTGCATGATTCACTACAGATGGACAGATGGCCATCTCTTTGTATGAGGAAGATGGTGTCCCGCTCTTGTATTCCATTTCTTCGATTATTTCTAGTATCCACCATTTGATTTTTGTATCTTTCAGCAAGTCACTTAGCCTCTCTGTGCTTCAGAGTTGATTGTATTTGTGAAATGATAATGAGGAAGCTAATGAGATCGTGGGGTATATTTTCTGAGCAAATTGTTTTACAAAATCATTAAGTCTGCAAAATATCTGGAATTAGTACACATAGAGCAATGCTAGTTTGCTTTCCAACCGTTTCTAGAGGGTGGGGAGCTTGCTGCTGTGGCTCTCGCAGGCCCAGCCATTTTATGCAGGTGATTTTCATTTTAGAATAATGTTAAGAACAACTTTAAAGTGGAAAAGCAAGTACAGAATAATAACCTAAAGTGGCGTTTGTGTGGAAAAAAAAGGTCTGCTTTGTGATAATGGTGTGGGAGTGCGGAAATGAGATTTGTGAGCTGATGGAATGCACAGAAGTTCAAGAGTGATTCTTACATTGTACCTTGTTTTAGGGGCTTCCCAAGTGACCCAGTGGTAATGAATTCACCTACCAATGCAGGAGACACAAGAGTTGGGAGTTCGATCCCTCTGTCGGGAAGGTCTACTGGAGAAAGAAATGGCAACTTGCTTCAGTATTCTTGCCTGGGAAATCCCACGGACAGAGGAGTTTATGGGCTACAGTCCAGGGGGTCGTAAAGAGTTGGCCCTCTGAGCGACTGAGCATACATACACACACCTTGTTTCAGAGACGCATAGCTACAGGTTCCTCCACTGCTGTGTACTTGGAGACTTAAGAATTGGGCCTCTGTTACCCATGGCAGACGGCAGGGTTTTAATACATATTTAGTTTAAACCATAGAATCATGAAGATAGGGTCTTCATAAATGAAAAAGAAGCAAAACAAATCCATGTATTGTTAGGTGTCAAAATGAAAGCAAAAGCGCAGTTAGAATGCTTGGTCTAGTGACAGAGTGTTAATGTAGAAAAGTGGAAATGTGCCAAGAAAGAATAGGGTAGCCCATGAACTGTGATAATTCAGGAGAAAAGCAGAATTTAGATGTTGCAAAAAAGAATTTTAAGTGGTTTGTAAGAGACTCTAAGGCTAATACTGAAGGTACACTTTAAAGATATACTGAAGGTATACTTTAAAGATATACTGAAGACAGGAAAATTACTGGAAAATCACTTAGATTCTTTATTTCAGAAGCAAAATCATGTGTAGAAAAAGACCAAAGTTATCTAATTCAACATGACCTTTTACGGTTTGCAAGGCTCACTGTGGTCTACTGCTGCTCTAACACTTGCTGATTTGTGACCTTTTGAAAATTATAAGCTCCGCCTTGTGCCTCAGCTTTTCCCATAAGTAAAATAGGGAAAATAATAGTATCTGTCTCCAAAAGTCTTTGTGAGGATGAGATGAAATTATACCTGAAGTGCACTTAAAAATGAGTGTAATAGTAAGCACTCATTTAAGGTGAGATGCTATTATTATTATTCTGATCACCACTACTATTACTATCACTGTCATTGAGAGATGTTCTGAAAGCATGAACTTTGGGACCAGGTTTCCTGACTTTAAATCTTGGCTTCATGACTTGCTACTTGTGGGTTTTTGGTCAAGTTACTTATATCTCCAGATTTCTGTTTCCTCATCTGTAAAATGGGAAGGATGGTACTTCCTTATAGAGGTAGTGTTGAGTATTAAATGAATGAATGTATATAAAGGATTTACACCTGCACTTGGCTCACAGAACATTGCCACTGTGATGACTACTATTTTTCTGCCCTCATCTTATCCCAGCCTACCCGTCAGCCACCCTGGCTTGTAGTCTGTTTCTCAAGCACTTATGCTTCAAGTACCTTGCCTTTGAGGTATATTGTTCCTCATGCTCAGGTATTCTTCAGGTCAGTTACTGTCTCAGTTTTGTCCTAACATTTTCTTTTTATTTTTATAGTATTAAAAAAAATTATTTCTTTATTTCTGGTTGCTCTTGGTCTTTGTTGCTGCATGTGGGCTTTCTCTAGTTGTGGCAAACAGGTGCTACTCTTTGTTGGGGTGCACTGGATTCTCATTGCAGTGGCTTCTCTTGTTGCAGAGCACAAACTCTAGGAACAAAGGCTTCAGTAGTTGCAGCACATGGGCTCAGTAGTTGTGGCTCATTGGATTTGTTGTTCCATGGTGTGTGGAATCCTCCTATTCTAGAGGTTGAACCCGTGTTCCCCTGCACTGGCAGGTGGACTTTCATCCACTGTACCACCAGGGACGTCCCTAGCATTTTCTAAGTGACATCTTGTGTATGTCTTGCTTCCCTGTTTATTATCTGACTCTCCTCACTCTTAGGAAATACAAGCCTTATTTGTTTGCTACTATGTCCCAGGGCCCAGACCAATATCTGGCGGATAGTAGGCATTCAAAAATAGTTGTCAAATGAAAGGGTACAACTGTGAGCATGTCTAAAGTGGGCTGCAGATCAGTAAGGACCACTTTCCGTCCTTAAAGATAGTGTAAAATGAAAGCAAAGTTGAAAGTGTTAGTCGCTCAGTTGTGTTTAACTCTTTGCAACCCCATGGACTGGTGCCTACCAGGCTCCTCTGTCCATGGAATTCTCTAGGCAAGAATGTTGAGGTGGGTAGCCATTCCCTTCTCTAGGGTATCTTCCCAATCCCGGGATTGAACCCAGGTCTCCCACATTGCAGGCAGATTCTTTACTGTCTGAGCTACCAAGGAAAACCCAGACTAGGGGTAATCAAATGTAATACAGGTGGGTGACTTGATAATATTGGATCCAGTGTTGGTGACTCTGTTGAAATAAAGAAACTTTGAGAAACAAGGATTTCTGTTAGTAGTCATGTCAAGATAGCAAGCAGAAACTGGGGTCTTCCAGGATAAACCTTATTTGTGAACTAGCAGCATTAGAATTGCAAGTGGAGATGGATACATAAAATTCAGATTCCTGGGTCTCACCCCAGCTCCACAGCATCAGAACCTTTGGTAAAAGAGCCCCAGCATTTATATATTAGGAAGCACCCTGGGTGATTCTAAAATTTGCTGAACATGCCAGAGGTGGGGAACCACTGGGGCTGAAGATTAGAACATCCTCCTTCGAGGGCTTTGTTGTCAACCCAGGAGGCTTCCCTAAAGGTGTTAAATACTTATTAACACTGTTGTGTGGGAGCTGGAGTGGCGGGCTTGCTGTGTGGGAGCCAAGCGCTCGTTAGCACTTGTATGGGAACCTCTGGCCGGTCTTGAGAGTTAATTTCTTGGCAAACAATGAGAGTCTTCATGAAGCACTTCTGCAGAGTGAGGACAAATTTGGGGTAATGTAGTGCAAATTGTAGGAAGTGAGTACATTAGCACGAAAGAGGTTTAATAAGTCTGGAAAAGAGATTTAGTATGTCTGGCAAATGATGTAAATTTTGAGGGAAAAAAAAAGATGAATTATGATGGTAACATAAAGGCTAATCTCTTATAGTTGAACCTCTTTTTTTTAAAAAAAATGCTTTTGAGAGAATGTACTGGAGTTTATAGATCAGATTAATGTCTGTAAAATATTAAATGTTTCGTGGATTTTTGTCACAAGTATCTTTATGTTGGTGGTGTGCACAGTATTTTCTGATTATAGGTAGTAGCAGTAAAGTAAACAAAGCCTTTACCATTTTTGACTTTTTAAGTTCTCGCTTCTGTCAAGAATTCTGCTTCTTGTCTATTTCATCTCTCTACAGTGGGAGTGAAGCTTAATTGCCCTTTTGGGGTCGCCTCATGCCATCACCAATCTTATCTATTTTCTATCCTTTTCTAACCTCTTAAATTCATTTCTCTTTTGAGCATTCCTGATGCAGACAGCTCATGTATCAATGTATACCTTCATCAACTTAAGTTTTTACAGACAAACATATAGGCTTGGTTTTTAACAGTCTCAGCAGCAAGTCTTCATTAAAACTGTTAAATAGCTCATTGATGCTTTAAACAAAAATCATTACCCAATAGATGTCATTTTTTTGTGTGTGTAGAAATATATATCTACACACACACACATATATATGAAATGTTCTTTACATACCTAGGTTTATCCTTAGTTCCTATGAGGTAATGAAATGAAATAGATGAAAAAAGTGTTCTTCAGAGGTCTTCATTTGAAATACTATAAAAATTAAGAATTCATCTTTAGGCATGTTAAAACAAAGTCCGAAAAGTGTCTTCCTCTCATTGATTCCTTTCAGTTTGTACATTTTATTTCTCATTAAATAAACTGAACAATGGGATTTGGGAACCACTTCAAGGATCAGAATTTTAAAGATAGAGGTGAGAGGTTGTAGTCATGACTATTTCCAACGCCAGGAATAAGAATAGTGTGGATGGAGGTCATGAAAATGGTTCACATAAATATTTACATGTTAGGATAATAATAATGATGATGATGGTAACAGTAATAAAATTGGAAACTGGGTGTATGTGACTTTAAAAGTTTTGGCTTGTGGCCAGCCTTTCACCAGTAGGCTGACTACCTTGGGTAGTAATTGGCAACTTCTTTCCAGGTTTTTCTGTTGATGTAATTTCAGACAGCAGGGAGTGACTTCTCTGTATTCAGAACACCTAACAATCCCTGCTCAAAACATATTCTTGCCTCCTTAAGCTTACATAGAAAGACCGTTTCTCTGAAATTTCCTCTAGAGACATGGAGCTATCTTAGTCACTCCCAACATTAGCTAAGTATTTAAAATATTACATATTATAATATTTAACTAGCTGTGTTTCAGGGTTGTGTCTACCCCAGTAAATAAGCATCAGCATACAAAAACAGGGCTTCCCTGGTGGCTCAGACAGTAAAGAATCTGCCTGCATTGCAGGAAAACTGGGTTTGAGCCCTGGGTTGGGAAGATCCCCTGGAGGAGGGCGTGGCAAACTCACTCCAGTATTCTTGCCTGGGAGGAGCCTGGCGGGTTACAGTCCATGTGGTCACAAAGAGTCGTACATGACTGAGCAGCTAAGCACACGTACAAAGACAATCCATTATTGTATTTATCAAAAACAAACTAAGTTGAAAATAAACTTCTGTTTCTCAGAGAAACATTAGCTTCCCGAAGATGGGCAGGTTTGCTCTGGGAATGAATACCTTCAGTCTAGTAATATCTTCAGTTTCTAGAGCCAAGCTCTTGTTGAAATGCTGGTTCTATTTAAGAAAAGTTGCTTTTAACCTGTAATATGGGTCTCTCGCCTTCTTTCCTCATCACCTTTCAATTTACTCCAGTCAACTGTGACCGTCTTTAGGTTTTAGTTTTGGAACTGTACTCTGGGTATGTTAAAAGTGTAACTTCTGCCATAATTCAAAGTGTACACATGAGGTTGCCAGAGGCCCCTGGAGCAGAAAAATACACATTTAGTAAAATCAAATTGAGCACCATCTTTCCTGGTAATCTTTGTGGCTGTAATTGAGGTCATTTCTTTGTATAGATTTTCCTCTTAGACACAAGCTGGAGTTCAGTTTTTAGTATGACATTAAAATTATATATCAACTAGTAATTTTTCATTTATGATATAAATTCCCATGAACCCTTCAACAAAAAGAGGATGCTAATCTTTAGGATTTTGTCCCAGTTTCAGATTGATAATTACCAAACCACCTTGTACAAAATCCCTATTATTCAGAGGATGAGATGGTTGGATGACATCACTGACTCAATGGACATGAGTTTGAGCAAATTCTGGGAGATAGTGAAGGACAGGGAAGCCTGGTGTGCTGCAGTCCATGTGGTCATGAAGTCAGATACGACTTAGTGACTGAACAAACAAATGATTATAATTTCTCCCTTCAAGCCACTTTCTCTTCTATAAATGGGCAGAAATCACTTAAAAGTTTTATGGTTTGAATTTCAGTCATGTAAAAGTACAGTCTAATATTTTTATAGTTAAACATACAAAGAAAAGTGAAAAATTTCTTGATACATGTATTGATTTCCCTATTCAAATAGTATATCTAGACTGGGTTTAATTCATAAAATGTTTCTCATGTTCTTTCTGACTTAAACAGGACAAGGCCAAAATAAAAACCACAAAAAAATAACTTTCTGCATATCCCATCCCTGGGTGGCTATTTCTACTTTGAATGCAATGCAATAAAATAGAATTATGAAGAGAACAGGAATTAAAGGTTCACTTCAGAAGAGTTCTAAATTCTGCAAATTTTATGTTTAAAATATGATATTTCTCTATATAGGAGAAATTTTCGTTTTTGTATTAAAAATATATTTGACATTTTTCTTAGAATTTAAAATCATATAGTGTTTGATATGCTTTATTTTCCACTAATGTGTGTACAGTTCCTATATTTCCACTGATTTGTCCTGGTCAATCAAAAAAGAATTTCAGAGTCATGTAGTATAGTAATCAAATTATTGAGACTTTCCTAAAAATAGTTTAAAAGCAATTTAGAAAATAATAGAGTGTATGCTGTTCACTCTGGGTAGAGTGCTAGAAATAATGAGTCTCAGAAAATAATATCAGCACATTAGATATTCAAGAGAATGGAGATGCAATGCTTGGAAAAAATATAATGCAAAAAACAAGCACCACAAAGATGTAAAGAATAATGAAGACCAATTTAGACAAAGGACATTAGCTATAATGTTTATTATGACAAAAACAACATGACAAAGCTATGACTTTTGGCCTTCTGTTGGAAAAAAGTTAGCAGCAACTTAAATATTGGGAACATATGTAATTGAAAGAAATAAAAATTCCTTCATGTAAATTGGAAAAAGAGTACAGGGCTACAGGCATCAACTAAAAAGAGATAATAAGGATGACATGGGAGTGGAATGCAAATATAATGGATTTTAAAAAGATATTGCTGTTTATTTGTATTAATTTCTATCAGCTAGCTTTTTCAAAAATAGAAGGCTTTCTAAATAGAATCTAAAATAGAAGTCTTTCTATAACAGGAGAGAGATTTTATTTTATACTGTATTATGCTATAATTGGATAGGATTCAAACAGATTTTCCAATTAGCTAACTTCTGTTCAGGGCATACACTAAATCCTTCTTTATGTACATTTGAACTGGGAAGAAAAGCTAAACTCCTTTTCCTAGCTTTTAAAAAATAAAAATTCTGAAGCAAAAGTAGGTTAAAAGGATTTCAGAGAAGGAGAGAAAGACACATATTGAACTCTAATGGGCCACACAGCATCATGCAATTTTAGAATTTATGGTAGAAAACTAGATTTTGATTGAACAGGTGAGCGGGGAGGGAGATTGTCCGGTAGATGTGAAGTACAAGAGGAGAGAGATGCTCAGGGCTGAGAAAAACAAAAAGAGGCTGACAAAGAGAAAACTGAAGAAGAAGAAAAAAAGACAGGATGAAGATGGGGAAAAGAAAATGCTCAAAATAATTCAAGCTCAAACAAACAAACAAAACCCTATCTCAGTATTACATAAATTGTTTACTTAACTGGCATCAGCAAACGGACCCTGTTATGTCTGTATCTTCTGGCACATACCAGATCATCTGATGCTTCACAGAGAAGAAACTGAAAAAGCAAACTTTGTGATTTACTTGCAGTGGCTGAGAAGCGCTAAGGGTCCTGGCACGATTTGGTGCCTGTCACCCTTCCCCATCAGCCTGCAGCTGGGTCATGTTGTCTCTGCACATCTGTCCAGCGTCCAGTGTCTTGTTAGGTTCCAGCTATATTTAGTTATCGGAGCATGACAAACTCCTATTAAGGCTCTTACACTTGTAATTAAAAATGGATTGTCTAGAGAACACTCTAAGGGCTCTGTGGAAAAACTCTTAACTCCATTTACTAAATATGAAATCAAACATGGCAATTAATTATAGACTGTGTCAGGGCAATCCTTTCTCTGACTACACTTTCCGTGCTTGCCTAGGGAGTGGGTGAATGTTTTCTGACGATGGCTAGGTCGTTGCCTTCTGCTCTCTCCATCAGCTGTTTTCATATCCTTTCTGTTCCTTTGGTCCCCATCTACCTGGCTAAGGTGTCTGAGGCTCGGTTTTGTAGCCTTGCACTCATTTAGATGAATGTTCAGTACGTGAGACTTTGTTACTCTCAGTAAAAGCTTTACAAGTAAGTCTGCCTGCCTCTCCTCTCCTTGGTTGGAAAATGGGTTCATTCCACTTTACAGAATTTCTCTCCTGCCCTTGTGGCTCTGGCATTTCCTGCCCTGCTGTTGTCCAGGCTGTTCCAGTTTCTCCTACCACCCTCTCACCTTGGGTTTCCCATGGAATTGGGCCAATCTTTCAGTGTTTATCTCTGCTTGGTGACCCATGGTAGGTACTCTCTCTTCACTTAGTATTTCCCCATAGTTAGGGAAGTGAGGCTTTTACATCATGGTAGTGGTGGGCGGTGAGGTCCAAGCTCTATGATCATTTCCCTTTAAAAAGGGTACATCTCAGGTCATCTGGCTGACCAGGAGGTTAGTTGCCCCTCACTTTGATTTTACTGGCCATTTCTTTCTGGGTTCCCCTCTTTCTTTCAGGGCAAAGTCTATTACCATTCCTTTGGAGGTGAAACTAAGAAGTTATATCTGTCTCTCTGGCCCATGAAGATAAATAAGTACTGTCTCAATGGTGCTTTTGCTTACTGAATGTATGACCTAGGGTAAGGTACTTAACTGCTCTGTGTTTCAAATGTATGGCGTATTTGTAATATATGAGTAATGATTCAGTATTACATGGGTAATGATTCCATCTATTGCACAAAGTTAAAATGAGCCTTATAAGGAGGAGTGAGGATGAGTGTCTTATACTCTTCAGTTCAGTTCAGTCACTCAGTTGTGTCTGACTCTTTGTGACCCCATGAACTACAGCATGTCAGGCCTCCCTGTCCATCACCAACTTCCAGAATTCACCCAAACTCGTGTCCATTGAGTCAGTGATGCCATCCAACCATCTCAACCTCTGTCATCCCCTTTTCCTCCTGCCCTCATTCCTTCCCAGCATCAGGGTCTTTTCAAATGTCAGCTCTTCGCATCAGGTGCCAAAATATTGGAGTTTCAGCTTCAAAATCGGTACTTCCAAATGAACACCCAGGACTGATCTTTTTTTGGATGGACTGGTTGGATCTCCTTGCGGTCCGAGGGACTCTCAAGAGTCTTCTCCAACACCACAGTTCAAAAGCATCAATTCTTTGGTGCTCAGCTTTCTTTACGGTCCAACTCTCACATCCATACATGACTACTGGAAAAACCATAGCCTTGACTAGATGGACCTTTGTTGGCAAAGTAATGTCTTTGCTTTTTAATATGCTGTCTAGGTTGGTTATAATCTTCCTTCCAAGGAGTAAGCGTCTTTTAATTTCATGGCTGCAGTCACCATCTGCAGTGATTTTGGAGCCCAGAAATATAAAGTCAGCCACTGTTTTCCACTGTTTTCCCATCTATTAGCCATGAAGTAATGGGACTGGATGCCATGATCTTAGTTTGCTGAATGTTGAGCTTTAAGCCAACTTTTTCACCCTCCTCTTTCACTTTCATCAAGAGGCTCTTTAGTTCTTCTTCACTTTCTGAGGTTATTGATATTTCTCCCAGCAATCTTGATTCTACCTTGTGCTTCTTCCAGCCCAGTGTTTCTCATGATATACTCTGTATATAAGTTATACTCTTAGCAAAGTATTTGGCACATAGCAAATTTCACAGCAAATTTTTGCTGGTCTAGGTTTCCCAGGAGCAGATTTATGAATACAAGGGGCATATATGCTTGTTGCATTGTAGGGCTAGAGGAAGACGGCTTAATCCCTTCATGATCATAACATGTATATTATATCCTGAAGTAATAAACTTAATATAGTTTCACCATATTTTATAATGATATCTTTAAGTTGTGAGATGTGTTTTATTTTACCCTGAAATAATGACTGAATTTTTGTGGCTTGAATTTATTCTTCATCTGGAATTGTAAAATCCATCTTTTTTTGAGGGAGAGGTGTACCACCATGATTATTATATTTGCATGGTGAACATTTCACAAAACAACCTGAATGAAACTTAGGATTCTTAACAGATAATTCCAGTTTCAAAAGTGTATCTTTTCAAAAGGGAATTACTGCTTGCAGTAGAATTGTAATCTTATGATTAACAAGTGAGAAACTTTTTCTCCGATTTATATGCTTGTACAATAAATATGAGAGAGAAATAGAAATGTTCAAGGGCATTAATTAAAACTTTTGGTACTCCATAAGTGAAACTTCACTTTTAAAATTGGAAATATTTTGAAGAGCGTGACAGAGAAGTTTTGAGATTTACCCAAAGCATAGGTTTTGAAATTTATGAAAAGATTAACAGATTTCTTCCTAATGACCCAAATTGTGGGTGGTGGGGATGGTACAGGAGAAAGTGAAAGCCATAAATGATTTGCTTTCTGTATAACACAGGTCTTCAGAGAACAATAATAATTTTTATTGTCAGATTATGAAACTGCTAGAGTCCTCTGTCTTACTTTTTGGAATACATGTGTTTATCTGTTTTTTAAAGCTTGGCATTCTCATATATATTTGTAACCTGTTAGCAAATAAAAGCCTATATTTTGTTGGTTGTAATTGATATGTAACATTTTGAGTAGTAAGTGGTGGTTACAGTTTTATATGTTAATGATATGTTTTATAGTTTTGTATATTTCCTTTTAGATATTTCAAAATTCTAAGATATTTCAGATGTTAGAGGAATATTAGATACATGCTCAATCTACATTTTTCTTCAAAATACCACATCTAGAATTTAAAATGCCTGGTTTGTTCATGTTTTGATAAATTTTTTAGAGAGAAATAGTAAATTATAGGCATTTTTAAAGGCTTCACAGGATCAAAATGGCTTTATAACACGCAATTTATCCTACATATTTCCAATGAGAAGGCCAAGATTGTTTCTAAGTTGAAATGTATTATTGTCAGACACCAGGAGACATTGTTTTAGTAGTTTCTTTCTTCCTTTCCTTCTTTCCTTCTTACCATTTTTTTCTCCCATCTCCTCTGTTTTTTTGGAAATGATGGCAAAAATGTGTTGCATTTTTAAAAAGGTAACATAGTTTTAGTCTTTAAAAATTTTGAAATAATACAACTAGCATAAGTCTGTGTACCATATAGGCAACTTAAGAAATAGTTATATGACTAGTAACACAACAACTCTGGTACAGTGAAACTTTCGGGATTTTTGTTATGGAAAAAAAAAAATGGTAATGAAATTTATTGCTATAAAGGTTTGTTAAGTCTCCTAAATAAATGTCTCTCTACTGGGATACACCACTGTAGGCAAACATTTTCAGGAATAAATTTTTTAGCTTTAGGGGACATGATTTCATCTTGATAATAAAGAGCTATAACACTTTATAGTTTTATCATGTTTCAAATATTATAGGATATAAAGGAATTCTACATGACACAGTTTAAAATTAAACCTGCTAGACTCTTAGTAATAAAACAATTTCTACAATATGAGACCAACAAGGTAATGTTGGTTTGAAATTGCAAATGAATTAGAAAACTAATTACCAATTAATTATCTTATATTATTTGACTATTACCTAAATAATGCAGATAGAGTTTCCTGATGTAGGATTATAGTTATATTTTTACTGGATAAAATAAAAATGGATGCAGGTAGCTCAAAAGTGTCCATCTAATGCAACCAGAAAATTGCCTTCCAGGGCTACAGAGAGGCATTATTTCTTTGTCTTTTCTTCTTTTGAACAACACAGGAAAAGTCCAGATATGTGACCTGATTTAATTTGAACTGCAGAGAAGAATTAACCATTAATTTTTCTAAAGATGTGGAGAAGGATAGATGATCTTTATTCCGTAGTTTATATTTCCAAAATTTGAGATTAGGAGCATTTGACATTGGAAAACATTGTAAAGCTTTTAGAGAAAAGGTCAAGCTCTAATTATAATGGACAGTGCAGAACCAAAGATTCAGTAAATAGGAAAACATGTGTCCATCTTTTAAATATTTCTGAAAGTTATTGAGTATATTATAGTTAAATATAGCACATTTACTTCTAAATCTGCTATACTTATCTGAAAAGACTGGGACCTTATTATTATGTATTATTATTGCTATTACATAAGGAAAGTGTATTGTCCAAAGTAAAATTCATACAATAAATCTATTTTCCATTCTAAGTTTGGGTATTTATAAATCAGGTAAATTACAATTACGTTCACACACTTTTTTTTTTTTTCTACATTTCAAAGCAAAACACATTTTTCATTTTCTTGGTTGCAAGCTTGTGATGTAGAGATGAGCAACATCAATATTACCTTGACCAATATTACCTTGGGTGTAGAAATTGTTTGCTATTAAACTGTGCTTCAGTTTGTGAAGGAAAACGTGTGCCACAGGACCACATCAAAGGCTGACCGGCTGTCAGTAAGAGACATCAAAGGGCAACCTCCCTGAAACCTTTAAGTTTTATGGCAGGTGCCTCATAGAGATGTCAGGTCATCTCAGGAAACCAGGAGAAGACTCCATCTAAACTCAATTGTCTTTGGTTCCTTTTATCTGTTTGGGAAGGTTAGGCGTCCTGGGTTAGAAAGAATTTTGCAGTGATTTGAATACTGGACATCAAGCCTCTCTTATTTCAGCTGCTCTCAGCATGGAGGCTGCAGTCATGGTCTCTTCTGATGGACACATCTGGGGAACAGAAAAATGATCCCAGTGATAATGTCATCAAGTGCCCATGAGGCATAGAGGCATAAACCTCTTTTTTTGGCCCCTCTCAGGACACAAACACACAATTTGGTTATACTTGGGCAATTCAGAATAACTTTGGAGATATAACATTTCCTTTCTCTCATCTGCTTGTCACAGTTTTGAGACGTGTTCTATATAGAACCACAGAATAATGGGATTTCTATTTAAAGTAACACAAAAATCCAGTTTCTTTTCCTTGTTAAGCCAACTCATATAATTATATCCGTAAGGAGATATAAAAATCTATATAGAGAATAATATCTTTACAATTGAATTAGGGGACAATGATGGTTAATTTTTAGCTGATTAGATAAATGAATGTATTGTACATGAAAACAGATACTTTTGGTCTTAGATTATTAGATGTTTGTTTTCTATCCACATCTATACCATCTTAAGATGCATCCCTTTAATTTTACATAACAAGTGAATCCTTTATATTGTCAAAAGCCTAAAGCATATCTTGGCTAGTTGTTTCTACTTTATTAGGACCAAACAAAATTTGCACAAGAACTAAAAAGTTATCATGAGCTCCAAAGGCTTATTCATTTTTGTCTAAAAATTAATATATTTAAAGAATACAGTTAAAACCATTTTGTACTGCTTTGATCATTCACTTACATGTCATTAAGTAGTCTAAGCATTTTATTATGAAGGGCTCTGTTTACAAATTAGATGAAAGAACACGGTTCCCACTGAAGATCAGCATATATATTGTATTTTACTTCAGATGCATATGACACAACCTTAATATTAGAGCCAGATGATTAAAAGAACATTACCTGAGCCACGAGAGTCACTGAATGAGCTATGCTAAATTGGTTGTTTTCTGTTTTGTGATTAATTGTGCTTCTAAACCATATTTTAGTGTGCTTTGTTTTTCTGTCCCCAGTCATCCCATATTATTAAAGAGAAATTCTGCATATCTCTCCTGGAGTCCAATTAAGGATTTGCATCATGACTAGATTTTTCACTTTAATTACTGTATATAAAGTAGGTTTTGACTTATTTCCATATTTATCAAACTATGCAGAAGAAGCAAAATTCATCAAATAAACAGATATCTGTGGCTATAATTGCAGCCTGCATCGAGCATGTAGGAAGAAAATATGAGGGTCCAAATTTCATTATGTAGAACATAATAAACATCTGAATAATTAAACTGTGTGTAAATCATAAGCTTGGCAGTAGTAAGAATAGGAGAGACACTTTCATTTGATCCAAAAAATATTTTAAATATATTTCTAAAAATACATCCTGAACATTAGACAAACAACAAATTGAAAAAACTCGCATCTCTTATCAGTGAAAAATAGCACGTTGGATAATTTGCATTCAAAAACTGTTTTTTAATTAATTATAATATATGATGAGCTTCCCATGTTTATGGATTTCCAAAGTTCTTTTTAAAAAATCAAATAAGAAATTAAAAACAAAAGGAAGTTAATATTAGCAAATTGTTTTGATGAATTTTCTTTACACTTATTAGTATAAGTAATTAACATCAGGGAAGTGACCTATCAATTTCTGGAACTAAGAAAACACTCTTGCCTTCTAAGTATATATAATTTAAAGCTCCAAATAACATTCCACTTACAAATGTTTAACCATACTTCTTATTATGTGTGCTTAATTGTATATTAAAGAATTTGTAGCTACATAAATATAGGAATCATTATTTTTACTGTATTAAAAATGTAATGATGGGAAGTATATTAATATCATGACCAAGATACTAATAATTTATCACAAGTGGAAAAAGCAGGACTTTTCATATTAAGCATGAGTCTTTAACTTTTAAGACATTCAGAAAAAGGATTTCATGTGATTTTTCCTTTGGTTATTTAATTGCAAAACTTAAATAGTCTCTAGTGTCACAAATGAATTGGGCTTATTAATTTCAAAACTTTCAAAAGGACATTTTTTTTAATTTAAATTTTTGCCATAGTTAAGCTCCTGACAAGGAAAGTTTAATTCTAGTTATTGTAAGGTTGCTAAGGGCTTTGAATTAATTTATCTTGTAGGCCCTGCTGTGAATGTAGCTGGTTACTTTTGAATTAGATATTAAGGGCAGATAAAGTGATGGACCTGCTTGGCTTCTACTGTGTGAAGATTCATCATATTTTGGTTTCCACTGGCTCCCAGAAGTGAGGGTGTCTAGAAAATAGGATCTGCTTAATGTTGTCTGAAATCATTCATTTCTCTTTCACAATTGATACAGAAATTTTCTTTTCACCTTTAAGTGTATTGCAAAAATGTGACAATATGGGATTTTAGAGGTAACTACAGCTGATCAGATCAAGGCCACTATGTTACAACCCATCTAAAAAGCTTGAATATGTTCCAGTGTGCAATGCATGGGGCCAGTGAATATACAAAAGTGGTTAAGGAGGTACAGTGTGTACTTTTTGATTTTGGGGTGAGATGAGAAAATAAGTTTGAATTCACTCTAATAGCTACTATGCATCTCTTTTATATTAAGAATTCTGATAACTGTATGAATAGTTTTCTTGATCCATTTTGAGATTTCAGCTGACTTTTCTGTTCAGGCTCACTATTCTCTTATTGTTGAACAATAAAAACATAAAATCACAAGGGATTGGATGTGAACACATTAAAAATGATTAACAGAATTGAATTGAATCAGTAACTGGATGTCTAATGGCCTCTCATTAGAAACAACTAGTTGTTTGGCTTAAAACTGTTTTTCAAAATCCATTTCTATGGATAGTGTCATTTAGATGGTCATATAATAAAGAAATATCGTGTCATAAAACCAGGAGAAAAAGTTTCAGAATATTTGTCTACTAAGGGGTGGAAATACTGATCAAATGTTAAAGGGAGTAATTAAAAGATGGAACTCATAAATTTCGATGGTACATGCTGTGGTTTGATTGTCTCAATAGAGAACATTTCAGTGCAACATTCCATAATCCAGACACTCACCTTGTGGTTGAAGACGATTTTCAATAGTATCAGTTTTCTAGAATGAAGACATCCATATTTCATGTATAATTCCAAAGTGACTTCTCATTTCCACACTGATTTTGACTACAATGGTGGTAATACATGAATAATTTAGAAAATAAGTATTTATGTGAATAAAAAGATTTTAGTTTTAATTTACTTTTTTTAAATTAAATAAATAGCCTAATACCCATGCAGAATTTATTTTCCCTCCTGAAAAAGAGAATGTAGTCCCTTTTATATTCTGATTTCTTAATGAACTCATATGTTGATATCGAAAACTGACTCAACAGTATATTTCATTTTGTTTACTTTTCTCTTCTTCCCTAATCAAACTTAAGGCTTCCACTGTAGAAAAAAAAGTTGTGTAAAAAAAATTTCTGGGCCTTACCCAAGATCTACTAATTTAATCTGAGGGATTGAGGCCTGGGAATTTGCATCGTAAACAATTGTCTTAGGCAGTGCTATGTTGGCAAATATTTAATAACTTGGTCCATGAAAAAATGTATTTTTATATATATATATATATAGTTACTATACACTTTACTTAGGTAAAGAATATATAGTGTAAAATTTAAAAATAATGAAATATACCACATTCTTTATTGTAAATTCCATATAGCCAATTGATTCTCACAGAATAATTTCTTTAATTTTTGCTAAA